>NC_069785.1:122026871-122339684 GCF_027406575.1 Nycticebus coucang | reverse complement strand
ATCTGAGTGGGGTCTTGAAGGATGTGTAAGAGTTGGGCCAAGAAAGTTACAAGCAGAAGGAGCAGCATGGCCTAAGCTGGGAGGTGGCAGCCTGGGTATGCGGATGACCTCAGTGGTTCAAAATTACAACCTATGCACCATGAAGGCTAGACAGCTGGAGCAGGAGTCTGTGTTGGGCTTTCCAACACCTACTGAGGACCCTGGGCCACGGGAAGGCAGTATCTACCCTGGCGTGAAATTTTAACTTCCCAGGTGAACCCGAGGGCTGCAGATCTTTCTACTGGACTGATTTGCCAAGGCACATCTAAGAGGCCCTTCTGCGATTAACTACCTCCTTTGGGCACAACAGGGCAAGCAACCTTTATATCTTTTTAAAAGCAGTTTTAATGAAATATAATTCATATACCATATAGTTCCCCCATTTAAAGTGTACACTTAAATGGTTTCTCGTATATCCACAGAGTCATGCAACTGTCAACATAATCAATTCTAGAACATCGTCATCACTCTCAAAAGAAACCCCACATCCATTTAGCAGCCATTTCCCATCCCTCTCCCCGACTTGGCAAATACCCCTGTGTGTACACATCTGCCTTCTCCAGGATTCACGTAAATGGAGCCACGCAACATGTCGCCTGCGGTGTCTGGCTTTTCTCACTTAGCATAATATTTCTAGGTTCTTCTGTGTTGTAGCATAAACTCACCTTTGATTTATCAGTTCATCCACTGATGGACATTTAGTTTGTTTCTACTTTTTGGCTATTATGACGAACGCTATTATGAACATCTGTATCTAAATTTTTGTGTAGATGTGTGTTTGATTTCCCTTGGTACGCAGATACCTGGGAGTGGAATTGTTGAGTCAGGTGGGAATTCTGCATTTCACCTCTTGAGAGGCTGCCAGACTGTTTTCCAAAGTCAATGTGGCACTTACAGACCCACCAGCAGGGTCTGAGGGTTCCGGTTTCTTCACATCCTCACCAAATCTTGTTGCCGTTGTCTTTTCGATTACAGCTGTGTTTGTTTGTGCTGTTATAACAAATCACCACACATTTGTTGGCTTAAGCGACATAAATTCGTTTTAAAATTCTGGAGGTCAGAAGTCTGAAATGGTCTCATGGAGCTAAGATCAAAGTGTGGGCAAGGCTGTGTTCTTTCTGGGGGCTCTAGGGGATTCTGTTTTCTTGCCTTTTCCTGCTTCGAGAGGCTCCTGCACCTCTCACCAACTTCAAGGCCAGAAATCGCATCACCCTGACCTCTGCTGCTGTCCTCACGTCTCCTCCTCTGACTCTCCTGTGTTCTTTCCCCTACAAAAATCTTCGCAATTACATGGGGCCCACTTGGATAATCCAGGATCATCTCCCCATCTCAAAAGGTTTAATTTTATCCCACCTGCAACATTCCTTTTTCACATGGTCTAGGCCCCAGTGCCCAGTCTGCAGCCTGGGGTCCTGTGTGCTGATTTTTTGTTTATCTGTGGTGTCAGATTGCAAGAAAAATATGCACAGATTTTTTTTTTTCTAATAGGCTTTCATTAGTGTTTATGCGTTTAATGGGTGGCCCAAAACAACTCTTATTCTTCCAAAGTCCAGCAGAAAAGAAAGAAGGTTGGACATCCTGTATCTGAGGGATTAAGATGGTGAATGTAATGAAGGGGCATTATTGTCCCTACCACAACGGTCACCCAGAGGAGTATGCAGTGGTATCTCATGGTTTTGATTTGTATTTCCCTGGTGGCTAATGTTGTTGAGCATCTTTTTATGTGTTTATTGGCCATTTGTGTATCTTCTTTGGAGAAATATCCTTTGCTCATTTTTTTTTTTTTAAAGAGTCTCACTATGTCACCCTCAGTAGAGTGCTGTGGCGTTCACAGCTCACAGCAATCTAAAACTCTTGAGCTTAAATGATTCTCTTGCCTCCTCATCCTCCTAAGTAGCTGGAACTACAGGCGCCCCTCATAATGCCTGACTATTTTTTTGGTTGCAGTTGTCATTGTTGTTTAGCAAGCTGGGCTGGACTCGAACCCTCCAGCCTCCGTGTATGTGGCTGGCGCCCTACTCACTGAGCTATGGGCGCCAAGCCGCTTTGCTCATTTTTAAATTGAATTGTCTTTTTATTATTGAGTTGTAAGAATTCTGTGTATATGTTAGAGACAAGTCCTTTATCAGACATGATTTATAAATATTTCTCCTATTTTATGAATTGTCTTTTCACTTTCTTTGTCCTTTTGAAGAGCAAAATATTTTAATTTTGATGAAATCTTGTTTATCTGTTATTTCTTTTGTTACTTGTGCTTCGGTGTCATATCTAAGAAACCATTGCCTAATCTGAAGTTAGGAAGATTTATCCCTATGTTTTCTCTAAGGGCTTTATATTTTCAGCTCTGACATTTAGATCCTTGATCCATTCTGAGTTAATTTTGTATATGGTGTGAGGTTGGGACCAACTCATTCTTTTTGCATGTGAATATATGGTTCTTACAGCACCATTTGTTGACAAGACTATCCTTTCCTCATAGAATGATCTGGCACTATTGTAAAAAAGAAACATTTATTTTTTTGAGACAGAGTGTCACTGTGTCGCCCCCTGTAAAGTGCCATGCTGTCATAGTTCACAGCAACCTCCAACTCTTGGGCTTAAGTGATTCTCTTGCTTCAGCCTCCCAAGTAGCTGGGACTATAGGTGCCCACCACAACGCCTGGCTACTTTTTTGTTGTAGTTTTCATTGTTGTTTTAGCTGGCCTGGGCTGGGTTCAAACCTGCCAGCCCCACTGTATGTGGCAGACGCCCTAACCACTGAGCTACAGGTGCCGAGCCTATTGTCAAAAATTGATTGACCCTAATTGTGAGGATTAATTTCTGAACTCTCATTTCTAGTCCATCAATCTAAATGTCCATTCTTATGCTAGTACAGCACTATCTTTTTTTTTCTTTTTTGAGATCGGGTTTCCCTCTTTCATCCAATCTGAAGTACAGAAACACAATCATAGCTCACTGCAGCTTTGAACTCCTAGCCTCAAGTGATCCTCCCACCTCAGCCTCCCAAGTTAGGGTTACAAGTGTAAGCCACCACACCGAGCCACTATTTTGATTACTATAGCTTTGTAGTAAGTTTCAAAATCAGGAACTGTGAATCCTCAAGCTTTGCTCTTCTTTTTCAAGAGTTTTGGCTATCCTGAGTCCATTGCAATTCTTTATAAATTTTAGGATCAGCTTGTCAATTTCTACAAAGAAGCCAGCTGTAACTCTAACAGGAACTGCACAGATCAATTGCTGGAGCACTGCCATCTTATACTACTAAG
Organism: Nycticebus coucang; assembly: GCF_027406575.1. Classification (NCBI taxonomy): domain Eukaryota; kingdom Metazoa; phylum Chordata; class Mammalia; order Primates; family Lorisidae; genus Nycticebus; species Nycticebus coucang. The sequence continues at coordinate 122,336,382 of NC_069785.1, read as the reverse complement.
CCTGTCAGTCTATGAACATGGGCTACCTTTCCACTTATTTAGGTATTTAATATCTTTCAGTCATGTTTATAGTTTTCAGAAGGTAAGTTGGGCACTTGTTTTGTTAAAATTATTCCTACTTATTTATTTTTTGATAGAATTATTAGTTAATTTTACTTTTAGATTTTTCATTGCTAGAATATGGAAATTCAACAGATTTGGGGATATTGGCATTGTACCCTGCAACCTTGCTGAACTCATTTATTAGTTATAATAATTTTTAATTCATTCCTTAGAGTTTTCTCTATACAAGATCATCTAAAAATAAAAGATAGTTTTACTTTTTATTTTCCAACCCGGATTTTTTTTATTTCTTTGGCTTGCCTTAAAATGGCCAGAACCTCCAGCATGACGTTGATAGAAATGATGAGAAAGGTCGTCCATGTTTTCTTCCTGATCTTAAAGGGAAGGCATCCGCTCTTTCCCCATTAAATATGATATTAGCTGTAGGTTTTTCGTGGATTCCCTTTAGGAGATTAGGAAGTTTCCTTCTATTTCTAGTCTGTGGAGTGTTTTATCATGAAAAAGTGTTGAATTTTATCTAATGCTTTTTTTGTGTGTCTTTTGAGATGATCATGTGGTCTTTGTTCTTTTTCTGACCGATGTGGTATATTACATTTGATTTATTTTGTATTGTAAAACTACTTGAGCAAGACATATAAGCCTTTTAGATGCTTCTGGATTCAGTTTGCCATTATGAAGCAACAATTTTTTTCATCAGTAGAAGACCTTTATTATTCATAATTTACATTGGCCCCAGTGAGAATATTGAAAAGTGACCGAGACTTACAAATAGAGAAGAAAGTCTCAAGTACTGGTGTAACTCAAAATGAAAAAGAAGGAGGAGGAAGAGGAAGTTATAGAAGATGGCTTCAAAGAAATAATGGTCTGTTCTCTGTTTTCCCACCATTACAAAATGAAAAAGGCACTCAGAGAAAGGAATAGATTCTTGGAGGTGCTAGGATCTCTATAGACCTAAGGGAGGAAAAACAGGCAACTTGGCAACTCAGAGCTTGGAGTTGAGCTTGCACTGTCCCCAACATGGGCCACTCTTGACAAGGCATACCCACCCCAGATCACTAATCTGCAAAGCAACCCGAGGTGTCCTTAAGTCAGCCAGCACACTGATTCGTGATGTCACCCTTGTCAGGCATTCAGAATCTAGATTTTCAACTAATGAACACTGAGAAGATGCCCCCCATCTCTGTTTCATGAGTTTCAACTTCTGGATCTATTTGTGGGACATTACTATTTGTTTTGGTTATTTTTTTTTTCTTGATACAGTTGCTTGTCAACATTTTTCTTTTATTTTTCTCTCCCTCGGGCTTCAAATTCTGGTGTTTTTTTTTTTTGAAAAGTGAATTTATTTTAGGTTAATGTGAGGGTATAAATAACCAGGTCAAAATATTTGATTTTGTTAGGTAGAGTCCCTCTCGTATGGCACCCCCACAAAAGGTATGTCAAACATCCCCACCCCGTGCCCATTCAGTGAGAGCACCCCAAGACTCTTCTTTTCTCTGTCCCTCAGTACCCCTCTCCCCAGCTTGAACTGAAATGAGTTTTTCTCCTGTGTGGGCATGCATCAGATTGTCTACTGCCTTCATATTAGTATGGAGTACATTGGATAATTGCTTTTCCATTCTTATGATACTTTACTAAGAAGAATGTGTTTGAACTCATCCATTCGGGCTGTAAATGGAGCTGCGATAAACAATCTAGTAAAAATGTCCTTATGATAAAATTATTTTTTTTCTTCTGGGTAGATGCCTACTAGTGGGATTGAGAGGTAAAATGAGAGATCTAATTTGAGATCTTTGAGGATTCTCCATACTTCTTTCCAAAGAGGCTGTATTAGTTTGCAGTCCCACCAACAATGTAAAAGTATTCCACTCTCTCCACATCTGTACCAGCATCTGCAGCTTTGGGACTTTGTGATGTAGGCTCATCTTACTGGGTTAGGTGATATCTCAGGGTGGTTTTAATTTGCATTTCTCTGATGATTAGGGACAATGAGCATTTTTTCATATGTTTGTTAGCCCTTTGTCTGTCTTCCTTAGAGAAGGTTCTATTCCTATCTTTTGCCTAATAATATATGGGATTGTTAGCTTTTTAAAATTGATTAATTTGAGTTCTCTGTAGATCCTAGTTATCAAGCCTTTGTCCGATTCATAATATGCAAATATCTTTTCCCATGAAGCAACTCTTCTGATGTCAGGATTCCCTTGGGGGCAAGAAATCATTGCTCCCTCTTCCTAAACCATTCTATAAATTCATCCACAAGAATCTGTCTTACTTCCCTTGGCTCCATCTTTTCTATATTAGCCCCAGGAGTGCGAGCTGATGACAGTGGGGATGATCACCCCTGAGCGCCTTGACCTTAAGGCTTGGCTTAGATATCCTCTTGGGTAGGAAGCTTTCTCCAATAACCACCCCGGCCCCTGCCCACCTGGCAGCACTAACAGCCCCCTTACCTCACCAATGCTCTAACTGGTCTCAGCATGGAACAGCTGCTTTCTCCTGTAGTTGGTTATTTAACTGTTTGTCTTCTCTGCTAGAATGCCAGCTCCTCAAAAACATGAAAGTAGGGACTCTGGACCCCTGCCTGTGTTCACCTGGCTGCAGTTCCTTGCTTGGCTCTGATATTCTTCAACCAGAGATCCATCCTTTTGACTTAAGAAATTGTCCCAACTTAAAATGGGACAAATGTATCAGGAGAACTAGTACATTAAACTCAGCAATCACATCCAACTTAGGGTAAGAGAGTGACTCCCTCCTTTATAGACAGAAGGTTTTGTTGTGAAGGCGGAAAGTGCAGGTGCTGTGGAAGGAAGGAGAGAGGGAGGGTACCGGGGTCATTGTTTGCGTGTAGGGTACCCGCTCTTTTCCTGAGGCTTCTATAATCTATGGCTCCTCTTAATTCCGTAACAGTTCACAGAGTTAATAAACATGGTCTTGGTGGTTGGGATGGAGAGAGAAATATAGAACTTTTATTACCAAAATGATAATCATGAACCTGGATGCAAATCTCAGCTTTTCTACTCATTAGCTCTGTGAACTTGGGTAAGTTATTTAAATTCTCTCTTCTTCTATCCTTCATTTATAAACTTGGGTTTAAAAATAGCACCTACCTAATAAGTTTCTACTAGAATTAAATGAGTGTGTGGGACTATGTGGCACTTGCTACACACTTGACCATCAGCTGTCATCATTATTGAAAGTAGCCAGCTTCTGTGGATATGTCCCAGGTAGGCTGTGTGCTCCCAGGGTACAACATGTCATACAGCTGCCTTGGCTCCTACCCCCAGGTCTCCTGTCCCTGCAGGGTTGCTTGTGTTGGTCAGCTCCCTTTCAGTCCCCAGAGAACTTTAGTGCAGGAAAAAGTCTCCACACTGTGGATCCAGGGTCACTACTCCCTTGTCATTCCCAAAGTATACCCTGAGCTGGCGGCTGGGCGGGGCACCTGCCCTCACTGTGAGTCCCCTTTTGGGGATGTTGGGCTCCTTTCCTGCCATCAGACTTTTTGCAGTGCTGCCCTGGCTCACTCAGCAGATGGCTTTAACTTCAGACCTTACAGAGAAAGAGCTGAGGTCTTGGTCTCCCTCTCATCAGACCTTTGAGTTCCTGGAATTTACGCCTTCCTCACGGTCTGATACCCCTGGGTAGGGCCAGCCTTTCTCAACACAAAGACAACATCCTGGTGCACCCTTCTCTTGGTTCAAGAGTTACCCACTAACCTCATATTTAGATAAATAAATGTAAGTATGTAATATAAAATACACTTAATATAAAAATAAAGTCATACAGGTGATTTTTCCTACATTGAAGACAACGAATTGCCCCAAGATCACATTCCTCATCTCCTTTCCCCCCTGCACAGAATATCTGGCTTAATGGGGTAAAGTGGCTTTGGGCCACTTCCCAAAGCACCCAGTTACACACACACACACACACACACACACACACACACTCGTTTAATCTTTCCAACAGTAGGTATTATTATCCTGGATTTTTACAGACCTCAGAAACTGAGGTCCAAAGAAGCTAAGCAATTTGCTCAAGCTTTTCACTCCAGAGCTCCTGACCCACACATTGCCCTGTCTCTCCTGGTGTGGTCCTGTGGGCTGCAATCCTCCCTGGGGTGGCCAGCCTGGCTGCCTGACCTGGACAGAGGGTGTCGGGTATAGGTAGGTTTCTTCTGTCTCCTCAGTATGGGCCCAAGGGCAGGTGAGGAATGCATGGAGCTGGTGGGTCACGCCCAGCTGGGGAGGCCTCAGGTGCACACGTGAACAGGTAAGGAGACATGGTAGGTGAAGTCTGGGCAAATGAGGCTGCCTGCTTCCACCTACCTCCCCACCTTTTTGTTTTTTTAGTATAACCACAGCCTGTCCTCACTGCAGAAGCTCCTGAAGCTTCCCAGAACTCCACCCGCACCCCGAAACAGATATCTGGGGCCAGCCCTGGGTCCAGGCCCCAGGAGGCCTCCCCTCCTCCTCCAGAACTCTCTGCCAGGAAGGACCGGTGGGCTGTGGGGCTGAGCAGCAGCTGATTGGAACAGATGATATGTTTTCACTCTGGCATGTTCAACAATGCGCAGATCGGACAGTGAGCGGAAACAGGAAAGATAAGTGGGAAATAAATCACCCAACTTGATTTAGTCGTAATAGTGAGGAAAAGGGGATTGCTGAGCTGTGATCAGAACCTTGATCAGTGGCTCTGGGGGCAGGAGATGGGGCATCATGCGCCCCAGATCAACCCTCTGAATCCTCCTGCAGGAGGAGCTCTGGGTCAGGGGTGGGCAGCAGGCAATCATGGACACACTCTGAGCTCACTGGGAGCCCCTAACCGCAGAGGCCTACGCTAAGCAAGAAGCCTCTGCCCTCTGGGGGCAGTGACAGAGGCTACATGGCTGTGTGCAAGGCCCAACTTCACCTGCCCCCGTCCATGGAAACCCTACCAGCCACACCTGGGGCTCTGCCTGTTGAGTTTCTCAGGAAGTCACTCATGCTTGGTTGAGGGAGCTGATTCCCCCTGTTTTTAATGCTCTCCAGGCAGGATGGGCCTAACCCCATCAGTCTAGAGAGAAGGAGCAGTCCAGCATCTTCTCTGTCCCCCTTCCACTCCAGTGTCTTGCCCTTGGAATGAGCCCAGGTCCAATCTTGGAATGAACCCAGGTCCTGCTGCAGTTCTAGGCTGTGTCCCCTGTGCCCGTTGTGGACAATGAATAGTGATTGACACCTTCCAGGAAGACAGGCTCCACATTGACCTGAGCAGGGCTCAGGTGCAGGGAGTGTTGTGGGAGTCTGGAGAAGGGCAGTGATTCTCAGAGGCCCGGCGTCAGAGAGAAGACAGGTGGCGCAGGAATATCTATTCCAATTCACGAAGGGATATCTGCTCTGGCAAGTTATAAAATACCGTTTCCACCGAGGCTGTAGAATTACTTACAGGAGCCACAATGAAAGCAGACAACCTTTCAATCAAGCTGCCCGTTGTTCCCGCTTCAAGGCTGGCGAAATAAATACTGAGCAAATAAAGTGAGTCGGGATCTGAGCATTTTAATGAATAAAGAGCAGCGGGAAGGCCCGGGGAGTGGGAAGCTGCTCTACATCCCAGTGAACAGACCACATGAGGCCCGTCTGTCAGCTCCCCACAGTGTCCCACCTGCCTCTCACCCTCCATGGCCTGGCCCCTCTTCCCGGTAGGGCCTCCTGTGCTTCCTTCCTGCTCTGGTCGAGCTCCATCCCCTGGCTCATATGGTGCCCAGTGGCACTGCCTGTGGGTGAGGACCCAGCCGGACCAGGGGCCCCAGTGACTAGCCCTATGCTCTCAGAAGGATTCATCTTCTCAAGACATTGGAAGGAGCCTTTGGGGTCAGTTTATTGCCCTCTCTAAGGCAAGGGTCAAAAAGACCAAACTGCTGATGAAGTGAAATAAGAGTGGTAAACAGTGATGTAAGGGCCTTAAATGGGGTTTTAAGGTTGCCTTCATAGCAAGAACCAGAAAGCACTGGGTTGGGGACAGGCACACCTGGGGTCATGTTAATGACGGACAAGCTCGGTTTTGCTCCCCTCCCCTCTGTCTGAGAGAAGGATGGTTGGGCTGGGAAAGGTGGAACGAACCTACACAGAAGAACCAGAGCCCAGGGGGTACCAAGCTAGGAAGAGATGACGTCACGCTAAATGGGTGTGTCTTCTGCCCTGGTTCATTGCCTCCGTGCTCCGGTGCTCAGAGGAGACGCTGCCCATAAGGTGGCTAAGTCAGCATTCGCCTCTCTGGAGAATTGTGCAGAACTAAAGAGAGGGCTGCAAGGGAGCAGAAAGGCAAATGTGGTTTTGCTTTTCAGGGAAGAGAAGCAGGGGAATGCTGCAAATGATCCACAGATGAGCTCAACGCCAGCCCCAAGGAGGCTGCTAGAACAGCCCTGGAATGGACCCAAATGGACATACTTTGGGACACAAAGGGAAGTAAGGTGTGGTCACCAGAAATCAGAATGGGTTCACCATAAACTAGTCATGCCACACCAACAAACTTCCTTTTATGATGTACTGGTAGGTCAAAAGAAAGTTCTGGATATGGGATGAGGATTTTAGCGTGGCATTTGCCATAATCTCTCATAGCAGCTCTTGTGCCCAAGCTGGATATTTGTAAACTGGAGAGTATCCAGGGAGGAGCATTTGGAGCAGGCCCAAGGGGTATAAATGCCTAATGGACTGAGATCTAACTGGAGGAAAATTTCTCAGGATATGGGGAATCCCCTACTCTTTCCAAGATGTGTTATCAGTGACTTTGGTGCAGATGTCAGGGCATGCTAATAAAGTTTGTGAATGACCTGAAGGTACAAGGAGTAATCAATGCTGTGTATAGTAGTAATGGTAAGAAAAATAATAGCTTATAGCTAATGCTGTAAACACTTATCACGTACTAGGCACCATTCTTAAACACTTCACAAGCTAACGTTTAATTTTTGTAGCATCCCCACGAGGTAGGCAATATTGTTACTCCCATCTTACAGATGGGGAAATAGAGGACTTAGAGGTTAAGGTAACCAGTTACTGAACCAGGATTCAGACCCAGGTTCTCTGACCCCAGACCTGTGCTCTTAACCCCCTGCTATATAAGAAATAGGACAGAAAGCAATTTCAATAGACTAGAATGGTGGACAGAACATGAGATAAAACCTAATAGGAACACCGGGGAACTACTGTTTTCTAGAATCAAAGGGCGTTGAGACAGAATGGGGCATGACATTTGTCAGAGCATCTCTGAAAAGCCTGTAGGAGTTTGCTCAGCTACATCTTGGCCTGAATCAAGAGAGCGCCAGGTCAGTGAGTGATGGGCTACTCAGCCCATCACTGTGAACTCCCGGCTCCGTGATTCTTTCTATTTATTATTATCTCTTTTTTCTTGTATTTTTAGTTGACATGTCATAATTATACATATTTATGGGGTACAGAATGATTTTTCAATGCATGTATAACATATGCAATAATCAAATCAGGGTAATTAGTGTATCTATCACCCCAAACACTTATCCTTTGTGGTGGTAACATTCAAAATTCTCTCTTCTAGCTCTTATAAAATATACAATAAATTGCTAACTGTTATTAGCGTATACTGCTCCCATCTAGCTATAACTTTATATCTGTTAGCCAACAGCTTCCTCTCTCCCCTCCCCCCACATTCCCAGCCGCTAATAACCACAATGCTACTATCTATTTCTATGAGTGCAACTTTTTTTTTAGCTCCCACATATGAGTGAGAACATGGTGATATTTATCTTTCTGTCCCCTGACTTAGAGAAATGCGTTTCTGTTGCAGCCCCGGACACAAGCCTTCTGGCTGGTTAGCAGAATCTAGGGGGAAAGATGTCACCTGGTTACAAAGCAGAGAGGAAGCTGATGTTGAGAGTAAATAACCCACTGTGTTCTATTCTCCACTCGCAGGGAGAATTAATGCTCCCCCTGATATATTGCAAAAGCAAAAGCAAACCAAGAAAAGTGACTCTTTCAAGATCCAAAAACAACTTGCTTCATAAATTACCATATTCCCCAATGTTCTTGGTAAAGAATAATTTACACTTTAAACATTAAAGATGGTGTGAGTTGTTAAAATATATACACATATAAAAAAGGCATATGATGAGTTTGAAAAGATTTAGGAACCCAGATTTAGCTACTCTGGTCAGGCCCCTCATTTTTAAAAGGACATTGACAAAATGGAGTAGGCCCAGGCCAAAAAAGGGGAATAGGAAGGTAGAATTAGGAACCCCTGACTATGATGACTAACTAATATGTCAGCTGGGCACGGATGGTTGAAATAACTAGAGACAGGTTGGGGGAAGAGCAGTTATTATCCTGGCACCTGGGGAGCTGGTGTAGGAACAGGTAGACCTACCTCAAGTGTGCAAAAATGGTAGCTGTTGTTGTGATTATAATGATTAACTTCAAACATTTGAACCCAGAATATGCCACTTCTTAAGTACACAGTTCACCTCCCTGAGTCTATTTCCTTTTCTGTATGGTGGGGATTATAACACCCACCTTGCACAAATGTTGAGGATGGAAATTTAAGGAGATTACTTACCAGAAAATGTTTTCTCTGGACATTCCTTAGAGGACAAAGGTCGTCTCTGCCTCACCCTAATGCAGGGCTCAGTGAGCCTCAGGTGCCCACTGGTAACTTAACCATAAAAGCTGCCATTTATTTCTTAAGCAGTTAGTATGTACTGGGCAACGAGCTAAGCACTTTGCAGGTATTTGCTCGATCCTCACAATACCCGATCAAGGTTAAATTTACCATTTACCATATTAGAGATGAGGAAACTGGAATTTGGAGGGCAGGAGAGCCCTAGATCTGGCTGATTCAAGTTCAAGACTTAAACAACATCCTACTACCTCTCTGGGACGGAGCAGGTTCTTTGAGACAGGAGAAGGTGCATGGGGTTTGCAGGTGCAAGGAATCTGGTCAGGTGTTTTTCCCCTTCACACACGTTCTCATGGAGCCCTGGGAGGACCAAGAAGCCATGACAAGAGCTTGTGATTCAGCCCTTGGTTCCCTTGTCCCCTTGGCTTCCAGCCCCCCTCCAGGCTTTTCTCTTTCAGCCTGTCTGACTCCATCTCCATACTTTGTCCTGCTAATTCTGAGGCTGGGAGGGCGTGTGCACTCTTTATGCCGTTCAGCCCTAATTAGAAGTTCCTGACAGCTTGTTTGGGGCCCTGTCAGGCTCTCTGACTTGGCTTGCACCAATAAGTAAAAAGGAAAATTGCTGTCTGCTTCGTACCTGGATGCCTGGGTGTCATTATGAGTGGCCTGTGCGGGCGGCAGGCGCTTCTCTGACTGATCCTATTCTGGGCATGCCAGTGCTGACTCGGCACGGGCAGGGGGCTGTGTCCCTCCAGGGTTCACCCACAGCTCCAGCGCCTGGGCCTGGAGGGACTAATTGATTGAGACTTAGTCAGGGCAGCCAGCTGAGGCTTGGGGGACCTGGAGAGAGATGATCACTGGAACTTTCTTCTCAGAATTTCAAGTCCTTTTGCTTTTGAAATCTCAGATATGTTCAAGGGCAGGGGGCTGCAAAGCATAATCATCTCTTTATGCAGTGACCTATGGTGGGGACAAGTGGACACTGGGGGGTGGTGGTGGATCTTATACTTTTCCAGAGATACGGGAATGACAGCAGAGGTCTGACCCCCTGGACCCTCTGCCCACTAAAGTGCCTGCAAAGAAGGTTGAGAGTTAAGCAGTGAAGACACAAAACACTAGACCACGCCAGCTCAGACCTCTGCTCTGCCACAGATAAGCTGTGTGCCCTTGGGCAAGTCATTTCACCTCTCTGGGCTTAGTTTCTCAACTGTAAAATGGGAATAATAATAGAGCTGTCAGGATTAAATACAGCCTTCAGAACAGTACCTGGTGAGAGCTCTGTAAATGTCAGCTATTATTAATCATACAAGACTCTTAGCTAGATAAAGCACTGCAGAGAAGTGGTTTCAAGGGCAGTTAGCCTGCCTATAACCTTTGTGATGTTGGGCAAGCTACGGAACCCTGACCCTGAGTTTCTTTATTTCAAAAAGCAGATAAACAACAGTAAGTATCCTAGGGTTATTGTGAGGATTGAATGAGGTTACAGATGTAAAACTTTAGCAGGGCCTGCAACAAAGATCAGCAAAATGTAGCCCCTTGCCTGTTCTGGCAAACAAACCTTTATTTGAACAGGCGCCTCTCTTTCCTTTAAGTATCAACTGCGTTGCTTTCTAGCTACAGTTGAGGATGGCCCCAGAGCTGTAAGCATTGGCTGTCTGGTCCTTCACAGAAAAAACTTGCTGACCTCTGGCCTGGGACATAGGAAGTGCTCATGAAACATGAGTTGTCACTAACAAGTAATTGTCGTGGTAGTTCCCAGATTGCTTCACTGAAGCATTTGAAGGCCAAGCCTGCAGGAACAGGTTACCTCCAAGACTAGCTAACTAGAGAGGATATTTTAGAGGTCTCTATGATGGGGGATTTCTTTCGAACGTCCGTCTTGTCTGGGTATTAATATATTTTTAGAAAGGAAAATGAGGATTTGGTAGGGTCATATACCTTCCTGAGCCACCTATTTCCTGTCTCAAGGGATCCAGGAATTTGGGAGCTGTCCCTCTCTCAACTCCATTGATTAATTCTGCCAGTGAGGACACATTTATTTCCCCCTGCTGCACGCTCCCCATCCCAAATCTTGTTGGATTTCAGAACTCCAAAGCTGTCTGAATTATTGGACAAAGACACCTCAACTATACATGAACTGAGTCTGTGGTCCCTTGCACACACTTAGCCACCCTTTGTCCCCAATATGGGCCTCAGGAAGGCTCCTGAGACCTGCCTTGGGGTCATTCAGGTCAGAAGAGCCCTGGGCATTTACAAGAGTTCAGCTGACAGCCCTGTAGTCCCCAGGCTGTGCTGGCCAGGAGAGGGGAGCACCTAGGGTGTGTGTGTGGCTTCTGAGAGAGACTGGAGTCGTGCTGGCCATGCTCCACTGACCTCGCATACAGGCAGGCTATTATCACTCAATTTTTACGCTGTGTTCCGGACACTGCTCCGCCCGCCACGATGTGCAGCCGTTAAAATATTAATGTCTGGCATGTAGCAAACATCTAAAATATGCTGAGACTTGGGAGCTGTTGAGCAGGGCCTTGTTGACACACTGTCTCACCTGGGTGTTGTTTGCTATGTAAATGCCAAGGATTCCTCCCTGAAGTTGGAACCGGTTCTTCTCTTCTCGCCTCTCATTTCCTCCTGGGACTGGACTGGTAAGGCCTGCAACGGCCTTGATGGACCAAGGAGGTGTGTTTTCTTGCTAGTTGCCAGGGGGCATTTAAAAGAGCTGGTTTCAGGGCGTCATGGATAACAACAACCCTGGTCATGCCTCGAGCACAGCTCTGGGCCAGGAACTGGGCTAGGTAGGCACTGTGGGGTTGTGGACCTGGCCACTGCCCACCAGATGCTCACAGTTCACCAGGGGGTTAATACTGCTCACCAGTGCCAGAAACACAGCACAGAGCAGGGAAGACAAGGTGGGAGAGTGGGCCTCCAGCCCTCCGGTGCACCAGCAGCCATTCCTGGTCAATCCTCACCGTCCCTTTTTTTGTTGAACTTCCAAACAGCCTCCCAATCCTGATCAACACGGGGGACCCTCTAGTTGATTGGAACCAGGCTGAGATGAAACCAATTTGTATCCTCAGTGGAGGAAATGATGAGGGATACAGGAGTTCTGATGAAGACTCAGGGGTGGTGCTCTTTTGGGAGGGGAGAGACCAGGCTTCGAGAAGGAGGTGGCCTTGGAGGTTGGAACTCGGGAGCACAGCGGTGCTGGTGGAGGGCAGGGTGGGAATGCTGGGAGTCAGGCACCCTCAGAGCAGGTGCAGGAGCCACAAGCAGTGTCCTTGGTGGCTTTTGGGCCCTGCCCTGTGGCGGGATCCTGATCAGCCATCTGAGGAATGGAGGCTCAGGGCTGCCTCTCTTCTCTGGCTTTCCAGAGTGATTTCTTTAGCTGATAAAAACCTTGAGAGATCTTTTCTCAGTCTAGAAGTCTCCAGAAAGGTCTGTGCCCTCTCAAACTAAACAGAAAGCAGCCTGGCGTCGGGGTGTGTCTAGGATGGAGATGTCAACCATCTAGCCCAAGGGTTGCCAGACTTTCTGTAAAGAACCAGAGAGTAAATATTAATATTTTAGGCCTTGCAGGCCACAAGGCCTCTGTCACAACTACTAAGCTCTGCCGTGGCAGTGCACACACAGCTGTGAACAATAAATATATAGACAAGTGGATCTGGCTGTGTTCCAGAAACACTCTATTTATGGACACTGAAATTTCCATGTCATGCAATTTTAATGTGTCATGAAATAATATTCTTTTGGTGTTTTCTTTTTTCATTTCAAGTATGTAAAGGCCTTCCTTAGCTCTCAAATTGTACCACACAAGTAGTAGGCTAGATTTAGTCTCCTAAACTGGTCAAATCATCATGTCTCAGACTTAGCTGGCACTTTTGACTTATTCCAACTCCCTGGGCTGCCCTTCCCTCTCTGCCTTGGTTGGTCACCTGTTCTGACAGTTGTGGAGGAGGGTGAGCGCTGGTTTTGCAGAGCTTATGCCTGTGAAGCGTCCCAGGTAGAGGCCAGGGGCTGAGAGTAGAGTTGGTCAGCTTGAGCTTTGAAAGAGCAAAAAGCTCTGTGTGGTGCCCCTCTACAAGCTGCGTTTGCTCTTTCCTGTAGACATCCCAGTAATTGGTGGTCAAAGAAAATCAAAGGTCAGGAAATGGAAGCCCAGAGAGGGGAAGTGATTTGCCCAGGGTCGTTCAGCTGGTTAACAACGTAGCTGGGACGAGAACCCTGGCTGTCCAGGGATGGAGTCTTTCCACTCCATCATGAGATAAAATGCTCTCCTGGTTAAGCACCTCCTGGCCCCTCGCCGTAGGCTGTCAGGGAGCAGCTGGCCTTTGCTGCTATGATTGTTCATGCCCACTGCTGTCTCTTTCTGAGAAGAGAAGGACTTGACCAACAGACACCCGCCTCGAGGTAGCAAAGGGAGAAGTAAAACATGATAAATCGCTGCTAATGCTGCTGGGTGACTGAGATAAAGGCTTGATTGTTTGGGCAGCATAAATCAACACCCTGAGCTGGATGGGAAATAAAGCAATAATTTAAATCTATTTTCAGGGCCTTGTGGGCCGAGTAACTGACCAGGAATTGATATCTGAGGATGGAATAATGGATATGGGAGGGTTATATATGGTTAAACCACACCACCTGGACAGCTCTGTACTTTCCCAGCCTGTCTCGGGCCCTGTGGGTGTGCCCCAGCCAGAAACATAACTCCCCCTTGCTCCGTGGAGAGGCTCCAGTAATCCCCTCATCTGTCTTCCCCAGCAGCCCACCCACAGCCGCTGCACCTCCTCTGGGCATCCCAGCCACTTACTCACGTTTCATGGAGTGACTCTTTCTGTTAGGCCCAGAAGACTCCAAAGCACACAAGACAGAATTAGTGTCACCAGGAAGTATGTTCCCTGTAAGCAAGAACTGCGGTGTCTAGTTCACCACCACAATCCCAGGGCCTAGCACAGTGCCTGGCACACAGTAGGTGCTCATTATACTTTTTCTTAAAGAAGAAAATGACCAAACAACAACAACAAAGTCACGGTGAAGCACATTAACTTCTGTACAGTCTCTGGACTGTGGCAGGGGCATGCGGGGAGCAGCGGAGAGGCCAGGATACCCAGTTTTTCCTGCAATACCTATGGATGGTTAAGGGAAGCTGCAGGGGAGAGGAAATGGAGCTGTGTCTTGAGCTAGGAGTTGAATTGGTCAAGGGAAGGGGGAGAGGGACTCCAGGTGGAGTGCATGCAAAGGCCTGGAGAAAGCCGTACTGCTGGTTTTTTGTTTTTTGGGTTTTTTTTTTTTTTGAGATAGTCTCACTTTGTCAACCTCGGTAGAGTGCTCTGGCGTCATAGCTCACAGCAATCTCAAACTCCTGGGCTCAAGCAATTCTCTTGCCTCAGCCTCCCAAGTAGCTGAGACTAGAGGCGCCCACCACAGCACCTGGCTATTTTTAGAGACAGGGTCTAGCTCTGGCTCAGGCTGGTCTCGAACCTGTGAGCTTAAGCGATCCACCCAGCCCAGTGCTGCTGCTTTTGAGACAAAAAAAAATCAGGATTGGCTGGGTACAGTGGCTCACGCCTGTAATCCTAGCACTTTGGGAGGCTGAGGCAGGATTGCTTGAGCTCACCAGTTTGAGACCAGCCTGATCAAGAGCAAGACCTGGTCTCTACTAAAAATAAAAAATACAGAGGCAAGAGGATCACTTGAGCCCAAGAGTTAGTGGTTGCTGTGAGCTATGACAGCACAGCACTCTACCCAGTGTGACAGCTTGAGACTGTCTCAAAAAACAAAACAAAACCAAAAAAATTAGGATTGTGGAGAAATGTGATGGGTGTCAAGCCAGTGACTTATAGTTTCTGTTTTGTTTTAGACAGAGTCTCACTCTCCTGGCCCAGGCTAGCATGCTGTAGCATCAGCCCAGCTCACAACAACCTCAGAAGCCTGGGGCTCAAGCGATCCTCCTGCCTCAGCCTCCCAAGTACCTGGGACTGTAGGCACTGACCATAATACCCAGCTAGTTTTTCTATTTTTAGTAGAGATGGGATCTCTCTTTTGCTCAGGCTGGTCTCGAACTCCTGAGCTCAAGGAATCCACCCACTTCAGCCTCCCAGAGTGCTAGGATTGCAGGTATGAACCACTGGGTCTGGCTAATTTTCTTTAAAAAAAAAAAAAAAAAGTATTTATTTTTATTTATTTGGTTTTTTTAGCTTTTTTTAAATTTATTTTTTATTGTTAAATCATAGCTGTGTACATTAGTGCAATCAAGGGGTACAATGTGCTGGTTTCATATACAGTCTGAAACATTCTCATCAAACTATTATTTTAATTGACAAAAAATCGTATGTGTTTATTTTGTTCAACATGATGTTTTGAAATTAGCGTTTCCATTTTCAATTCATATTTCCCTACATTCTGCCTTCTCTTTTCCCTGGAGTAGTTTCTTTTGATTTGCAGTTGTCCACGTGGATGGGAGGGAGAGTATAGTAACACACACGTCTTGGTGTCATCGATGGACATTTGGACTGGCGATGGGGGAAGGGTTCCCCCCTAAGAAATACTAGAGCTAAAGATGTTATCAAGTCTTTATACAAAATTTTATATGTAATAACAAGAAGGCCAAAATAAACCTAGGCAACACAGATATACCATGTGCTGGATAATAGTCTACACACTCCAGATGCATTAATTTAGTTAATCTCAACAATTTGAGGATCAGGATTAACTGATTATTATTCCCATTTCACAGATGCAGAAATGGGGATCCAGGGAGCTGGACCAACTTGTCCAGCACCACACAGTTAGGAAATTGGACCAGTCAGGCTTCAGAGACTGTACTGGTGACCAGGATGGTCCCACCACTGTGTAACCCACTCCATGCTGTGCTGTGGGCTGCGGGGCAGAGGCAAAGTTGTGTGGGCTGGCAGGTGGTTCCAGGGACTTCCCTCAGCAGAGTGTCTGAGGTGCTGGGGTAATTCCACTGTACTGCCCAGCATCCTCCACCCACCACCAGCTCCACACGGCCACAGGATACTATTCCCACAAAGTGTAAAGATGGATGGGCTCTGTAGAATCTGTCAAGGCCTGACATGGGGAGGAATCTGAACCCGTGACGGAGGTTGTAAACTTTTATGTTCATTATGTTTGTGTTGTTTGATGTAATTAATGGATCTATTAAGCTCAGTCAAGCTCTGACCTCTTTTATAACCATTATAAATCAGCTCAGATGGCTCTGGGAGGGGAGAGTTAGTATCCCTCTGCAGCCTCCTTGGGAGATGGTGGTCATTCCATGGAGTAAGGCTCTGGAAACAGGGTGGAGCCAGGGGAGAAAGCCACCGTGGGTCCCAGGGGATTCCCTAGAGATGGCACTGGAAGCTATCTGCGTGGCTTTGGGAATGGAAGGAACAAAAGCCCTGGGGAAACTGAGGCAAAAGTCTTATTATGGGACTCTCAATCTAGTGGCAATTTATTCATGTTTTTGTAAGTGCTGGGGAGTGGAGGGGTGAGGGGTTGTGGCAGAAAGGGAAATTGGGAGGGAGAAAAGAGAATCTCACACACCTTAACCTCTTTGCCCTAAAAACGGCTTCCTGAGGAATGAATGTACTCAAACAGCCCCAGAAAAGGAGTTGGGCACAGGGAGGGGAGAGCGAGGGGAAGACATGAGGCACAAGAGGAGGGATTCAAGGCCCAGAGCGTGGAGCCAGGAACATGGTCATCACTTTTCCATCGCTTCTCTCTCTGGTTTGGTGAGCAGAGTGATTGAGTGTGATTGAGCAGGGTCGCAGCCCCTGGTTCTCCGCTATTAGGACGCACAGATCCCCAGCAAGGATGTTGTCGGCGTGCCTGTGCTTGAATAATAATATAAAAAAGAAACTAACAAAATACCATTCCCTATCATTAAAATGCAGAAGCAGATAAAGAGCAGCTCCTGTGTAATTACCAAAAATTCTTATTTCCATAAGAAACCGGCGCTTCATAAATTTTCCAACCTGAGCCTTTCTCTCCAGGGAAACTGGATTTCTATGAATATAGAAATTTGGTAATTGCCCCTGAAACTGCGCTTTTCTGTGTTAATGAATAGCAGAAGCTTGCTTTTGCTTACAGCCCCAAACGGTACCGTTTCCCATCACCCTGTCAGTGAGAGCTCCCCTCCCCCAGCCCCCGAGTCCACACACATCACACCCCTTTAGAGCCTGGAGGGCTGGGTTTCAGGAAGAGTGATTTCTTCTCCAGGAAAAGAAGGGAGTGGAGAGGGGCTGTCACTCAGGAGCCTCCTTTTGCCTTTCCCCAGTTGCATGTGTATTCTTCCTTACCACAGGCATGCATTTTTATTTCGGTGCAACGTGTTTTTAAAAAATAAAATAAATGCACCATTATATTAAAAAATGTACGGCATGATATAGCTCATAATGCCATGGTAGATTTAAACCCTCTAAAAGCATATGCATTAAAGCAATTTTCTAAACTAATATAGCAAGAGGTTCACAAAAGCACTGCAACATTTGCTAATAGTTGCCATCTTCAGCTGAGGATAATGATGTTAACAAATGTAATGCGAGTCATGAGTGGAGATTCAAAAAGCTGCTTTTGTTTAATTTTTTTGTAATGCAAATTCTGTTTGGGAATAAAGGAAGAGGGGAATGGGGGGAAAACCCTGTTATTGGAAATGAATCTTAATCCCAGCTGATGATAGGCCAGTTGTAAGCAGAAGTCGCTTCATTGTGGAATTAAACAACTCAGAGATGCAGTTGTGAGGGTGATGGGGACGAAACTAGGAAAAAATAAAACGAGCTGCAGAACTGAGTCTTCTTTCATGAGCCTGGAGTTCTAGGTGTTTGAGTAAAGAAGCCTCAGCATGCTGTGGGTGTTGTCCAGGAGTTACCTGTGGCAAGATTGGAGACTCATCCTTGGTGTGGATTCCTAAACCTGGTTCTCAGAGCAGCTGCATAGGGAGAAAAGGGTGGTGAGGAAGGGAACTGCCCTAACCTTCACCTAAGCCAAGTTGACCAGGGGACCCTGAGTTATTTTATCAAGCCCTACCTCGGTTTTTTTTTTTTTGGGGGGGGGGACTTCAGCAAGTTATTCTGCGCCTCAGTTTTCTCTTCTGTAAAATGAAAGAAGCAGCAAGTACTATTTTGGAGAGTGGTGGGGCTCACATTTTAACTCCCCAGAAGAACGAAGGCAGTACAGAGCTGAGCAGCCCTAACTACTCTCAGCCCCCTTTTGCTTTGCCCTGGGCTGAACTCAGCCTGCCCCATGAAGCAAAAATCATGACCATGACTTTGATGCACAAAGGAAAAAGCCCATTCCAGAATGCCACCTGGGAAGGCTCCCCTGGGGTGGTTTAAGAGTGCGCCCAATTTTCTTGGTTTTCTCTAGAGAAGAGAAGACAGGAGCAGCAAACCTTGTCCTACTGGTAATGCTTCTCCAAGGATCTGTCCATCTTGGCTGCAGGGATGGGCATAGAAGAACAGCCCATGGTGGATAATAGCTTTGTGATCTTGAGGTGACCAACTTCAGTTGCACTGATAACAGATACCATAGGCATGTGGCTTAGGGCTCCACATGCCCTTTTTGAGCGTGTCCTATTTCCCCAGTTAGACTGTCAACTTGCAGAGGGCAGAGACATTACTGTGTCTATAGTATCATTCACGGGCCTACCCAGATGCTGGGCTCAGCAACCACTGCCTAATGGCTCCCATTCATATAGCTCTTCCTATTTGCAAACACTTTTCTAAGTGCCTTTCATAGTTCATGTCATTGAATACTAACAACCTAGCAAGTTGCACCGTAACAAGCCCTATGTTACAGGGCCCTAACCCTAACCCTAATCTGATAGGATTAGTATCTTTATAAGAAACTTGAGTCCTAGGGCAGTTAAGCCACACAAGAACACAGGTTGTTAAGTGGAGAGCAGGCCTGAAGCCAGCAGTCTGCCTCCCCAGTTCTAGCCATTAGTGATCATGTGTTGGCAGCTGAATTTGGAGGAGTGCTCTTCATCCAGACGCATGTCAGATTCACCCTACAGCTCACAGGCGGGATGCCACGCCTGGACCACAGTTTACTGTGGCTGCCTGCAGGCCAAAAGAAGGTTGTTGGGGGGAGGGGGAGGGTGGTGGTGGTAAAATTATTCTAAGGAAGAGAAATTATAAAATAATAATAATAATGACTTCAAGAGGTGCAGAGAAGTGAGGAATATGAGTTACAGTCACTGGATTCCCCAATTTACAGCTTTAATTAATCTAAAATTACAACATAGATTTTTATGATTAGCAGGGATATCTCAGTGAGCAGAGAAGGAACCTTTAACCATGATCCCAAGATGAATCTGGGAGATGACATATCCATGCAATAAACAAGGCAGTGTTAGAGGAAGAAAAGGAAAATAAGAATCCCAGGCCACCCGAAAAGTAATCTGTCAGCAGGACGAGGCCTTCTGAGACTGTCCTTTGCAGAGAGGACAGCCATCCTTGCACCTGTGACAGAACTGCCCAGCCTGGAGGCAGGGACTCTGAGCCAGCTCCCAAGCCTGGAGTTGTTGGTTACCTTAAGGACCTGCCTGGGTCTGGACCAGCTCCCTAGAGTCTTATCTTTCTCACCAGTGCTCTTGAAGCTAACAGATAAGGAGACTTTCCTGCTACCCTGAAGATGCTGCTTCACTGGCTTACCTCTGATGAAGGCTTACCCTAAAGACAGTGCAACAGGAAGAGGCTGGAGGTTGGGAGGTGGAGTGGAAACAGTTAGACAACCATCTAGCCCTCCCTGAAATTTATTGAAATAAACAGCCACTTAAAAACCCTTTTGGCTACCATTATGGCCTGAATGTGTGCATCCCCATCTCCCAGGTCATAGATTGAAACTCTAATGCCCCATGTGATTGCATTTGGAGATGGAGCTGCTAAGGAAATAGTTAAGGTTAAATGAGATCATTGGGGTAGGGTTCTACTCTGATAGGATTAGTGTCTTTATAAAAAGAGATATCAGATTCATTCCCTCTCTTCCCCCCCACTCTCTCTCCCCCCTCTCTCTCCCCCATGTGAGGACACAGCAAGAAGGTAGTTGTCTGTAACCCAAGGGGGAGCCCCCCCAGACATGGATCTTGCTCACACCTTGATGCAAAATATTAGCCACTAACATTTCTTAAGGGGTTTCTTAGTGATAAGGATAAATTCTCCAGAATTTTGAGAAGATAAATTTCTGTAGCTTCATGCCACTCAGCCTGTGGTATTTGGTTATATAGAGTGCAGCCAGAGCATACTAAGGTGGCTAGCGTCTTGTTTCATGATAGCTAAAAGCCAACTGGGCCACAAATTGATATTAGGCTGTATCTGAGATTCTTTAGTAACATACAAAGTTTGGCAGGAGTCAGTCACCTTATTTCAGTTTATCCCAGAATGTAAAAATGCATGAGGTGGGTGTTATCAATTTCCATTTTATAGATGAGGAAACTGAAGCTCAGAGAGTTTAAATTTCCTGTCCCACTCAGAGTGCCGGTGAGTGTACTTGGAGGCAGGTTCTCAAGTTCTGATGGGTTCTGATTCTCGGATGGGACTTGGCCTTGATTGGACTTGGGGTGATTACTGCATGGCAGGCAATGGGGGTGACACTCAAGCCCCCCACATCACACATCCTACTCTGCCAGGTGTCTGGGTCCCTGGAGTGAGAGGAAGAGAAAGCTTTGGCAACAGGTCCAGACAGGTATGATCCGGGGAAGCCTCCTCCCACCTTCTCTCCCAATGTCCAGCAGGGCAGTTAACTAGTGCGCTCCAGTAGAGATGTCCTCCTACCTGCCACCTGACCTGGGCTGGGGGCATTTCTGTCTGGGACTTGGAGCACTGACTCTCACAAAGAACAGACGTTATAGGCAACTTAAAACCTGCTCATTTGCTACTGGGAACTCAGCCAAAGCCAAGCAAGACTATATTCCCGCACAGGAAGGGAGCTAGATTCTGTTTGCACCTGTGTGCACGGGTGAGTCTAGGCCCATTTGCAATGATATGTTTTCCAGTGTAAGTTGGTCATAGAGACATGTAGCTTCAGAAGCCTGGCCACATGATGGTACTTTAGAAGGTATTTAGTCTATCCCCTTTATTTCACAGAGAAGTAAATAAAGGTCTAACCCTTGAGCTGTTAACCTGTGGATCATGAACTCCTTGAGATCATGGATGATTTGACCATTCAGGTCAGTAATTCTATGGAATACTCTAAGAGTTTAGGTTTTAAAATAAAGGCTCCAGGTGGTTTTGATAATTAAGCAGTTTCAGCAAAAACGAATTAAAGAACTTGCCTAAGATATCAGTGGCAGAAGTGGGGTTGGGCCCTCGGCCTCCCCCACACTGCGCCCCACGTGCAGGTGAGGGGCTATCCTGGGACACATGGCATTTGCACAGATGAGCCTGCCTCTGTGGGTGGCTTTCAGTGCACCAGGAAAAGTCAATCTGGCCCAGAACGCCTGTGATAAAGGGATTCACTGTACAGAGGGCCTTCCCATTTACACCTCTTCCTTCTCAGCCCTTAATCCTGCTGGATTATCTAAACTAAACACTGAATTCTGATTGCTTTTCTCCCTGGGAATAGGCTGGCACTGAGTCATGGGAGAGTTAGAAGTGATCTAAACTATGATCTCTGTCGGCCTGCAGCCTTCTGTTTCCCCTAGTATTATATAAAACAGGAGAGGTTGATTTGAAACAATTGAACCAACCAACCAACAACAACAACAACAACAAAACACAGGGAAAATAAAAACAAAACAAAGTAAGGAAGACCTCACCCTAGCAGAGAGAGCTCATGTAAATTGTAAGGGAAAAAAGCCTGCTGAAGAGGGCTCCCGGGAAGGAGATTTTGGTGTCAGGCACAAGTTTGGACTGGTATGAGAAGACGGGCTGCCCAGTGGTTAACTGAAGACCCTTCATTCCCTGTGGTTCCCCAAAATAAAGCTCCTGGGCCAAGACACCCTCACCTTTTCAGCTGTCTCAGAGAGGACTTAGCTTTGACAGAGGAATGGGCTTGCCTTTTGATGTCCTGCCTAGCCAAGATCACTACCACCTATAAGCTCAACTATTCTACCCAGGGCACTGTGATAGGCACTTCATCCTGCAAGGTACATTTCTGATTCTCATTTTACAAATGAGAACATTAGGACTCAGAGATTAAGTACCAGCCCAAGGTCACACTTCCCAGCCTGGTGCACCTCTCACCTTCCCGTTGTTGAACATTTGGGCATTTAGAACTCCTAACTGCACTGCAAGAGAGACAAAGCATTCTGAAGAAGATGACATTCACTTGTTATACAGTTCTGCTTAGAAGCAAGAGGCTGGGTCAGACACATGGAGGAGATGATATGGACCCTGATCAGTCTCTCTAAGACTCAGTTTTCCCAGTTATATGGAGATAATTTCAGGCCATTCCCATCCTGGTTTTGAGCCTTGAAGAAGTCTCCTCTCTCATCATAGAGATTATCCGTGTTAATCATGGTAGATGGTAGGGGTGAGAGGGAAGAGGCAACCAAGTCTTTCTCCTCTGTGTTTCTGGGGAATAGAAAGTATCTTGTTTCAAGCAAAAGAAAATATATAATATTATCTTAAAAGAAAACCAACATTCATACTTAGAGTTAACTGACTCTTGATTACGCTTGCCCAAGATAAATTTAGATTCTCGGGCTGGATTTACCTGCCACCCAGCACTACCCTGTCTCTTATAGCCACCAGAGTGTTCTCTGAGAATGCAAACTCATTTTGATAACAGCCGAAGCAAAATAAAATTAGAAAGGTGATTCTGCCAGGGGAGGGGGGGTATCATATATTGCAAGTCAAAGGCAAATGCACACTATTTTTAGATTCTGCATTGTAGGGGATTATCTGCATTCCCTGCCCCTCCCTAGCCCCCAGACATCCCTCCCTCAGCGTGGCTGAGAGAGTCGGTGTGCTGCACACACATCCGGGCGCACATGCACACCTTGACAGAGCTCTACTTAGTTCATTGCCTCTACCACCCACCTAATGTGCTCAGGGGAAATGGAGATGCTTTTCCAATGTTCCTCTGAATGAAGAGTTCTCCATTAGTCACCACCAGCCTGGCTGGGCCCCAGTGGATAGGGCCATCCCTGCTATGAGGTACCAAAATAAATGGCTTTTGAGGCACCACGGGGAAATATGCTGAGACTCGCATACAATTAAAACAGTTATTAATACTTGCATTGTTCCTGGAGCGTGGGCGTGTGTGACATCTACCTTTTCCCTTTGGCTGGAGCGAAACAAGAGAACATATGTTCTCATTGCCGGGGCTCCCAGCCGAGTCACCGAGTCACCGGGAGGAATGCTAAGTGTGAGGCCGAGCAGTCCCCCTCCCACGGCTCGGTCCTCCCTGCCAGGCGGGACCCCTGGTGGTCTGGGCTGAGAGCTAGATGTCTGAGTTTTAACCATGAGATGTTTGCAGAGTTCGGTTTAGCTTTTCTATCTAAAAACAAACAAAAAAAAATTGTCTAAGCGTGTGTTTGGTGTGGGAGCAGGTAAAAGGTGTGGGGCCAGGGATGGTTCAGAGGCACAGAGAGAGAACCAGACACTCTGACCCACCTTGTTGGGTTGTCAGAAGAAACAGGAACAGATGTGAGGGCACTCTGCACTGTTCAGGGGAATAAGTCTGAGGAATAATAATTCAGTTTTTGTCTCTCTCTCTCTCTCTTGTTGTTTTTTTTTTGTCTGTTTTTGTTGTTTTGTTTTTGCAGTTTTTGGCCGGGGCCAGGTTTGAACCCACCACCTCCCGTATATGGGGCCGGCACCCTACTCCTTTGAGCCACAAATGCCACCATCTCTCTCTCTTTTTTTTTGTAAATTGTTTTGTCATCATTTTGTATGGTTTGCTTTAGGTCCGTCCGTCCTTCCTTCCTTCCTCCCTTCCTCCCTCCCTTGTCCCTTCCTCCCTCTTCTCATACTTCTTTCTCATTTCTCCTTTCTTCATAGGAATAAGGAGCATGAATTTTGGAGTCTCATGTGTGATCCTAAACAAGTATTTAACCTCCCAACCCTCAGTTTCCTCATCTGTAAAATGGGGATAACATGATGATGATTAAATGAGATAATACAAGTGAAGAGTTTAGCTTAGGTCTGGCATGTGGCACGTGCTCAGTAATGGGGAGATAATAGTTACCATTCTGGTCATCATCATCATATTTCTCTTTCCTCCCAACATTTCTTAGGCTACCTCTAGGCATCAGAGGCTAGGCCAGGCTCTAGAGACAGTCTAGCAAAGGGCCCTGCCCTTAGGGACCCCCAATTTTGTGGGGTCTTGCTTCTACTTCCACTCAATGGCCTTTAAGAATGTAAGATTCTGAGTGGGGCAAGACTGACTGAAGGGGAACCTTGAGGTGTTGGGAAAGGTCAGGAGTGGGCGGGAGTTCATATTTTGAGCTGTGATGACAGGATGGGCTAAGGGACCTATAATCCATTTGTCGCTTGGGAACCGAGGTTTCCTGGGACCAGAAAACTAGCAACTGGCAAAAGCAAAGTCGGTTTCAGTGTCAATATTTGCCACACATGGTGAGTAAACAAAGTCTCCCAGGTCAGAAGCCAGCTGTCTGGGAAGAGGAGATGGTGTTGGGCAGAGGCCCTCCTGTAGACCAGGCAGCTATCTGAGTAGCAGACAAAAGAATTCCAATGGGAGGAAGAATAAGAAGTATCTTTCCAGTTCCCCCTGACAGCGTTAGGTGGGTGGTGAAGGCAGCCTGGATAATCTCAAGATGAAATAGCCCTGGGGTAATGGAGAGTTGGAGGCCTGAACTCTGAGCAGTATTCCTTCAAAATCGCTGCTTTGCATAATGGAGTTGCCAGGCAGCTCTGAAATTTGGCTCCAGCCTCCACTCCCTACTATTAACGCGCTCACCACCGGCTGCTGCGCCAGGTCCTAAGCCCCTTTATCCACATCTTTACGGCATGAGCCACAATTGCAGTCACATTTTCAGGGAAACTGCAAGTTTGCTCTGCTAATTTAAGAAACCTCCAAATTCAAACTTACCAAGTAGATAAATTAGGCGGTGGTTATTTGCATGCTAGAAAGTCTTCCGTTTTACAGCAGGGTTGAGCCACAAGAAACCGTTAACTATCAGCTGCTTCCAGATCATTTGGGGCTTGAATTATACCTGACAGAGGCTTTAGGGGAAGACGCATAAAGAATCAGACCTACTGTTGATGTCTCAGCAGTTGGAAATGATGATAAAACACCTCTGCTATTATGATGAAACTCAATGGGAAATACGTCTGATTGACAAAAGCTTTATGATTACTTTCATGTTCTAAAAGTTGTGTTGACTGTTCTTTTTTTCATTCGTGCAAAAAACATACGTGGAATGCCCACGATGAGCCAGGAAATGTGATATAAGATGTAGACCTTGTTTTCAAGGCACTTCTAAGGAGCAATAGTTCAACGCCAGTGGTATGGAATGGGAATTGCTGTGAGATGGGTGAGGAGCAGATACAGTGGACGCATGGAGGAGGGTCTAAACAGTGGTTCTCAACCTTCCTAATGCCGCGACCCTTTAATACAGTTCCTCATGTTGTGGTGACCCTCACACACGAGGAGCGGTATCTCGGTTCCTAAGACCATCGGAAATATGTGTTTTCCAATGGTCTTAGGTGACCCCTGTGAAAGGGGAAAGGGTCGTTCGACCCCCAAAGGGGTTGCAAACCACAGGTTGAGAACCAGTGGCCTAAATCAAACTCTGAAGGAGGAGCAATCTGGAAAGGCTTCCTGGAAGAGGTGAAGCTTAAGTAGCTTCTGGAAGAAGAGTAGGTATTTGCTAGATGAAGGAGCAGGGCAGGGCTATCCCAGCAAAGGGAACACACCACAGGAAGGTGTATTATTTTAGGGACTCTAGAGGGCAGGGAATGGGAGTGTGGGAGTGGCAAGGATAAGAAGGAGGGCAGAGACCAGCCAAGGTCACCCGAAAGGCTTTCGGTTCCTAGAAGCAATGGGTGGTCGTTGAACAGTGTTCTGCAGACCCTATCTGCATTTTAGAAAGATCATTCTGGCAGCAAGAAGGAGGGTGGGCTGGGGACAGGAGAGAGGTAAGCCAGCTAAGAAGTGGCAGGGCCTGATGGAGGTTTTGGGAGCAGGGATAGACAAACAGGCTCCAGGACCAGGGGAGGTCAGCTGGCTGGATTCACAGGACTGTGTGACGCGGGGACATGGAGCAAAGCAGCAGCCCTGGCTGCCATGCGTTGTCTGTTTACCCTGTGCTGTGCACCGTGTGTACATTGGGCATGGGTGTGAATGGTCTGGGAGTAATGAGGCGAGGTGCAGGGGGTGACATCCCTAGGACATTCAGAGTACCAGGGGTAGGAGATTGAAGCCAGGCTCTGAAAGAGCAGGATCAGGGGTCCATAGGTGACAGGTGTTAGCAGGCGCTATGTCCCACAGTAGAGGCAGGCTCTTAGGGTGGCATTTTGTTTGAGGATTCAAGGAGGACCATGAGGCAGAGGGAGTGAGGATGGAGCCAGCCTCCCCTCCACTCCCTGCTGGCTTTGCCTTCTCCAGTCCCCCGGCCCCTCCAACATGCAGCCCCATCTTCCTCCTCTGAAGAAGGCTGCCATGTCTCCCGCCTGCCTCTGGATGCATCACATCCTGAGTTCGGTGGCAAATATTGAACTATTTTTCAGAAGTGTTAATTGGGATTTTTAATTGACCATAAGCAGGTTATCAAAGCCTGTTTGTCTCTGGCAGTGGTTTATTCTCCAGGGGACAATCCCGCCCAGAGTAGTATAATGTCTCAGCAAGCACGTGTTTTCCTGCCCCCCAGTTGCCTCTTTTTTTATTTTATTTTAGTTTGGCCTAATTTAAAAATAAGAGGAAATAAAGCAAACTCTGTTCTGTCTTAGGACGCAGGACCTGAAGTGCTTTGCTTAGGGCACTTACACCCTGAATGGCTGCAACTTGGGGAGCACACCTGTGTCACGCAGCGTTGTTGAAATTTGGTAGAAAGGTGCTGCCCTTCTTCTGGGGGAGCAGAGGGACGTGGCTCACAGTAGGGCACCAGTCCAGTGGGGGGTGAGCCTGGCACAAATTTGCCTCTGTCCTAGTTCCTGCTGCAGCCAGGGAGTCTGCTCCTCATGTCCCCACGCTGACCAGTGCTCCTTAGATGACACATCTAGAAACCTGGTTTGTCATGACTGAGGCGTGTGTTATTGACAGCTCGAGTTGGTCAGTCTAACTAGTTGGCCTCACATGTCCTATTTGTGACCTAATACTGGCCCTGTGCTGGGATCTACCATTTCTCTGGGCCCGGTGTGGAGCAGGCTGGGATGTCCTAAAGTCAGCAGGGCAAGGGAAGCAAGGGACATGCACTGCTGTCTGGGGACTCTGGGTGAAAGGGTTCTATCGGCATGGAGGAGCACAGAGGTGGTGTGGTCTAATGTGATAGAAAGAGCCGCGAGGCTGCAGTTGACTCCCTCAGCCTCTCGGGACCTTGGTTTAGCCCCTCCTACTTTATAGGGTTGTGAACAGACTTGAAAAGATTAGGGAAAATGTTAGAGCACTATTATGGGGAAAAACCCATTCATTCTTCAAACATCTATTGAGCAGCCAGGAACTATTCAAGGCTGCGTGGATCTGTCATTGCGCATGGCGAGGCCTCTGAGCCACCCCCCAACTACCAACTCATGAGCTCCCAAAAAGTGAAGGACAGCACAGAAGCATGAGATCTCATTCTTAGGATCCTACCCCCCAAAACCCCAATGCTGGTCAGTACCTGCCCCTGTGCCAACACTTTTCGTTACTCTCTATGGCCTGTTGGCTTAGGCTGTTTTGATTATCCTTCAGCCTCTAGATGTGATGGTGAGGTCCAGCCCAGGAAGGAAGAGGGCCCCAGAGGGCTGAGTCGAGGTGTGTGTGGGTATGTTTAGATGCCTTCTGTGTGTTCAGGTTCTCTGAGAAGCATGTGTCTGATATAATTAGATGTGCAGCTGATGTCCGGGGAGAAAGTTCTGTTGCAGATAAAGCAGGGAGAGGAGGTGAGAGCCGTATACACAACGCAGTGAGAGCCTTGAGACAGGGGAGGGTAGACAAGGGGGACAGGGGAGCCTCGGGTTTGGGCTGTAGTGCAGCTAGGTAAAGTCTGGCCTCCTGGAGAGGGTCCTGTGCGTGCAGGGATGGCCCAGCCCCAGTGCCCCCACAAGCTCACCGGTCAGCAGGGAGCAGGCTGAGAGAGTACAGCCTTGGCGGCCTGGGCCTGAAGCTGGCATGGACAGTGGATGCAGTGAACGGTGGTACAGAAGGAGCTGCAGCTGGAGGTGGCCGCCCACCCAGCTCCCCCCAGCTCATTCCCCCAGCAGCCCTCTCCCACGGTGGCCACAAACTGTTTCCCCACAGCTGCCTCCGCTGGCATCCCTCCTTTTATTTTTTTGCAACTCCCATCCTTATCCTCTGAGGTGGCCTCATTAAGCCCAAATCTCTTCTCCCCGTTCTCATTCCTGAACCACTCATCTGTGGCAAACTCCTCTTCCTGTTCAAGCCCAAGCCATGTACTCTAGCCCCTTCCCTGGGTAATGGCCCCTCTTATGAGCGTCCACCAAGGCCTGGGCTTCCCCCAGCCAGGTGTCGCTTCACTGCAACCTTGGGTAGCCCCTGCGCTTGTATGCTCAGACCCTGCTGGCCAAATCTAGGTTCTAACTGTCTGGTCCCTTCTGCCCACTTCATGGCTGGCCTCCACCAGGGCCTGCCTCTCCCTGGTCAGGACCTGCGTGGTCTGTGCCCTTGTCCTGGACAGATGTAATCTGGGCTTAGGAATGCAAGCTTAAGTTCTGCGAGTCATGATGAATTAGCTTGTCCAGGTGACATTTATGTGTTAACAGAGGTTTGCGGTCATAAGCCCTGGACAGTGCATAACTGGGCAAAACGAGTTAGGTGGGGTAGAGCAGAGGAATTCCTTCTATTCCCTCAAATTATACCATCTTCGGGGCTGCCAGGATGTGTAGAGGCACTGTGCGGAGGGCAGAGGGTCAGGATTTTTTCAAACATTATGGTTTAAAACAGCTGGATTCAAACACGGGCTGAATAGACATAAGATCTAAAGATGGCTGATGAGCACACGGAAAGGTGCTCTCGACACCAGTCATTAGTGCAATGCCCATAAAAAACACATTGAGAGAGCACCTCACCCGTTAGGATGGCAACTATTTAGACAAACACAAAGTCGCAAATATAGTCAAGGACGTGGAGAAATCGGAGCCCTGGTGTACTTTGGGCAGGAATATAAAATTGTGTAGTTGCTGTGGAAGGCAGGGTGGAGGTTCCTCAAAAAATTAAACCTAAAATTACCTTATGATCCAGCAATTCCACAATTCAGTTCCCCCAAAGAATTGAAAACAGAGTTTCAAGCAGATGTTTGTACCCCCATGCTCATGCAGCCTTATTCACAACAGCTAAAGGTGGAAGCCACCCACGTGTCCATCCGTGTTAGAAGGGGCGTCGTGTAACACACTGTGGAATATTATTCAACCTTAAATTTCCTTTTTAGGAAACTCCGACACGTGGTACAACATGAGTAAACCTTGAGGACTTTATACTAAATGAAACAAACCAATCACAAAAACACAAATACTGTGGGGCAGCGCCTGTGGCTCAGTGGGTAGGGCGCCGACCCCATATACTGAGGGTGGCGGGTTCAAACCCGACCCTGGCCAAACTGTAACAAAAAATAGCCGGGTGTTGTGGCAGCACCTGTAGTCCCAGCTACTCGGGAGGCTGAGGCAAGAGAATCGCCTAAGCCCAGGAGTTGGAGGTTGCTGTGAGCTGTGACGCCACAGCACTCTACCGAGGGCGATAAAGTGAAACTCTGTCTCTACAAAAAAAAAAAAAGTAAAATAAATAAATAAACACAAATACTATGCGATTCCACTTCTACGAAGTACCTAGAGTTGTCAAATTTACAGAAAGTAGAGTGGTGGCTGCCAGGGGCTGGGGGCAGGAAGGAATGACAGGGAATTAGTGTTCAATGCGTGCAGAGTTTTCAGTTTGCAAGACAAAGAGTTCTGGAGATGGGTGGGGGTGACGGCTGCAGGACCTTCTGAATGTACTTAACCCTGCTGACCTGTACACTTAAAAATGGTTCACCCTGCAAATTTTCTTTTATACGTATTTTACCACAATACAAAAAAAGTGGATAAAAAGTCATGGGTTACCAGAAGAGAAGAGAGAGACAGAGAGATGGACCACAGGTTTGCCTGAGAATCTTTACTTTGCATCTCCCAGTCAGAAACACAGAGGCTAGAAACCAGAAGGGATGGGCAGAGGGGATCTTGGCAGGAAAAAAAACCACACAGGGCAGGTGCCTGGCGTAGGAAGCTTGAGCACAGAACAGGAGTCAGCCAAATTGGGTTTGATCTCAGTGCTGTGTGACTTTGAACAAGTGACCTAACCTCTCTGAACCATTGTTTCTTTTCTTCTTGATAAGAGGAGGTGATGATACTAATGACACCAGAGCCCTTGTGAAACTAAAGGCAATCTGTGATGTGCATAAGGAAGTTTCTAGGAAATAGAAGGCCCTTTTAAAATGTTAGCTCCCATCTTAGTCCCTGAAGAGTCTGTGGAGGAGGTGGGGTTTTTAGGCTGTGTAAATGCCAGGGGCTGCCTCAGATGACCGGGGAGGTTGTACTATTAAAGGGTGAGCATGTGAGGGGTCCTTCTCCAAGGTGTTGGTCAGGAATTTAACAAGTCGAAGTGAGCTGAATAGTGAGTTTAAAAGCTTATGGTTATAACTCTGGGAGATTAGCATCTCTAGCCCCCACATGAATCCAGATGACTTTGAAGGGAAAGGGACTAAATAGATGCTTGGGAACCTAGCAGGGGTCCTCAAACTACGGCCCACGGGCCACATGAGGTGGTATGATTGTATTTGTTCCCTTTTTATTTTTTTTACTTCAAAATAAGATATGTGCAGTGTGCATAGGAATTTGTTCATAGTTTTTTTTTTAAACTATAGTCTGGCCCTCCAACGGTCTGAAGAACAGTGAACTGGCCCCCTGTTTAAAAAGTTTGAGGACCTCTGCGTGTGCCTGGGACTGTGTGAGGCACTGGGGAAGCACAGACAGGCGGAGATGGGTCCTGACCCCTGTTGCTCCCGGGCTAGACAGTGACCGACCCTGGGAGGGCTGCAGGGCAGACAGACGCCGCCTCCTCTGGAAAACAGTTCAATGTTGACCAATGACCAGACCAAAGCAAATGAAATGCTAACCCCTGTTTTTCTTTAGTAAATAATCCTCAAAGAGCACATTATAAATTTATGATTTTCGGCCCGGGCCATACCCGCAGCGCTCCTTGGAAATGCTTTGCTCCGCTCCCTACTTCATCCCTCTCAACAGCTAGGCCAAGCCCTTCCCTCTGTCTCTCTCCTACAAACCAGCTGGTGCCTTCTCAGAAGATGCCTTCCACCTGAAAACATACCCCCACGGGCGAGATCAAGTCCACGGGTATGGACCAGCTCAACTTTCCCATCTTTCTTCTCCAAAGCACCCTTCTGTTTATCTGAAAAATGCAAGCAGCTGTGTCCGGACTAAGCCTCTTGCTTCCTTCTGCCCGGGTCACCCTGGGCTTCCCTCCTCTTCAACCATCTCCTCCTCGCCTCCTTGCCATTTTCCTTCAGCTTTTACCATGTTTAAATCGCCTCAACAGTTTTTTTTTTTTTTTTTTTTTTTTTTTGTAGAGACAGAGTCTCACTGTACCGCCCTCGGGTAGAGTGCTGTGGCGTCACACGGCTCACAGCAACCTCTAACTCTTGGGCTTACGCGATTCTCTTGCCTCAGCCTCCCGAGCAGCTGGGACTACAGGCGCCCGCCACAACGCCCGGCTATTTTTTTGTTGCAGTTTGGCCGGGGCTGGGTTTGAACCCGCCACCCTCGGCATATGGGGCTGGCGCCCTACTCACTGAGCCACAGGCGCCGCCCAACAGTTTTTTTTTTAATACAGGCTTTTTTCCCACCCTCTTCTCCAGCTATCCCTTCCACTACACCGCAGAGTTAGTGGCTGTTTTTGCTAACATTTCTTGAGCCGCTGTTATATATATTCTGGGTGCTTTACTTATATTATCGTATTTAATCCTAACCCCAACCTGCAAAGCAGGGCTTGCTATGCTCCATATTTTGTAGGTAAAGAAGTTGAGGCTCTGTGAATTAATAACTTAGCATGAATCACAGGGCTGGTGGTGGTGGAGCCAGGCTCTAACCCCAGGCTCAGGACAACCACCAGTCTTCCGTCTGGTCATCAAGAACCCACAACGGACAGAGCCCTGTCCTGACTGTGGGGAGAAGTAAGAGAGAGGAAAATGTGACCGAAAAGCCCTTTACCCTTCTGTCACTTATTTGTCCAAAACAGCACTCCCAGTGCCACTTCTGGGGTCCTCATCCTCTGGATCTCTCTGTACCCCCTTCATGCTGGAGCATTTGAAATTTGCCTCTTTTTTTGGGTTCCGTGGCACCAATGGCCGGTCTGAGCTGCTGTTCTCTGCACTCCTCCTCTGGCCGTCTTCATTAGTTCTTTCTGTGCCCAGTCCCTGCACACTGTCCCTCCCCAGGCTCTGGCCTTCGTCCTCCTGCTGTGTTGTACGCGTGTTCCCTGGGTGAGTTTAGCCCTTCTTCTCAGAGCACTGATGACCCCAACGCACAAGTCTGCAGTTCCCAGCATGCTTAGTGTGTCTCGAAATGAACGCAGGACCACTTTCCTCCTTTCAAGTCTGTTCTTGCAGACTGGTTAGCAGAATCATTGGCCAGTTATTTAAACGGGAGATTTTGGAAAATATCATCTGTAATGTCTTTCTATCATCCCTAAACCTAGTGGGTAACCAAGTCCTCTTGAGTCTAGCTTCTCAGTAGCTGTGGGTTCTCTCTCTCCTTTCATCCCTACTGTCCCTGCTCTTGTTGAGGACCTTGTACTATTTCCCTTGAACACTAATTGTCTTGCTTCTGGTCTCTTCCCTTTAATCCATCCAATACACAGCTGCTAAGAGTCTTTCTAAAGCCCAGTCTGTCACTGTGCTCTGTATGTTCCCCGTCTTTCACTCATGGACACTGAGGTTCAAGCCCTTAGCAGGTACTCAAGGCCATCACAGTCTGGCTGCTCTTCTGGCCCCATCTTTGATTACACACTCTGGCCTTCATTCACGTTATTCAAGAGTCCCAGGAAGTAAATCCTACTTTCATGCCTGCACCACAGAGCAGAGAGTTCGAGATCCATCTGTTCCATGATGCTCTCTTGAGTCCCCCAACTGGAATGGATGGCTCCCTCCCCTGGGTTCTTGACTAACTTGGTTCAAACTACTAGTGTGGTTAGTTGTTTATATGTATA
This sequence comes from Nycticebus coucang, assembly GCF_027406575.1. Classification (NCBI taxonomy): domain Eukaryota; kingdom Metazoa; phylum Chordata; class Mammalia; order Primates; family Lorisidae; genus Nycticebus; species Nycticebus coucang. Next base: position 122,303,397 of record NC_069785.1, on the reverse strand, counting down.
TTTCCTTAGCTAGACAGGGCAGGGAACTTGCTTTTCTCAGAGTGGCTCTCCAAAGCCCAGCATTTGTGTGAAAATAGGTGGCCTAGGGTTATATAGCACGTTTTAGGAACCCTATAAATGCTAGTTTCCTTTTATTTTGAGACCTGAATAGAACAGATGCCAGGACACTGTAGATAGACACACATCCCAGTTTTCAAAAAAGTGGAAAAAGAGCTGGCGCAGTGGCTCATGCCTGTAATCCCAGCACTCTAGGAGGCCGAGGCAGGTGGATTGCTTGAGCTCACGAATTTGAAACCAGCCGAGCAAGAGCAAGACTCTGTCTCTAAAAATAGCCAGGTGTGTGGTGGGCACCTGTAGTCCCAGCTACTTGGGAGGCTGAGGCAAGAGAATCGCTTGAGTCCAGGAGTTGAGGTTGCTGTGAGTTATGACGCTATGGCACTCTACCAAGGGTGACAAAGTAAGACTCTGTCTCAAAAAAAAGTAGAAAAAGGTAGAACCTGAAAATGACATTAAGCCACACTGCATTGGGAAAAGAATTGACTTGTATTCACTCAAAACAAGTCATGTCAAAAGGCGCATTTCCTGTTTACAAAAGGACGCTGAACTGGAGGAGCAGAGAGCATGATTGTGCAAGATAGCTTGATTTGAACAAGGCTTTTGACAAAGTCTCTTACTGTGTCCTTGTGGGCTAGGCTGTGAAACACAACAGACTGGAGATTAATCATGGATCCATTAAAATGTTGAGCTACAAGAAACTTGGGGTGGGTCAGTTGAACCCTCTTACATTACAGGTGAAGAAAGCGAGACTCCAAAGACTCATTTTTCTAAAAAAAAAAAAAAAAAAAAGGAAGGAAGGAAAAGAAAAGAAAAGAAAAAGGGCTGTGAAGCCCATGCTGACACCAGGGTTTTCCCAGAGAAGCTTGATCTGTCACCCGCTGAGCAAACACACCCAAAGGACATTGTTTAAGAGGCTGACCTGGACCTGGAGGGAGACGTCAAATGATCTGCCACAGGGCTTGATCCTTGACCTGCCCACTCAGTCATTTATCAAGCTTTGCACTAACCCCCAGAAGGCATGTTTTTCAAATAAGTGAATGACAGAGAGTGCAAGAGACAGTCAATTGTGGGACTCCAGAATTAGGATCCAAAGTAACCTTTAAGGCTAGAATGATGGGCTGAAAGTAAGGAGATGAAGCTTAACAGGAACAAATGGAAAGTCTTGCACTGAGGTTTCAAAAAAATCAATTCCGTAAGTACAGGCCAGGGAAAACTTGACTTGATGCAGTTCCAGATGGCAAAGGTTTAAGTTGGTAACAAGAGGGTTGTTAGGGCATCTGACCTGCTACAATAGCCACAGCAAGATGCTGATGATCATTCTTGGGCTGAATTAGAAAAGTTAGATTCCAATGCAGAGGACGTGATGCTTCCTGGTCTCAGAACCCCGACTCAGTACTTAGTGGCACAGTTTTGGAGGGACTCTGAGAATCTGAACATGTTGGAGGCTGGCACTCAGGATGGGGAAGGGTCTGGGAATCTTGCCCAGTGAGGAATACTCAGGAAAATGAGAGGTCTTAGTCTAGAGAAAATATGAAAGATAGTCACCACGTGCAAAGAAAGTAGAGCAGCTCCAGGGGCTCTGGACGGCAGAACTTGGGAGCGGGGAAGAGCAGATTTTGCTTCCCTGCAGGAGAGACATTCCAGTGGGACCTCCCCATCCAGCCTGACCCCTGTGTAGGTCATGAGCTTCACCAAACTGAAGGTGTGCAGGTCAGGGCCGGGTGACCCTTGGTCAGGGACTCAGAAGGGTGGATTGAGGCAATCTTGAAGGTCCCTTCTGGTGATCAGCCCCTGACTTTTATGATTCTCGTGATGATTATTGCTCTGATTATAGGATCATAGTGGTTGATCTGTGAGTCTGCCCACATTTATAGAAGCAGACTTCCCCTTCCACAGCCTATTATTCAAGCTAAGTGGGAGTTGTTGTAGTGTAAAATTCCAACCGACATCCAGTTACCAAGCACCTGTGACGGACAGAGCCCTGCCCTGGATATGTTTTGGGGAAAGGTGGGAGGGAGCAATAGGCAACAGAAAAGGCCTTTACCCTGCTGTATCTCAGACAAAACCCACTTATAACTACACCAAGCGAGATTGTGAGGGCGGAGGAAGTGACAGGCAAAAGAGGGGTGTCGCCTCAGCTCTCAGTCACAGTAAGCAAGAGTTAGACAAAAGGGGCTGATTTAGCAAAGTGGAGAGGAGGCTAGGAAAGTGGCAGGCGGCGCCCCACGAGGAGAGGGCTGCGTGGGGGTGGGGAAGACGAGGAGGGGGCTGGGCGGGGGTGGGGAAGGCAAGGAGAGACCCAGGTCGAGGCATGAGGAGGGGAGGGACAGAGATGTGCCCAGGGACTGCATCATTAGGCACCTAGCCTTAGGAAAAGGACACCTCGGGTCCCTCTGCACCAAGGCTTAATGACTTCACAGCCCCTTAGGCCCAGCTTTCTAGTCAAAATGGAAATGGACCTATTTATTTTTAATATGCCCATTTGAGGTAGTTGTGTTTTCAAAGGCTGATGGACTCGTAAGTACTTTTCATTCTCACAGGTTAAAAATTTAAAAATAAAAAACACCTTTCAGAGTAGAAATGCCGACGCTGAATGGGGCTGGGGAGAGGGCAGTGCCCCCCCTGAGGTCCGCAGCGGCCTCACCCACCTTTGGGTGGGGACCACTTGATTCTCAGAGAGCCAGAGCTGCAGGCAAATGAAATGGGGAGCAAAGCCCCTCCGGGGAAGGGAGGTGGAGGAGAAGGGAGGAGATGAAACCTCTCCCTCCCCTCGCCTGTTCCCTTTCCTGAACATAGTAGCGTGGATGTAGTCATGGCTTTTAAACAACATTACACACACTTGTCGTCCGAGATAAAATGTTATTAAGATTAAATGCCGAGCAGGGAATGAATCCGACTTCCCACTGTCATATTTCAGCTATAGTGAGTGATTGCCTTTCCGTAGCCCCAGCTCCTAAGCAGGGAAACGGCATTATTATCATTAATAAGCCCATAATGGGGAAGAGAAATTATAAACATTTCTGCAACAAGCGGCCCTCCAACGTTAATATTTTATGAGCACACAGAGAAGCCCACAACTGAATGTCAATGGCAGAATTATACGTAACCATAATGTAAACACTCATAATTGGGTTGAGTCAGTGGTGGGGAGGCTGGTGGGAGGCTGGTGGTGATGGGCGTAGGTAGCACTTACAGCCTGGGTGGATCCCCAGAGGCAGAAGGTGGGACGCCCCAGGGCCCCTGTCATTCAGACTCACCTCTCTCTACCCTTGGCTCTTCAGAGAGGTCCCACCTGTCTGGGACCCCTGTGTGCAGGGAGCTATCCATCTGCTTCCCCTCCTAACATGTCATTCCCGGTACTGAGTCACTTTGCACTTACTCCTGAGACACATCATTATTGGCCTAAACGCTGCTTTCTGGGGACTTCCAAGGCTAATCACATGTGTGTTTGCTCTCTCTTACGATGTAGTATACACCCCCGGAGGACAGAGAGACTGCCATCTACGGTCATTGTAACCATCAAGTGCATAATATGTTTTTAGCTGGGGAACCCTTGCTCCAAACCATTGTCTCTGCTCCAACAGAAGCAGGGTAGGGGCAGAGCCTCACCGGCCAGCCCCCACTTTCTCCCACATGCTTACCTCTCCCAGGGTCCCTTAAGCCCCTCTGTGGACTCAGAGTGAGAACTACTAGAAAGTCCCCCTTCTCTGTTTCCAGATGACAAAACAGAATGGATGTGACCTATCTGCCCCAGGGACTGGAACCCAGGTCCCCTGGCTCCCAGGGAAGTGTGCAGCATGGTCAAGGGGCCCCTGGGCTGTTACTCTGGCTCTGCCCTGAACTGGCTGGGGGCCTTGGACACATCTCACTGCCTGTTTGAACCTCACTTCCTCATCTGATCAAATGAATGGAGACAAGGAGGTGATCCCTAACACTCCTTTTAACTCTGAAAGTGAAAAGTCATACAGTCCTCACGGAAATCTAGTCCCTGTAGCATCCAGTGCAATTGATGTCAAAGGCCTACAAGGGCAGCCTGAAGACCCACTGGTCCCTCCACACTTGGTAGGGCCCATAGTCCCTGGCCTGCTTAGCCTGGGTTCTGCCTTTGGGCTTTAAGCTTCCTGGGGCAGAGACCTTGGTGGAGACTTCCTCCTGCTGGGTTTGTACATAACAGACTCAGAGCCCAGGACTTGAACTGGCAGTGAGGGTAGGGACCACTTTGCCTAGGGCAGTGTCTGTCTACCATTAGGGACTCAGAATCGGTTGAACAAATGAATGGTTGGATTAATGAATGCTTAGTTAATGAACTGAAGCAGCTCTCTCTTCAGCTTTATTTCTTTTTTTTTTTTTAAAGAAAAACTGTGGGCTATGGCTTTTGGAAACTGTTTATGGAGTGCCCACTAGGTGCTGGCAACTTGCTAGTGACTTTATGGAAAGACAAGAACCCCTCTGGCTGGAAGCCTGTCTCTTTCCCACCCCTTCCCCCATCTCCCGCCTCCTGGATTTTCCCTTTCCCCCTGCTCCTATTCATTATTTCTCTCTGCAGTTATGTTATTATTGGCCTTGGCAAAGAGTTTCAGGGGTGTCGTTTGTCTGAGCAACATTATGCAGAATTAAGTTCCAGGGTAATTTCTGATGCAAATACCTATCCTCCAGGAGAATGTGAATTAAGCCTCCTGGTCTCTACTCAACAGAGGTGTCTGCCTTTGAATCCAGGTCTCTAGCAGTTAGGGAAGCTCCAGGAGGGTGTGGGACCAACTTAGATTCCTTCTTGGGAGGTTCCTGAGTCTCCGGGGACTTGGCTCCCAGAGCTGGAGGGAGCCTTGAGTAGTGATCATCGTCATCCCCCTCATGTCTCATCTGAGCACCCCAAAAGCTGAGGATCTCTGCCCTGACCTCATCCCTGCCCCCCCAGGGAAGGAGTTTCCATGGGAGTATTTCATAGCCTGCTGGCAGGAACTTTACAGCTAACTCCATCTTTCTTGCTAGGTGCTATTATCCTTTAAATCCATACTTTTCAAATGTCTGTGTGGATCGAATTGTAAAGCAGATTCTGATTGCTCGGGTCTGGGCAGGGCCTGAGCCTCTGCATTGCCAACCAGTCCCAGGTGGCACTGCTCCAGGCAGCAAGGCCTTGGGAAACAGAAAAGGTAAAACAAACATAGAAACGGACAGCCCTGCTTATGTGAGTTTATTTGTATGGGTCTCTTAAGTGTTCCGCCTAGAACTGCTTAGTCTCCTAAATCTACTCCCTGGCTGCAACTTCTTGGTCTCTTCAAGTCTCAGTTTCCCCATCTGTAAAACCAAGCTGATGATACTCTCTCTCCTGGTGGTGTTGTGAGGTTACATGCTGGCAACAGAGGCCCCTGGAAGGAGGGAAGGAGAAGGATAGTAGCTTTGCTGCTTCCCTGGGGCTCTGAAGCAAGAAAGAGACCTGTGTACTCTACAGCGCCTGGTGGCCAAGAGCTGAAAGGATTACTCAGCTTCCGTGGGGAGTTTGGAGGTCACCAGCAGGGACGAGCCAGTCCCCAGCCTGGTTAGGTTGATCTGAGTTTAAAAAGGAAAAAAAAAAGACTATGCGTATTACTTGGGGTACCATTTGGCCTTTAATAGAGCGTATTAAAGAAGATTCTGGAGACTATACATTCATTGAGGGCCTTCATTCTCTTCGGGATGTTTTCCGACAGGCTTCTTTCTCTTCACAGCCCTTTGAGGCAGCTAAGGTGGGCATGTGTGGTCCCATGCTACAGATATAAGGCACAGAGAAGCTCAGGGGCCCACCCAAGGTCACACGGCCTGTCCTTGGTGGAGCAGGCCAGAAGCCCACCCTCTGTCTGGTTTTGTGTTCTTCCTGCTTCCCTTAAGACGGGGCTGCAGGTGTATGCAGGAAGGAAGTGGGGAGGGTGGCTCTTCTCCCTGCCTGGCCGATGCTGGGTTGAGTTGGTGGAGAAGGAGACTACTCCTCCCCGCAGCCCTTCTCCTGGGACCAGGATCCTCTTCCAGAATATTTGTAGGCATCTATCTCAAAACCCCATCCCTCTGCAGCAGCCCTTGCGTAGCACCACGGGCCCTGTTTCCTGGGGTGTTGGGACCTCAGGGCTTCACCTGGGGACACACATGCCCATCACTCTGCCTGGGCCCAACTGTGCATGCTCTGCCCATGACCCCGAGCGAGTCTCTACCCCAACCCTGTTTTCTGCTAACCTGCCTGGGGAAGGTGGAGAGAAGGTAGGGAATGGAAGGAAGGTGGTGTGACATATATAGCACCCTCTGGGACATCAGCTCTGACCATTAACCTTCACTTTCCTCATCTGTGGAAGGAAATGGCCCGACTAGATGATCTCTAAGATTCCTTCCAGCTCTCAAATCCTGACTCCTACAATTTCCACCACAATTAGGATCCAATGCTGATCAGTGCTATAGGGCCTGAAGGAAGCCACCTGGAGGTCCCCAGATGCCTGTGTGCCACACAGGCTTTGGTTACTCTCCAGGGCTGACCAGGTATGCCCTTGAGCTCTAAACTTCCTGGGCTAAGGGCCTAGACAGGGGATCCTTTCTGTTGCCAAGTTTTCCCACAAGTTCCCCGCACTGGCTGGACAGACACTGGCCTGTCCACCGGGGTCCACTTTGGCTTCTTTAAGAGAGGACTTGGAGCTGCTTTCCTCTGAAGGGTAATTAGTCAGGCAGGCTCCAATAACTCCCTCTGGCTAAAGATCTGAGCACATGGCAAACCCCAGTGATATATGGAGAGAGGGGTTAGACTCCTCTCAGCACCTCATTTTCTGTTTGTTCTGAAGCTCACACAAGCAAACACCCTTCAATTTTACATTATTGACTTAAAAGCATTTAACATTCAGCAATACATTTTAAATTACACAGACACATCTTAGCACAGAAAAGCCAGCACAAAGACAGAAGGGGCCACCTCCATCCGAACCTGGTGGTTTTCTTTCTTTCTTTTTTTTTCTTTAATGACAATCTTTCATATTCTCTCCCTCTCCATCCCTCTTCCTTTCTCTCTCTCTCTCTCTTCCTTTCTCCCTCCTCCCCCCCCCCACTTGTTAACTGTAAGTCTCTGTGTATAACTGAGCTAAATGGTTTTGATATGCTAGCATCTTCACCCCACACACCCTCTTCCTCTTTTTTTGGTTAATGAAATGTGTGAACAGTTTGTTCCCAGCTAAAAACAAGCACTGATGGGTTTCATACCTTTCTGCGTAGGAGGGAGAGGTAGGCTCTGAACAAGGCACTGGCTGGCAATGCCGGGAGGCCGCTGGTGGGAGGGGAGGGGAGGAGAAAGAAGGAATGTGGAAAGATCAGTATACAACTTCATGTGTGATCTGCTCTGCCACGTACACGCCCTACTGGGGTCCTTTTGATTGGCACATGGACACAGGGACTTGGGAAATCTCTATACCGCTTGGGGGAAGTGAGTTAGTACATCCACAGGTCAGAAGAAAGGGTTGATGCTTGGGATGAACTTAATGGGAGATAAAATCCTCCAAAGGGTATATTCCACGTTAGCCATCTTCACGAAGGAGGGAAGGCAAAGTATGGACAAGAAAATCACTATTGCCCGGCTTGAGGAGGCCACAGCATAGATACAGAGGGGGTCAAAAGAATGCCTGTACATTTTAAGAAAGGAAAAAACTGTATTTTATTTTTTTTAGAGATAAGAGTCTCACTTTGTCACCCTCGGTAGAGTGCCATGGGGTCACAGCTCACAGCAACCTCCAGCTCTTGGGTTTAGGCGATTCTCTTGCCTCCACCTCCTGAGTAGCTGGGACTACAGGCACCCACCATAACCCTCGGCTATTTTTTTGTTGTTGTTGTTGCAGCTTGGCCGGGACTGGGTTCAAACTCGCTACCCTCAGTATAGGGGGCCGGCGCCCTACCCACAGGCGCTGCCCAGGAAAAAACTGTATTAACATTGTAATACTCAAGTCACATTTGACTTCTGCAATATACAAGGTAACAAACATTATCATTATACATTAAGTATTATAATTTCAATACAGTTTTTTTCCTTTCTTAAAATGTGTATACATTTTTTTGCCATGTTCTGTGTCTCTGACTACATTAGTACACATACACATATGGCTATGTCTACCACCCTTCTGTGTCCTCCAGAGCAGATACGGGGACCTTGGATGGGGTGATGAACAGGGGAGAGCCTGCTGTATGATAAAATCATGGCAGCTGACATTTATTCCAGACCTCCTATGAGCCAAGGAGTTTTAAATACAGAGCTTGCTTATGAATACGTACTGTCTTGCTTCCACCTTGTATATGAGGAAACTGAAACTTAAGAGAGGTTGAGTAACTTGCCCAAAGTCACACAGCTTTCAAGTAGTGCATTCAGGATGTGAATACAGGCAGGTTGGCCCCAGGGGCTACAGGCTTAACCCCCATGCTATATAGGAAGTAGCCTGGAAGCAGAAGGCCTTTAGATCTATCAGCTGTGTGACCTTGGGCTGGTTAGTCACCTCTCTGTTCTTCCATTTCCTCACAGGGTTCTCAGGAGACTCAAATACAGAGGTGCATGCCAATGTGCTTTGCAGATTTTGAAGCCATGTTGATAAACTGACAACTCTCATTTCCACGTTCCAAAGACACCAGCAGAACACTTTATGCACAGCAGGTCCTTTGCTCTTACTTTTTTCCACTTAAAAGCCTGCAGTCCCATTTGCCACTGCCGTTTAGGAAAGACACAGACCTCAGTGTCCTGGGGGCCAGCCACGCTCTGGCCTCTGTGCTACTTTCCTTGTCTGGACTAAGACAGCTGATGGATATTTAGCCTGGAAACTGCCGTTGGTGTCACTCCCCCATTTCTGACCTCACCCCTTATCCCTCATCCCACCGATATTTCAGATACTGCAGGCTGCCTGTAATTCCTGTTGGAGCAGGGGAGGGCGCCAATCAGTTCAACCAAATAATAATGGAGGTGTTCAGTACACGCCTCCTGACTGATGGAATGAAGGGGTGACTAAGGGAGAGTGAGTGGATGGATGGATGGATGGATGGATGAGTGAACAGGCCAAGAAAGAGGTATGTCCTTTGCTGAGGAATGGAGGACACTAGCGTGGTGGGATGTAGGACAGATGCATGTCTGATTTCTATTCTAGCTGTTTAGAACCAGTGTGATCTTGGACAAGTCACGTAATCTCTCTGGGCCTCAGCTTCCTCATGGGTGGAATGAGAGGGAGAGACAGTGGGCTCAGGGCAGTTCTCTCCCTTTCTCCTCCCTCCCTTTTTTCTCCCTCCAGCCAGTCGTCTCTGGCCTTCAACTTCCCAGGAGGGTTGTGTACTGTCTCAGTCACCTGTAGACCCTGGACATGGCTCATGTTCTCTCCACACTTGGCTGAGAGTGAGCAGCACATTTTCCTTGCTGCTCCCACAAGGAGAGAAAACACCAAAGTGCTCTCTACCACTGGATACTCTCCAGGGAGAAAGCCATTGCCAGCCTTCATGTGTGGGCTGAAGAAGGTGTCAGGTCAGGGGGGCAGGATGTCTGGACTACTTTTAGCAGGAGCTAGCTCCTCTCAGTAGAATGCAGTTCTTTTCACCTGTTGCTCACAAGAGCTTGGCATCAAGTGAAATTCAAAGGCACATGGAAAAGTCCCATTTACATCATGGATGGGACATGAAAGAGGTGACAATCGTAGTCCGTCCTGAAGAAGGATGAGCAGGAACTGTCAAAGTGAGGTGAGGGAGGAATCAGGGAGGCACTTTCAGGTGATGAGAAATTAGTAGTTCATTTGAGGGAGTCTTCAGGTTCAGGTTCATAGCAAAAGGAGGCGAGGCAGGGGTGGTGGGGGGCAGTGAAGGTCACCCCACCAAGGAAAGTGAGCTTTATCTTTTTCTCAACAGGGTGCTGTTAGCATCTGATGGAACCCTTCCTACTTCCCCTGGGCCATCCCATACAAAGCAGGGAATTAAGAATCCCAGGCAGCCAGGCACTCCATCTTCGTGACAACCAAAAACACCTCCCCAATTTCCAAAAGTGGGGAGAGTCTCACTCCCCCAGAGAACCAACCACTCTGTAGGTGACGAGGGAACATGAGAGGAAGCAGGGGCGACAAGCTCAAATGTATGCTTTAGAAAACTTTCTGTGTTGTCCAAATTGGGATGGGGAGAAACTAGAAGTCGGTTGACCAGTTAGGAGCTTAAATAATTATGTTAATTTGTGGTGATATTAACAGAAGAGTCCCTGTGGGAGGAAGGATTTTATGCGGGTGTTTGTGATTCTGCCCAGTGCCTTAGGAGGGATTCCCAAGGAGACAGTGAAGACAAAGTCCAAGGTTCAAGGTATTAAATTAATTAAAGAGACGGTATCCACTAATGACATCCTCATGTGAGTTTTCTGTTTCCATTTTAAATGAAGAAGGGGGAGGACCCTGGCATTAGGAAAGGGAGGCAGGATAGCCGTGGAGGAGAAGGCAGTTCTGAGCAGCCCTAAAGACTCGGCAAATTAAAAATGGAAATTCAGTAAAGGCCTGGATTGTCAAGAGACTGTTTTTCCAACTTGAAATTCTGCAGCTCCTCCAGAGGAACCTGCCTGCAACAGAGAAGCCCTGCCTAGGGCCCTGTGGTCAATCAGGGGCCTTCAAGGAGGGGCAGACTATGTCCCCACAGCAATGCTTCCCACACTTTAGTCTGTGTTGCACACAGGGATCGCCCCGTGCACCTTTTAAAATGCAGATTCTGACTCCTCAGGCCCAGGAGGGGCCTGAGATTCTGCATTTCTAAAAAGCTTCCTGGTGCTGCTGGTGCTGCTGGTGCTGCTGGTGCAGGGACCACACTTCAAGAGAGGCAAGACCCCAGACTAAGGCTTTGTTGGGTTCTGCCAGGTCCGTCCATCTTGTAGAGGAAATTGCTGGGAGGTGACAGAGCTTGGAGGGCCTGGGAGGCAGAGGGAAGGGCAGGTTGGCATCTATGTGTTTTTGTCATGGGACTAAGACAGCTGATGGACATTTAGTCTGGAAAATGTAAGATGAGAAACTGGGGTCAGAGCAGAGAGGGAGGAGTGCCGGGAGCAGAGGCCCCTCTGCAGTGGTCAGCTCCGGGACAGTCCCCCCAGCCACAAGATCTTTGAATAACTTGCCACCCTTGGGCATCATCCTCTTCAGGCCCTGTGCTCCAAGGCTGAATCTTTCCTGGATTGCCACTGCAGCCGTCATAGCCGTCAACCCCTTTGGGGTGGAGGGGACTGTAGAGGAGCCTGTCTGATGGGGGTCGGGGGTTCTTTAGCCCTCAGATGCTCCCAAGGTGCCCTGTTTGATCGTTCCCTGGCAAATCAGGAGGGTTCGGGAAGCCTGGCCCTGAGGAGGCTGCTCTTCCAAGCCCTGGTGACACTGCATGTGGAATGGAGCATGCAACCAGCATGGCAGCCTGACCATGCACGACAGCAAAGCCACCAGCCTGGCTCCATACTTCCTCCCAAAAGCTCCTCCCAGTCCTGGCCCTGAGCCTTCGTGCCTTTGTTAGGAGAGCTTTCCAGATCCGTGAGGAGTCCCCACAGCTCACCAAGCCCACCACAGGGAAAGCTCCTCCATTTTCTGCTCACTGGCCTGGCTAGGATCTGAAGGGACTTTGTGCCTGAGGGCCTCGTGCAGTGTCCCTCAGGGATGTGGGGACTCCGGGCCCACAGGAGGGTCAGGGAGCCACAGCAAAGATATCAGGCCTTGATTCTGGTTCTTGCTCACAAAGTCAGCTGGGAGAAGCCACCAGGGTTTTCTGGGCTTGGGGGTCTCCATCTGCATAATGGGCTGAAGCTCTGGAGTGTACATGATCAGGCCTTCACCTGATGGATGAGGGACTGAGGGAGGCCCAGACAGATTAGGAAAGGTACTGAGAACAGGAGGAAGTGGGGATCCAGCTCTGGCTGGGTGGAGAGCTGTCAGAGTTCAGGGGACTGTGAGACATGACTTAGGGGTCTGTGTTCCCTGTACATCTGTGTCACAGAGAGGAGGGTCTCAAATCTGTCTTTTCAACTCCTTTTTTTTTTTTTTTTATTGTTGGGGATTCATTGAGGGTACAATAAGCCAGGTTACACTGATTGCAATTGTTCGGTAAAGTCCCTCTTGCAATCATGTCTTGCCCCCATAAAGTGTGACACACACCAAGGCCCCACCCCCCTCCCTCCGGCCCTCTTTCTGCTTCCTCCCCCATAACCTTAATTGTCATTAATTGTCCTCATATCAAAATTGAGTACATAGGATTCATGCTTCTCCATTCTTGCGATGCTTTATTAAGAATAATATCTTCCACTTCCATCCAGGTTAAAACGAAGGATGTAAAGTCTCCATTTTTTTTAATGGCTGAATAGTATTCCATGGTATACATATACCACAGCTTGTTAATCCATTCCTGGGTTGGTGGGCATTTAGGCTGTTTCCACATTTTGGTGATTGTAAATTGAGCTGCAATAAACAGTCTAGTACAAGTGTCCTTATGATAAAAGGATTTCTTTCCTTCTGGGTAGATGCCCAGTAATGGGATTGCAGGATCAAATGGGAGGTCTACCTTGAGTGCTTTGAGGTTTCTCCATACTTCCTTCCAGAAAGGTTGTACTAGTTTGCAGTCCCACCAGCAGTGTAAAAGCGTTCCCTTCTCTCCACATCCACGCCAGCATCTGCAGTTTTGAGATTTTGTGATGTGGGCCATTCTCACTGGGGTTACATGATATCTCAGGGTTGTTTTGATTTGCATTTCTCTAATATATAGAGATGATGAACATTTTTTCATGTGTTTGTTAGCCATTCATCTGTCATCTTTAGAGAAAGTTCTATTCATGTCTCTTGCCCATTGATATATGGGATTGTTGGCTTTTTTCATGTGGATTAATTTGAGTTCTCTATAGATCCTAGTTATCCAGCTTTTGTCTGATTGAAAATATGCAAATATCCTTTCCCATTGTGTAGGTTGTCTCTTTGCTTTGGTTATTGTCTCCTTAGCTATACAGAAGCTTTTCAGTTTAATGAAGTCCCATTTGTTTATTTTTGTTGTTGTTGCAATTGCCATGGCAGTCTTCTTCATGAAGTCTTTCCCCAGGCCAATATCTTCCAGTGTTTTTCCTATGCTTTCTTTAAGGGTTTTTATTGTTTCATGCCTTAAATTTAAGTCCTTTATCCATCTTGAATCAATTTTTGTGAGTGGGGAAAGGTGTGGGTCCAGTTTCAGTCTTTTACATGTAGACATCCAGTTCTCCCAACACCATTTATTGAATAGGGAGTCTTTCCCCCAAGGTATGTTCTTGTTTGGTTTATCGAAGATTAGGTGGTTGTAAGATGTTAATTTTATTTCTTGGTTTTCAATTCTATTCCAAGTGTCTATGTCTCTGTTTTTGTGCCAATACCATGCTGTCTTGATCACTATGGCTTTGTAGTACAGACTAAAATCTGGTATGCTGATGCCCCCAGCTTTATTTTTATTACTAAGAACTGCCTTAGCTATACGGGGTTTTTTCCGGTTCCATACAAAACGCAGAATCATTTTCTCCAAATCTTGAAAGTACCATGTTGGTATTTTGATAGGAATGGCATTAAATAGGTAGATTGCTTTGGGAAGTATAGACATTTTAACAATGTTGATTCTTCCCATCCATGAGCATGGTATGTTCTTCCATTTGTTAATATCCTCTGCTATTTCTTTTCTGAGGATTTCATAGTTTTCTTTATAGAGGTCCTTCACCTCCTTCGTTAGGTATATTCCTAGGTATTTCATTTTCTTTGAAACCATGGTGAAGGGAGTTGTGTCCTTAATTAGCTTCTCAGCTTGACTGTAATTGGTGTATACAAAGGCTACTGACTTGTGGACATTGATTTTCTATCCTGAAACATTACTGTATTTTTTGATGACTTCTAGGAGTCTTGTGGTTGAGTCTTTGGGGTTCTCTAAGTATAAGATCATGTCGTCAGCAAAGAGGGAGAGTTTGACCTCCTCTGCTCCCATTTGGATTCCCTTGATTTCCTTGTCTTGCCTAATTGTATTGGCTAGAACTTCCAGCACTATGTTGAATAGTAAAGGTGACAGAGGACAACCTTGTCTGGTTCCAGTTCTAAGAGGAAAAGCTTTCAGTTTTACTCCATTCAGTAAAATATTGGCTGTGGGTTTGTCATAGATAGCTTCAATCAGTTTCAGAAATGTGCCACCTATGCCTATACTCTTCAGTGTTCTAATTAGAAAAGGATGCTGGAGTTTATCAAATGCTTTTTCTGCATCTATTGAGAGGATCATGTGATCTTTATTTCTGCCTCTGTTAATATGGTGGATAACGTTTATGGACTTGCGTACGTTAAACCAGTCTTGCATCCCTGGGATGAAGCCTACTTGATCATGATGTATGACTTTTTTGATGATAAGCTGTGATCTATTGGCTAGGATTTTGTTGAGAATTTTTGCATCTATATTCATGAGTGAGATTGGTCTGAAATTCTCCTTTTTGTTTGGGTCTTTTCCTGGTTTTGGTATCAGGGTGATGTTTGCTTCATAGAATGTGTTGGGGAAGATTCCTTCTTCCTCAGTTTTTTGGAATAATTTCTGCAGTACAGGAATAAGCTCTTCCTTGAAGGTTTGATAGAATTCTGGAGTGAAGCCATCTGGACCAGGGCATTTTTTGGTTGGAAGCTTTTTTATTGTTTCTTTGATCTCAGTCTTGAAATTGGTCTGTTCAGGAGCTCTATTTCTTCCTGGCTGAGCCTAGGGAGAGGGTGTGATTCCAAATATTTCTCCATTTCCTTCACATTGTCAAATTTCTGGGCATAGAGTTTCTGGTAGTATTCAGAGATGATCTCTTGTATCTCTGTGGGATCAGTTGTTATTTCCCCTTTATCATTTCTGATTGAAGTTATTAGAGATTTTACTTTTCTATTCCTCATTAGTCTGGCCAATGGTTTATCTATTTTATTTATTTTTTCAAAAAACCAACTCCTTGTTTCATTAATTTTCTGAATGATTCTTTTGTTTTCAATTTCATTGATCTCTGATTTGATTTTGGATATTTCTTTTCTTCTACTGAGTTTAGGCTTCGATTGTTCTTCTTTTTACAATTTCATAAGATCTCTTGTGAGATTGTTGATGTGCTCACTTTCTGTTTTTCGAATGTAGGCATCTAAAGCGATGAATTTTCCTCTCAAAACTGCTTTTGCAGTATCCCACAGGTTTTGGTAGCTTGTGTCTTCATTGTTGTTATGCTCAAGGAAGTTAATGATTTCCTGTTTTATTTCTTCCTTCACCCATCTGTTATTCAACAGAAGATTGTTTAATTTCCATGCCTTTGTGTGGGGTCGAGCGTTTTTATTAGAGCTGAGTTCTACCTTTAGTGCCTTATGGTCTGAGAAGATACAAGGTAAAATGTCAATTCTTTTGATTCTGTTGATATTTGTTTTGTGTCCCAGGATATGATCAATTTTGGAGAATGTTCCATGGGGTGATGAGAAGAATGTATATTCTTTATCTTTGGGGTGGAGTGTTCTATATGCGTCTATCAAGCACGGTTGTTCTAGGGTCTCATTTAAATCTCTTATATCTTTGTTTAATTTCTGTTTAGAGGATCTGTCCAGCTCTGTAAGGGGAGTGTTAAAGTCCCCTGTTACTATGGTATTATCAGATATCTTATTGCTCAGACTGAGTAAGGTCTGTTTCAAGAATCTGGGAGCATTTAAATTGGGTGCATAAATATTTAGAATTGAAACATCTTCTTGTTGTATTTTTCCCTTGACCAATATAAAGTGACCATCTTTGTCTTTTTTGACTTTAGTTGCTTTAAATCCACATGTATCTGAAAATAAGATTACAACTCCTCTTTTCTTCTGAATTCCGTTTGCCTGAAAAATTGTCTTCCAACCCTTGACTTGGAGCTTTAATTTGTCTTTTGAAGCCAGGTGTGTTTCTTGCAGACAGCAAATGGATGGCTTGTGTTTTTTAATCCTATGTCTCTTCAGTGGGGAATTCAAGCCATTAACATTTATGGAGATAATTGATAAGTGTGGTAGTATTCTATTTGTCTTATTTGGTGAGAGTCCATTGCTTAGTTTTATCTTTTGCATCAGTGTGGAGGTTAGGTTCTGTCCTTTAATTTCTGAGTTCTTACTTTGCTGCTGATCCATTGTAGTGGTCAGTGTGCAGAACAGGTTGAAGTATTTCCTGTAGAGCTGGTCTTGTTGTGGCGAATTTCCTCAATGTTTGTATATCCGTAAATGATTTGATTTCTCCGTCAATTTTTAAGCTTAGCTTAGCAGGGTACAGAATTCTGGGTTGGAAATTGTTCTGTTTAAGTAGATTAAAGGTAGATGACCATTGTCTTCTTGCTTGGAAAGTTTCATTAGAGAAGTCTGCGGTCACTCTGATGGATTTGCCCCTGTAGGTCAACTGGCGCTTACTCCTGGCAGCTTGCAGAATCTTTTCTTTTGTCTTGACTTTGGACAGGTTCATCACAATGTGTCTTGGAGAAGCTCAGTTAGAGTTGAGGCGACCTGGGGTCCGATATCCCTCTGAAAGCAGTGTGTCAGAATCTTTGGTGATATTTGGGAAATTTTCTTTTATAATATTCTCTAGTATGGCTTCCATTCCTCTGGGGCATTCTTCTTCCCCTTCTGGAATTCCTATAACTCGTATGTTGGAACGCTTCATAAAGTCCCATAATTCTGACAGTGAACATTCTGCTTTCTCTCTCTTCTTTTCTGCCTCTTTTACTATATGAGTTATCTCAAGAACTTTGTCTTCTACCTCTGAAATTCTTTCTTCTGCCTGGTCTAACCTGTTGCTGATACTTTCCATTGCATCTTTAAGTTCCCTAATTGACTGTTTCAGTTCCTTCAGCTCTGCTATATCCTTTTTATATTCTTCATATCATTCATCTCTTATTTGATTCTGTTTTTGGATTTCCTTTTGGTTATTTTCCATTTTATTAGCAGTTTCCTTCATTGTTTCCATCATTTCTTTCAATGTTTTCATCATGTGTATTCTAAATTCCCTTTCTGTCATTCCTAACATTTCTATACTGGTGGAATCATCTGCAGTAGCTACCTCATGGTCCCTTGGCTGGGTTGTTCTGGACTGGTTCTTCATGTTGCCTGGAGTTTTCTGCTGATTCTTCCTCATGAGTGATTTCTTTTATCTGTTTCCTTTCCCTAATTTTCCTTTCACTTCCTCTTGCTCTTTAAGTTCTCATGCCTGTGGACTAAGGGTTACAGGACCAGAAGGGTGAGAAGGTTGAAGAGCAAAAAAGGGATGAAAGAAAGGAGGACCGAGTGATAAGGAAAAAAAAGAAAAATAGAGAAAGGAGAGGGAGTGGGTAAAAGGAATATTGACAAAAAGAAGAGAGGCACAGAAAGAGGGAGACAGAGCAATATAGGTGTTCAGTAGGGTAGTTTGACACAACCTTAAAAAAACCCCCACCTTCTGGGGGTGCCCAGTTGCGTGGTTCCCTTGAGGTCAGCAGCTCTTTGCTAACCTGATCAGACACAGTACCCCACCTCCACCAAGTAGAGAGGAAAGACAAAAATGCTATAAATCAAACCAAAACAAGCAAACAGAAAACTTTACGGGATAAAATTGGGTGAAAAACCAAATGATAGCGGTAGAAACACTAGCAAAAATGAAGTTCTAGTTATTGAAAAAGGCAGCAATGGGAAATTATAATTAAACTAGAAAAATTGAGAAAGAAAAAGGATCTGTATGGAAAAGGTTGAAATTAAAAAACAAAACAACATCAAAATAAACAAAAAAAAACACACAACCAAAAAGAAAGCAGTATGTATATGTTATTGAATATTGTCTGGGCAACACGTGGTCTTCTGGGGTATGAGATGTTAATCACAGTTCTGATACGACTGGAGGCTGCTGATTTCTCAAACCCCAGCAGGTAGACACCCTAAATCTCTCTTCAGCCCACTTAAAAGGCACTTTGAACTTGTAAACTTGCTGAGCAGGAGCTTTCCCAGGAAAGTGCTTGTCGCTGGAATCACTGCTGAAGTAGCTATCCACTTACCCAGTGTGCCGAAACTGGTCTCACTCTGCCCCTGAGGGTTAGGGCTGCAAGGCGGCTCAGACCCCACCCTTAGGCTACTTGGTCACTGGGTTACCAGCTCCCACCCGATTCTAGCTCTGTGACCCTGAGGGCGGAGCTTGCCGGGGCAGATTGCTCACAATGGCTCCCTGTGACCCACAGCCAAACACTATTAGCTCCGTCTGGCTCAGTGGCTCAGACTGGGGCCCTAGACAACGGCCAAAGTTCTCCGCACTCCCACTCAGGCTCTCCCCAAGGCAGTTCAACTGAGTGCCAAGTCCAAAGACACTAAAACAGTTCACAGGTAAGGCCTTTCTGGTTTGCAGTCTCGCTGCTACTGAACTTACAGTTGCGGGCGGGTTTAGACTGATTGAACACACGCGAGCACTTGCCGTTTTTCCACTGTTTTAGTCCTCCTCTTGAGGTCCAGAAGTCTCTCGCTGACTCCCTGTATCCTCACAGGGGTGATGATAGGCAGATCCCACCAGCCAGAGATGCCTGGAGTCCTATCTCCCCTGACTCACGGTGCCCAGATGCAAGGAAGCTGTTACTCGGCTGCCATCTTGCTCCGCCTCCTCCAATCTGTCTTTTCAACTCTTTATAACCAGTGTTGAGGGCCTGGTCTTCATGGTGGGAATGTGGTGCATGTTCTAACAGCAAAAGTTTGCTAATCTTAGTTTCCCCCTTTGAAGAAGGATCCAAAACAAATCGGCCTGGTGGGCTTGTGGGTCTCTGCTCTTCTACCATTGGTATAGCCTCCTGGGGAATCCGGGAAACCTCAGACCTTCTGTGGATTGCAATAGAATAGGCTTTGAGTCCAGACAGCAGGAAAAAAGGTGAGGGTGAGGTAAGGCAATGGCTCAGGGCCCCACAGCAGAGCTAGAAACTCTCCTAGGAAGGGAGGGAGACATTGGTGATTTACTGGAATCTGAGCAGGCTCTGCTGAAGTGCGGGCACGGCCAAGGTCAGCAGGGAAATAATCGCTCACTAAGGACTGGAGAAAGCACCCATCACCTACCAAGAGCAGCCAAATGTCAATATAGCCATTGGCAGAGCCACCTTCAATATGACCCAAATCTTCAAAGCCTTCTCAGCACCCTTCCTGCTGGAAGTCTTCCCTGATCCTCTCTGGGGAGGAAGGGCTGCTAACCCCACCCCTGCAGTTCTGATCCCTGCACCCTGCTCCCTGGAGCTAAGAGTTTTTGGAGGACGGGATCTGGTTCATGGATTCTGGTGTCTGCTAGATCCCTGCCAGGGCCTCTGGGCAGGGTGTCCCTGTGGCTAGCCACAAGCTTGCTGGGCTCGCCCTCTGCTGGGTGTCTAACACGCATCACTGCACAGTAGCCAGGCCCAAAGTCAGCCTCTGGGGTGGCAGTGAGCCCTGGCCTCTGCTGTGGCTCAGACAGACCAAAAGTGGCCTTTCATCCATCAGAAGGTGATGGGTGAGAGGTGGAAACGATGGTGCCCAGAGATGAGGCCACAGAGATGTTCAGGCCAGGTTTATCGAACGGGGAGGGTGACCCACCTGGGTAGTACACAGATGGCATCTGCCTCAGGGGCAGTGAGAGGCCCCTTTTATATGGGGCGCATTCTACAGCTTGCCTATAAAGTTAGGGTCTTTTGGCAGAACTTCTGGGGGGTTGGGTAGGCCAGATCCTTTGTGTCTTTGTCTTAGGAGGACAGGAGGAGGAGGAAGACAGGAAAGGGTTTGTATGTGGTCGTGGGGCCACCAAGTCTCAGAGCCCTTCCCGTATATGTACCTGTGTAGCTGTTGCCACAGATGTGCTTGGCTTGAACCTGCCTCTGGTGCTTATCTGCAGATAATACCATAGCATTTCTGCCCTGTCACTTTCTAGTATTGAAAACTAGTTACCCCAGTGCTCAGAACTCTCTGAGGGCTCCCATCTCGTTCCCCGTAGAAGCCAGAGTGCTGGCCCACAAGGCCCTGCACGGCCTGGCCCTCCTTCTCGTGGCCTCCTGTCCTGCCATTTCTGCACAGTGGCCTGGAACACACCATTTTTCTTCAAAGGCACCACCTTGAGCCAGCCTCTGGCCTTTGTGCTTGCTGTCCCGTTCTGTTTCCTGGAGTGCTCTTCCGCCAGCTGCCCCCTTGCTCACCCACCCACTGCTTTCAGGACTCTGGAGTGTCACCCTTTCAGGGCAGTTGTGGACCCTCTGTCAATTACAGCACCACCACCACCCCCACTTTCCCTGCTGAACTCTGGCCCCTCCTTGGCACTTAACACCCTTCCACCTACAGGGCATTTTCTTATTTGGTTACCCCCCCTCCCCTTGTAGACTCCAGGAGGACAAAGATTTGTCCATTGTATTCATTACCACATCTTCAGGGCCTGAAATAGTTCCTGCTTGGTAGATACTCCCAAATAGTTGCTCAAAACTTCAAACACCCACCTGTCAAGGCTGCTCCTCTTTCCTGTCCCTAACCCTTGCCAGGGGCCAGCTAGTCTGGAGAACCTGCAAGGAGAAGGGAGGGGTGATCTGTTTTTGCATACTCCTGGCTTCACCAACCCCCAGCTCTGCTCTAGGCTGGGGAGGAGGGATGAGAGGAAACGGGCAACAGGGTCCTTTACTTGTCTGCTGTGGCGGGAGCTCTCTCTGTGGTCAGCTGCCATCTCTCTCACTGATGATTCCATGAGCTCTTTGGAGGCAGCTCTCTGGGCCCCTGCACACTGCCCTGTTCCCCCATGCAGGTGGTGACCTCTCGGGTTGGTCTCCCAAGTCCCCCATAGCACGGCTCTAGAACACACTGCATGGCTTCCTTCTGTGGCCACAGCAGGCAGTCCTGGGAGCAGTGTGGCTGAGACCACTCTCAGGCCTCTGGAGCGAGGCTGCCCCTGTTCCCTTGGCTTCCCTGGGCTCACAGAGCCCTTCGCTTGGACCACAGATGGTTTGCACTCTTCAGACACACACAGGCAACCCACAGAACACCTGCTCTGTTCAAAGACAACCTCCCTCTACTCTCTCGTCAGACCCAGGCTGGAGCTGGTGAAGGGCTCAGGTGCTCAGGACCCACCCCACCCCTTGGCATGTCCCTCTGGGAGAGTTGAGTGTCTCTCCTCAGAATGGGGGGGTCCCTGTCTCCTGTGATTCTCAGCCTTGGGCCTCAGCAGAAGTTCTGAAACCATGGGAAAAGTCCCGTTTTATATCCTATCATAACAAAGTTAGAGCAGAAAGGAGACTGGAAAATCTCCTGGCTCAAACCTTCATGGTAGATGCAAAGAAACCAAGACCCAGAAAGGTGAAATGACGGGGCCGAGAGTCCACCTTTGGCCCAGGGCCTCCCAGCTCTCCACCCAGGGCTCTCCACCCTGCCTCTTCTGTCCTCACAAGACCCTCCTTCAATTAGCCAAGGTCTGGCAGCTTGCCCACAGCCCTCCTGGGTGGGCCGATGGCTGCCTGGGCAGTGCTCAGCACACCTGTGTGATGTTTCACAGTGGCTGGGAAGCTCGAAGCTCTGGGCGCTGCCCCCACGGGGAGCAGAGCATGGCCCTGCCATCCGGCTCTGCAGTGGTGCTCTGACCCACACTGTTTGTGGGACAGCCACTGGTCCTACCGGACAGCACTAGCTTCTCTCCCACTCTACCTCCTCATCCCCCAGCTACCCGTGACCAAGCCTGATTGTGCTGGGAGCGCAGCAGCTCCAGAAGAGTGGGGAGAAGGGCTGATCTGTGCAGTTGTAGAAATGGAGACCCTTGGGAACTGACTTCTTCCCCGCCAGTTTGTGATATTTGTGATAATATTGCCAGGCTTCTCATTGGCTCTCCACTCTGTCGTAGTGTTTGAATGAGGGTGAACGTTTTATGAGAGAATGTGGTGGGTTTGAACTGTGGGTTGAAAGCCCTATTTCCTCCTCTGCTTCCCGTCTGTCTCCCTTCGCACCCTCAGCCCCACCTCCTAAGACACTAGCCCTGGAGCGGCGTTACTCCGAACAGAGAGAATTGTGATCAGGAGCGTGAACTGCTCGATGGAGTTTGCATTTCACCAGGAGGAAATATTGGCAAGACCGAGGCTGAAGCGGCCCATTGAGAGTCTGCGGGTGGATGAAAAATGGTGCCCGAGGTGCCCAGCTCAGGCTTCTGCTGGGGGGATAAAGCAGACAAGCACTTAGAAAACCAGATCTTTAACCGCCATTGCACAGTGGGCAGGTTCCTTCCTCGGGCCCTAGACTGGGACCCAGGCCTAAAGAAGGCCCTGCCGGGCTGGTACGATAGAAAGGGTAACCAGATATTTTGTGGTGTGTCTGAAAACGTT
This sequence comes from Nycticebus coucang, assembly GCF_027406575.1. NCBI lineage: Eukaryota > Metazoa > Chordata > Mammalia > Primates > Lorisidae > Nycticebus > Nycticebus coucang. The sequence continues at coordinate 122,281,058 of NC_069785.1, read as the reverse complement.
CCACGCCATGGTGTGTGTGTGTGTGTGTGTGTGTGTGTGTGTCTCGAGAGCAGCCCAGCTAGGAGGTCGACTGTCTGTGAGTATAATTATAAAAACTAACACACACATTGTTCTAAGTCCTTCGCAGAGACAGGCCCATTCACTCCTCATGAGTAGCGTGCAAGGGAGTTGCTGTTACTATCTTCATTTTACAAGTGGGAAACAGTGGGCAATAAGTTGCCCAAAGTCCCACAGCTAGACAGTAGCACTGCCAGGCTTGGAGTCCAGGAAGCTGCTCTGGCTCCTGTGCTCTTAGCCATTCTCCTGTCCACCTGGGAGGAGACTTTACACTCCGTGAATCTGCACACACGTCAGCCCTGTAGCCCTTCACATCCCTACAGAACCAGCAGTTGGGCAGATTCGTCCCCTTTTTTTTGAGAAAGAGTCTCAAGCTGTCACCCTGGGTAGAGTGCTGTAGCATCATAGCTCACAGCAACCTCTAACTCAGACTCAAGCAATCCTCTTGCCTCTGTTTTTCTAATTTTAATAGAAAGGGGCAGGGGTCTTGCTTTTGCTCAGGCTGGTCTCGAACTTGTGAGCTCAAGCAATCCACCTGCCTCGGCCTTCCAGAGTGCTAGGATTACAGGCGTGAGTCACCGCACCCAGCCTGTCCCATTTTATAAATGCAGAGAAACAGGGACAGAGAAGTCATCTGGTTTGCCCAAAGTTGCACAGCCGGGAACAGTGGAGAGACTCAGGGTGAGGATGCCCTTTCTCTTACCCCATGCAGCCCTCCACCAGCACAACTGCCTCTCAGTCCCTACAGAAGGGGTGCTCAGCCGTGTGCTGCATGGAGGACTAGGGATCCAGGGTTTGCCGTGGGACATCTGGGGTGGGATGACATGCAGAGACACTATCTTGATGATACCCCATTAATACACAGAGCTAGGGACTGGCACCCGGAATGCATGGCACAAAGCATAAGGACATGCCATCCATGCCATTTCAGGAGCCACCATCTGCTGAGAGGATCCTGTCAATTCCATCTGAGCCGTAAGAAATGCCTCTACCTACAACCCCCTTACCTTGTCATAGCATGGGGGTACTGTGCCAGCTTCCCCCTCAAAAGAACCAAGGTCTACATCCCTGTGTCAACTTGGGACCTTCCAGTCTGAATCCTAGCCTGGAAAGCCTCAAAAAGGAGCGCCAGCTAGGTGCTAGGTGCTCCCCACAGCAGGTGCTGAGCACGTACCTGAGCACAGGTCAGGAGCTGATGGACAGAACTGGCGTCCAGCCACATGAAAATATGTCAAGGTACAACACAGGGATAGAAGGGCTACTTTTGCTTTCTCCAGCGAAGAATCTTTTATTTAGGGCTTACAAGGTGGGAGGATGGAGGGAAACCCACCCCCATGAGTGAGATTTGAGGGAAGGTGAGAGTTTGAAGGAAGAAAGCTGGATATATGCTTCTGATTGAATCCATTTCTTAGCACCATCTTCCCAGGCCAGCTCTAACCTGCACGTGTGCATGAAAATAAGGAGATAAATAAATGGAAACGTTGAGTTCCAGGGCAGCCTAAAAGGTTGGGGAATGAATCGATGTTCTCCCCAGGCAGCTGTCCAGAATGAAGTGTAATAGTTAATAAAGGCTGATTGTGTGCACACACAGCTGGGGCTGGCAAACAGAGGGAGCCCAGCCTGGGAGGTGCATCCCCTCCCTGAGCCACCCCTCCCCTCACCCCAGTGGTGACCACAGGCTGATTAAATCATACTTCTAGGCAGTGAATCCATTCACAGAGGGTGCAGGAGGCCTGGGCATTACCTGTGAATTACTTGTCAGGTAATCCTTAATCTTTCTGATTTGCTTCCCCAAGCATGAGGAGTTTGGGGGGGTCAGAGGAAGGGGATGAAGGTAGGGGTCAGGTCTGGAGTGAAGCACCAGACATCATCACTTGGGGTGAGCCTTCACGGAGTGTACTCTCAAGCATGATGGGAAGAAGGAGAGGAGATGGGACTCCCACCCTTGGGGAGCAGACTGTCTTCCCCTTGGAGAGGTCCACCAGGGAGCTGGCTCAGCGAGGTGCTTAATCTAAACAGAAACACCAGCTCAGATCTTAGGGAGACCAAGGATAATTCAAAAACCATTGGTATTTGGCTTTGGAGTGTATTGATTTCCACCCCCCGGAAGATTTACCTACCTGATTCCGCTTGGCTTAAGCAAGTAATAAAAATGTGTTTGCCTTTCTTGGTCACATTTAGACTGGCAGCAAGAAGCAAGGGGGTTCAGAACCATGCTGGCTGGCTGGAGGAAGGTACTTGGGGTTTACAACTTGTCTACAGAGAGCCACAAGAACAGACAATGAAAACTGATTACCCAAGGAGATGGGCAAGCACAGGGAAACACAGATGTTTTGGAGAGTTTAGATCCAGGCAGGTGGTCTGGGGAGGCTTCCTGGAGGAGTTTCCACATGACCTTGGGAACAAGTACAGAAATACACAGCCCCAGTGGTGGGCTTCCTCTACTTCCCACCTCCAGATATAGAGATATAGGTAAACCAATGGCATTGGTCTCCTCACTAGCATAAAAGGCTACTCAACCTGCGTGGATGATCACTGTTGAGGTTGTTATATCACACCTCAAGTCTTGGATCGGTTCCACAAGTATGCCAGACCCGTGGTGATACGGCACTTCAGTGCTACAGGAAAAGAATCAGGCAGAACCTGGAATGAAAAGATGTGTACTAAGAAAATGAGACACCTTTGACAAAGAGAGCAGAACATGAGTGCCCATACGAACTGTCCACTTGTGAGATCACCACGGACACCCATGGCTTAACCCTGAAATTGCTAAGACTGCTTCTCCTGGAACTGTTCAAGTGCACGTGCGCATGCTGAATTCCCCAGGGATGGCAAATTCTTATCCTTTCAGCATTTTCTCTTTCGACTTTGCCAGAAGGGGATAGATACATAAAGCCATAGGCCTCTCAGCAAATCTTCGCTAATGGAAAAGCCACGTGTTTGGGGTGAGGGGGAAATGGCCACTTGGAAATCTAGTGAGTGCCCCTAGTGGGAAAAAGCTGCTAGCAACGCACCACTGATGTCACTAGCACACCCCAAATTGTTCAACAGGGACTACCTGCCCCTCTCTTAATGGGTGCTGGGCTGGAAGGCAGGTAGCCGTGCTTGCTTTGACACTAACCCTCTGGGTCCCTGGGAGGAATCCAACCTCCCCAGCACTGGTTTCCCCATCTCCAAAGTGAGGGGGTCAGACTGGATGAAGCCCAAAGTTTCTTCGGACTCTAAAGACCTCCATTGCTTCAAGAGAGTCTTTTTTCCCCACCCCCTCTGCCTTTGTAATAGGGGAGCCACGGGGCTTCTATTTTCAATTCCTTCGATGTTCCAGGATCTGAGCATTGCTTTTGACTGACCGTAGGTGTAATAGAATTTGTACTTTCTCAAAATTTAATTACTAGCAGTAAGCGATCAATCAATCCATTGATTAACTATTTATTGATTTCCCCCTGACATGGCTCTGAGACAGTTAGGCTGCATTTGGAACACAATCCTTTGGTAATTGGCTTATCCTGCCGGGTGCATAGCCTCTGTTACAAGGCATTTGGGTCGTGGTAAGTGGCTTTTTATCTAAGTGTTTATTTCTCAGATCCCAGGACTGCTGTTGGGAGACATTTTACGTGTGCGCTGGGTTTAGCAGGTGAGCCTTGAGATGGAAACGTGGGCTCCACATAGCCACTGAAATCCATGCAAGAGACTCAGGTCCTTTCACTGAGGGGCCAGGACAAGTCATTTTACCCCAGTGGGCCACTGCTCTATAAAGCAATGGTTTGGGGCTTCGTGATCTGAAAGGGCTCAAATTCCTTAACTCTGATTCTAACTCTCCATTTCACAAACAGGGTAGCTTAAAGAGACAGGAAATTTACATATCAAACAGTGCTGCAAGCACAGGTTGCCAGGCTGTGTCCCTCTCGGGGAGATGTGGACCAGGTTGGTGCTTTGAAGTGCTAACGCTAAGTGCATTCCTTATGCCGGGCACAGGCCAGAGGGAATTGGCCTCACAGTTTCCAAATGTGCACCTCTTTCAAGATGCAGCCAGCTCTCCGCTATCCACAGGAATGTAAGCATGGAGAATGGAATTCCAGTCCGACTTCTGCCACCCACACCCTCCAGTACCTGCCCTTCTGTCAAGTTATTGCATGCCCAGGAAGGCAGATTCATTTCACTGTCAACATCAGAGAAACGACACCAAGGGATTGGTCTGTTCCCTCCTTCGTGGTGCCTCTGACCAAACCCTTAATGGATTCTAAAATCCGGAAGAAAGAACCTTCGCAATGTCTGTTGGTTTGGAATATCAGTGAAGGGCATACAGATAACTGGAATACGATAGAAGTAGGAATCAAATGTTACCCAAGTTCAAAAGCACAGACTTCTGACTCTGTCGGGGGAGTAGGCAAATGATTCAAGGAGGAGTTGCCCCTCTCACCGGACAATCACAGTGGCCTCTGACTGTAGCCTGAGTGGACCCTTCTCATGGCAGCTGGAACCTCCTTGTGCTTGTGTATCTTGAATCCAACGCCCCTTGTTTTAAAACCTTCAAAGGGTCCCCACGCTCCAGAATCAGAGCTAAGCTCCCAGTCATGACATTCCAGGCCTGCCCAGGTCCTACCAAACTTGCCTCCTGCCCATCTGCCTTCTGCTCTGCTCGCAGGTAGAATTCAGTATTTACTGGAGTGAATAAGTTAGCGAGTGAGTAGGTTTGGTTTTGAATGATGAAGAGAAGTTGGGGTACATCCAGCATACTTAAAATTATGAAGAGGTGACAAGCATCAGAAGTGCTATCTAAAGCTCTTTCCTTTCCTTCCTAAGAGGGGGGCAAAGGGCTCTGAAGACTTAGGAGCCAAAAAGATTCCTTCCATTAAAGAGGATCCAGCATCACAGGCCTGGCCAGGTCATCAGTCTGAACTTAATGTTTCTATGGACCCCTAAGGCCCTGTGGTCTGGTCCTTGTCACTCTCTGAGCCCATCTTGTGCCACAGTCCAACTTGCTCATTGAGCTATAGCCACATGGACCTCTTAGTTTCTCAAAAGCAGGGCCTTTCATCTGTCCTTGCCCCAGGGCCTTTGCACAAGTTCCTTGGCCTGAAAGCCCCCCCCCCCCGCAATGCTTCCCATTTTGCTCCATTTCATCCTTTAGATCCCAGCTCCTTACTGATTTTTCTCAGTAAGGAGCTCTTTCCTGGCCTATCTGAAGTAGCCCTGTCCATTTCACCTCCTTCCAGGTTTCTACCCTAACACTACCACCTTTGATCTTTTTAATCTGATCTTCCTGACTACACTGTCAGCCCTGGGACCAGGTTCATCTATCTTGTTCAGGGCTTAGCACAGGGGTTGGCACTGAGCATGTCCACGAGTTGGTTGTCAAATGCCCCAGCAGGGAAGACTTAGGCTAGAGGCAGTCAGGCCACCACTTCTCACCCTGCACCCAGCTCAGGAGAAAGGGGACCTTGAAGGTCTCCCAGGGCAAGAAGCCACCTCCAGCAGCATGAGGCTGAGCTTTCTCAGAGCCAGCCTAAGGGCCAATCCTCCAACCATCTGCCTACCCTGGTGCCTGCCTGTGCCAGCGCTGCCAGGCCCATTGAAGCTGCCCTTCAATGGAAGACTTGTCTTTGAGGGCTTCACCCCCAGCGGGAAACCCTTTGGCTTTCTCCTTTTATGGGGGAATTTTTGCCTCTGGATTGACTGTAATTGCTGGATTTGCATTTGGTTCACCTGCAGCAAGAGGCCCTGGGGACACCTCGGCCTTTGGAAATCAATAGGAATAAACAAACAAATATATTCATAGGAGGGGGATCTGGAGAGGAGGGGCGGCTGGAAAGGAAGAGAAAAAGCAAGTCCCAGTGCCAGGCTCCCTAGTCTGCAGCAGACCAGTCCCCCCCTCTCTGCCACCCCCACCAGACCGACTCTCCGCTGCACGCCAAAGTACCCACCTCTATCACTACAGTGAAACCAAGACTGTAATTTGGGTGCTAGCCTGAATGGGTTCATTTCTTTTTATTAACTCCAGCATCAGGGTTTTCTGCAAGTTGGCTATTGTTCAAGCCTCACTTCTCTTCTCTCCACTCCTCGTGCTCTGAAGCAGCAGGAACAGCTGGAAGGAGATGGCACTGGGCAGCAGAAGTGGCTGGTGTAGGACCAGGCTGCCCTGCAAGTCAGGTAGAAGCCAGAGCCGGAGCGCTGGAGGGAGGTCAGCTCTCTCAGCCTAAAGCCCAGTGCTGTTTAGGGACTGGCACAGGTGCCTTCCTGGACTCACCTGCCAGTGTCCCACAATTAAAAAGAGACCTGGCCAGCCTCCCAGATACCCACTGGGCTATAGCTTAATGAGGAGAAGAAACGACCAAAGGGTGCCCTGCACTCTATAGATTACAAGGTGCCTTTACATACTGTCCTGCACAAGCCAGTTTTTACTGAGAGCAGACTCCTGAGACATCCAGTTGCTGGCTGGGGAATGCTCTGGAATGAACTGGTCCTCTGGGATCTGTAGAGACTGCAAAGCACCCTGCAGAGGGACAGGAGGCACCATGTCACTACCAAGGGCAGATATTTTGTGGCCTTAGCCAATCTCTCTGAGCCTCAGTTTCCTCATCTGGATCTTAAGCCCTCTGAGGACAGGTGCATTAAATGTCTTATTCACTACTGTATTCCACTACCTTACCTGGCATGTAGTAGACATTTAAAAATACTTTTAAGGAGCAAATAAATTCAAAAAAGAAAGAAAATGGGGATAATAATCTCCTCCTCCTAGGGTTGTTGTAGGAATAAATGAGATCACATAATTAAATGCTAATGGTGTTTCTTTGGTACCTTGTTCTCAGAACGGTCAACTTGCTTGCTCCCATGTAAGACACTCAGAAGAACTTCTGGAGCGAGATCCCACTTCCCTCCCTTCTTCCCAGGATGGGAATTATCAAACCAAACCCAATTTCTATGTGTTTGGATGCAGGGTGGTTTGTGGGACCACAGGGTGGCAAGCAGTGTCTCCTCCTGGGGATAAGGCTGCTGCTAAGCCTCAGATCCCTCCCTCTCGGTGTTCTAATCATCCCACAGATTGGACTGTGTGTCAGCTCAGGGCAGCTTCGGCAGAGGAGTGAGCCAGGCTGAGGGCCAACTGGGAAACTGAGTCCTGGGTGCAAAGAGGAAGAAAGATTTGGGAATGAGCAGGGAGAGGGTGGAGAAGCTACCTGAAACCAGCCTTGTTAGCTGGGCTGGCATTTCAGTGCCAAGGATGTGAAGCCTCCCCTGCGGGAAGTCCAGTCCATTAGAGGGCAGAGGCTGGGCAGATACCCTGTTGGAAAGGTAGCCTCTGGTCCCACCTGCCCTTGCCAGCTATCTGCTCTGGAAAGCTGGGTGTTGCTCCTGGGACCCCCAGCAGCTGTCCAGACTCCTGGAGGAGCCAACCCCCCAGACCAGGCCATGGACACCTGCCAACTGCTTCCCTGACACCCCCACCTCTGGAAACACGTGATGGTGAGGACACTGATGGGGACAATAACTATAGGCATTATGGAGCCCCCGACATGTGCCGGGCACCATGCTAGGCACTCCATACCATCACTACATCTACTTTTCTAGCCACCCTGGGAGAGATGGAGACACTGTTACCACTGTTTCATAGGAGAGGAGGTCAAGACTTACAGCCCCCTGGGGTAGCCACGCCTTCTGAAACCAGGCATGAATTGGTCACCTTCCAAACAGTGTGCTCCCGCAGCGGTCAGCCCTTCAGGGGGTCTTTTGCCCTCAGCTGGGCTCAGGCCTTACACTCCACCCCACCTGAGGCTGAAGTGGTCTCTGCAGACCTGGGTGTGTGACACAGAGGGGCGGGGGTTAGGGAGGAAACTGGGACAGGCCCAGAGAGGAGGCGGAGGGGCCTCAGGAGGCCCAGCAGCTGCACTAGACAGGTCACTGGGGTGCAACAGCTGCCTTGTCATCAGGGGCATCTGGCAGCAGCCCAGGGGCCAGATTAAGAAACAGATGGAAAGTCAAACCAGGGGATAAGACAAGGACAAGGGCCTGAAGTCCTCAGAGGACAGTTAGTTACAATGTAGGTGCCTGGGTTTTAGAGGCAAAGGGGCTAATATTGACAATGGAAAATGCCACTCACAGCGCCAGTTCTTCACACCTGTGATCTTGTTCAACCCCTACCACCCTTGTAGTGAGTCTTAACACCTCCAATTCACAGATGAGGAAATTGAGGCTGGAGAGGCTGGCTTGAGGTCCTCTGGTTAGGAAGCGCTGGAGGCTGGACTTGACCTCAGGAACTCCACACCCTTCTGCTTCCTGGGACACAGGGAGGCCACAAGGAGCTGCTCAGAGGGTATAGGGGATCTCAGCAGCAGCCCTTGGCTCTAACTGCAGTGATAGAGAAGGAGACTCAGCCACTGACCAAGCCACCATAAGCCCTTTCTCGGTCCTTTCGTGGGCAAAAGAGGGAGACCTTGTCTGCATTTGGGAACACAGGCTCTGGCCCTGGTGTTGTGTGGGCCTTTGCAAGTGACTAACCTCCCTGAGCCATGGGCTCCTCATCTGTGAAAGGCAGAGGTTGGGCTGACTATACATTTCTTTTCTCCTCTAACTTCCAGACAACCTACACATCAGCAGCGTCTCAGCATGGCGTGGCATGGCACTGCCTCACACTTTAGTATGCCTCGGTCCTGGGCAGTGATGGAGGCCGCTGGCATTGGGTTCAGGTGTCATGCTGTCTGGGTGTGAATCCCTCAGTTCCAAACATGCTGGTTGTGTGACAGTGGGCAAGTTACTCATCTCTCTGGCTCAGTCTCCTCATCTGTAAAATAGGGACAATGACAATTACCCATCTGCAGAGATAGATTTCCCAGGTAGGTAATGCAGCTTAAGCTTGAGAGCCCCTTACTTACACACACCCATTCTGAAGTCATATATGTTTTTTAGAGGCAGAGTCTCACTTTATTGCCCTTGGTAGAGTGCTGTGACATCACAGCTTACAGCAACCTCCAACTCCTGGGCTTAGGCAATTTTCTTGCCCCAGCCTCCCAAGTAGCTGGGACTATAGGTGTCCGCCACAGCGCCTGGCTATTTTTTTTTTTTTTTTTTTGTGAGACAGAGCCTCAAGCTGTCACCCTGGGTAGAATGCTGTGGTATCACAGCTCTCAGCAACCTCCAACTCCTGGGCTTAAGCGATTCTCTTGCCTCAGCCTCCCAAGTAGCTGGGATTGCAGGCACCCGCCACAATGCCTGGCTATTTTTTGGTTGCAGTTGTCATTGCTGTTTGGCAGGCCCGGGCTGGATTCGAACCCGCCAGCTCTGGTATATGTGGCTGGCGCCTTAGCCGCTTGAGCTACAGGCGCTGAGCCACCCCCAGCTATTTTTTTGTTGCAGTTTGGCCAGGGCTGAGTTTGAACCCGCCACCCTCGGTATATGGGGCTGGCACCCTACCCACTGAGCCACAGGCGCCGCCCTGAAGCCCTGTATTTTTTCAGGAGACTGCCAAAATGATGTATGCTTTGGACCCAGAAAGCTGGGTCCACTCCTGCCCACCTAAGAGTTCATGAGTACACATCCAGCTCGTAGACTAGTGACCCACCTCCTCTGTACAGACAGGCAGCATTAGTGGTTGTGGTTGTGGCTGGCACTGTGGTTATTCCACCGAGGTAGGCTCATTTTACAGAAGAGAAACCGAATCTTAGAGATGTTCTTCGACTTGTCTGTAACTGCTCAGCCAGTAACAGCCAACTCCCAGTCTCCTTGGGGACGCCAGAGGACAGAGCCAGCTGGTCCTGAGCTTCCAGGGGCTGACTGTCTGGTCAGAGAGGCCAGGCTGACATTCACGATGCAGGAGGGGCTTGAAAAGCCCCCGGGGTTCAGACATCAACCTGGGAGGGCTCCGAGGGAGGGCCGTGAGAGCAGGACTGTCAGTGGACACTCCACCTGCTGAGATGGGCAGGGAGTGGGAGCTGCTGGGTCAGCTGAGGCGAAGCCAGGATGAATGGGGATGTGGAACTCCTCTGTCAAAGGTCCCTGCACTCATCCTTTCAAAGAGGACTGAAGGCCTTTGAGAATGTCAGGTCTCCCTTACTGGGCTGTGTCTTCTCATTAGTATGGAAACCAGGCCATTGGGGAACAGTTCTGCAAGATGAAAATCTGTGCGTGCTCATGACACTAGTCAGCCTACAATGTTCTAGGCCACCTTTGTGGAGTAGCCATCGGGAGCTAGGCATTGTGCTCAGTCCTCTAAAAGAGAGAGAGAGAGTGGTGAAATGTCTATAAAGTGCTGAGTATTTTTTATATATGAACTTAACACTCCAAAACAGCCATGCAAGGTAGGAATTATTATCCTTATTTTTTGCAGAAAGGGACAGTGGAGCCCCATAGAAATTATGTGACTTACCCGAGGTCACACAGAGGGGAATGTCAGCAGTGCCCTGGAAGTAGATTGGTATGAATCCAAGGTTTCTCCCCTTCCTATCCCACCATAATTCACAAATGTACTTATTTATATAAATTATTGAATAAATAAAAATTTCTGCTCAGAAAGCCAGTCACCTGCCATTTGCCTCTTGGAGTGTCATTGATGTGGGTTTGGCTCCAGGCCTCCCACAGCCTGTTGTGGGGTTCTCCGCAAGCCTGGCTGAATGAGGACCCCCCGCTATCTGCCCATGGAGCCCTTACTCCTCTCTGCACCCTGAGTCTTGGTCCCTCTCCCTGCCTACTGGAACTACACCCCCCTCTCTCCCAGCCTCCCCCTCCTCCTGGCTGCTGTGAGCCGCTGCATTTTCTGGGGTGCACCATTGTGTATCAAATGTTTGGTGTTCGAGCTGAGTGATACAGAATCGCAGCCGGCCTCGCTGTACTTGTTACAGCTCAGTGGAAACACTGGTGCTCTTTGGAAGAGCAGGGGAGGAATAAATGTTTCAGTCACGCTATAAATAATGTATCGGAGAAAGATGTGTAAGTGGTGCTCTGGGTTTTGCCAGGAGGTATGTTTTCCTTCTTTCTTTCTTTCTTTTTTTTTTTTTTTTCCTTTCCTCCCCCAACCCCTCCTTTATTCAGTCCAATACAGAATGCCTCCCACCAGGGATCAGAGGGAAACAGCTCTGCTCCAAGGGAAGGAGAAGATTAAACTGTTGAAACTAAACAAATCAATCCCTGTAGGCAAAGGGCAGTGGAGGGAGAAGCCTGGCCTGGCCAGGCGCTGGCAGTGACTTGGGCACTGTGAGAGAGAGCCTTCTTTCTGGAAGGGGCAGGCTGATTCCTTCTGAGTTGGGTGGGAGAGGGATGGGAAGCACCATGGGGGAGGAGGGTGGGATGGGCTCCAGCCCTTCAACTTTCTCTGCCTTCCAAGTGGAGGGGCTATCAGACAGAGGCTGGCTAGACTTATAGAATGAGGGTTTTGGACCTGGGATGTCCCCAGGGTGGGTCCTGAGAGCCAGTCTAGAAAATCAAAGGCAGTAGAGCCAAAAGCAGAGCCCAATTCCTGATGGGAGCCAAAGAATGCATCAGGTTAGGGGCCTAGGTGGAGCCATTACCGGGAAGGGAAGCTGCAAGAGCAGAAGCATCACAGGAGGTGTGCAAGCTCCCCAGACTGCGCCTGTGGTGTGGCAGGGACATTGAAGGCCAGCTTCTCAGTTGCAAGAAATGTCATAGGTCTAGGGATGGGTCTTATGTTGAAAGATACCTTACTCCTCTTCCTGCTGCTCTGGGCCTCAGTGCTTCCTGGGGTCCCCCCCAAATGAGATGGAAGCTTTCCCCATCTCTGGGCCCTGTGGATGTGGTAAATTCAAGGCAGTGGCAACTCCAGTGGAGCTTGCATTGGGGAGCCAGAAGAACCCTTGGATATTTTTCTTGAGTCTACATCTCTTTAAGAGCCATCTGCCAATCACATCATGGGAATCATCTGGGGGGGAGATTCTTAAAAATTGCAGATTTCTTGTCCCCAGTCCAGACCTACTGAATTCAGATTTTGAATGGGGCCCAAGAATCTGCATTTTAAATAAGCACCCTAGGTGACCCTAATGTGCATGAGTTTGGATAACTCCTGTTAGGCGCTACATTCAGTATCTTTGATTTGAAAGGCGTTTGCTGGGGAAGGTCTCTCTCTACCACCTACTGAAAGCCAGTTTCCCTGTGTAATTTAATGTTGTCCATCTGACAGTCTAGAAACATCGTGAGTACTCACCATGTGTAAGGTGTTGTGCGAGATTATTGCTGAGAGACGCAGACACAGCCTGAGGGTGGAGGGACCTCAGAAAGCATGTGCCACCCAGGGAGAATCTCTTCTCTGGCCTCCTGGACAAGTGGTCATCCGTGAACTCACTACTTTGTGAGACAGTCCATGGCTGGGTGGCTTGCAGGTCCTGAGTGTGCCTCCAGGTACACAGGCCAAGTCTGCTGCTTCTAACATGTGACAGCTCTTCAGATTTTGAAGCTGTCACATTCCCTTGTAATCTCTTTTTCAGGCTAAAAACTCCCAGTTCCATGAAAGGGAGAGTTTGCCTGGACTTCTTGCCTTTCTTTTCACCGGCTGCAGCCTTCTCTTCTCTGAATACTTGGGTTAGTGACCATTGTTTAAAAATGGTGCTTTGCTCTTGGGATGGGTTAAGCAGCAGAAGTGAAGGACTGAAGCCAACCCTCCCTTTCCCTTTTCCCGACACAGACCTGCCTTTGTCCTGGAAAGTTCCCTTTAGAGGAGGAAGCCTGGCTCACCCAGGACAGCTTTAGCAGCAGAAGCAATTCTGAGACAGTCATGAAACAAGTTGGTAGCACAGTAGTGCATCTTCTCTGGGATCCAAGCTACTTAGAAGGCTGAGTCAGCAGATCTCTTAAGGCCAGGAGTTTGAGGCCAGCCCGGGTAGCATAGAGAGATCATGTCTCTAAAAATAAAAAAGAAAGAAAAAGAAAGGCAGAAAAGGTTGCATCCAGGCCACTGCAAGCCTTCCATGCTCCTGGTGCTGTAGTGTTGAGGTGTCACTGACCCAGAGTTTGTGTGCCAGTATCTGGCCTTCGAGGACTGTTTGCCAGGCTTCCACCAGCAGACAGGCCCCAGCTGTAGACCATGCTAGAAGGTGCCAACTCTCAGCTTCACATCCCACCCTTCTTTTTAATGGGCCCAGTCTCTAGGACTCTATCAGTCACCATCTGACACCCTCAGATCTTTCCCTCCATCAAGGCAGCACCAGGAAAAACTGCTTATTAGCAAGGCAAAGAAATGGGAAAGAAAAACTGTTTGAGGGAGACAAGCCACAGAGGCAACTACACCTGAGTCATGCTTTGTCACACTGGCTTTAGGGAAGGGTGCAGGGGAAGAGCCCAAGAGGACCAGGTGGCAGGCGAGGAAGATGATTTGAATAGTGGCATTTGGGACTGATTGGAGGGGAGAGAGCCTGGGGTGGGGAGGCTTCATTATAATAATTGTATCCTTCCCCTGTAGTTACCACCTTGCAAATGTAACTTGATGTTTGTAATGAGCCATAATTAGACAATCACCAAAAGTTACAGTGAGTAGAGTGAATGCAAAACCCAGCCAGCAGCAGGGCCCTGTGCATCACTATTTGGGTGCACCTGTTGTATTCTCATGGTCCTCCTCCCTTAGGGCAGAAGCCTGGGGAAGGAGGGAAGGCCTTCCGTTGCCATGGCTGCTCCGTTGTTACTTGGTCAGCTCCTGGTCCACTGAGGAACCTCTCTCTGGTTACCAGAACTTGAGTTTCTTCCTGCTGTTTGGAGGAGTCATCCTCCAAAATGGAGTCCCTGGATCATCAGCCCTGAGAAGGCTGAGCACAACCCTGAGGTTCTGGCTTCCCCAAGAAAAGATTCCTAGGACCAGACTCTGGCAGTACCCCTCATCCCTGACACAGTGGCCTAGGCATTTTTGTCGCTGTTTCTAAGAACGCACAGGACTGATACCCAAGATTACATAGCTACAAAGTGACTAGTAATGAGAATTATTACCTCTTCTACACTGTTCGCCTACTGATAGGAGTACAGTCCCCAACTCAAAGGAATCCCTAATGATGGGATTTTAGGCAGCACTGGCAGCAACAGTGCATTTAATGGGAAGAGAAGATACTCAGGGGCTCTTTCTCAAACTCAGGACTCAAAATCACCTCTAGATAGAGCTCGCTGTGTGCCTGAGCTAAGCTAGAGGACACCCATCCTCCCTTGCATGGGCTTTCCATGTCAATGAGATCCGCTGATAGAGTTTGGCGCTGGCAACCTACACAGGGCACCTGTTAATGCTAATGATGGTGAATGATGCCCTAACCCAGGCGTCCTCAAACTTTTTAAATAGTGGCCCATTCATTGTCCCTCAGACCGTTGGAGGGCAGGACTATAGTTTAAAAAAAAAAACAAAACTATGAACAAATTCCTATGCACACTGAACATATCTTATTTTGAAGTAAAAAACAAAACGGGAACAAATACAATTCACACCGCTTCATGTGGCCCACCGGCCGCAGTTTGAGGACGCCTGCCCTAACCCCTCTCGGCAGCTGGGCCCCAGCTCCCAGGGCGGAGTGAGTTTGAATGTTCACAGCATTTACATTTTAATTAAAATCCTTTTTGGACTCTCCAGAGTTTCTGTGAATCTATTAGTCCCTGCTACACGCTCCCCTTTTATGGTAAAGTCAGTTCAGAGAATGAGGTCTATATGAAGGCTCTGCTCTTGCTGCTTATCAAATGAGTCCTTGTGGAGAACTAGAAACCAAGGAGAAAACAGAGATGACGGAATCCAACCTTTGGATTGGATTCCTCCTTTTTCAGATGAGGAATCTGAGGCCTGGATGAGGAAAGCTGTTTGTCCAGGGACATGTGGACTGTGGCAAAACTGGGCCTTCACTTTAGGCCTGGCTCTGCCTCCGTACTTTGAACGTGGTACCACCATCTTCCCAAACAAGATACTAGTGCCTTCCCAAAACAGGGGAGCTGGGGAGGGCTCCATCGATGGTTTTGGTCTCCCCTGCCTAGAGCTTTACAATCTGAGCTTGTTCTATAGGACTCAGGCCCCAGGAGGGGAGTTGGACAAAAAGTGTGGAGCAGAAGACATATGCTGGCCAGGTGGGAGCTCAGATGCTGAATCGTCCCCTAGAACCAAGCCCACTGCTCTCCCCCTCCCCTAGGGGTGCTTAAGGAAGCTGACTCATTGCACAAACTGGTGCCCTATGGACATCAGTAAGACCTGTGCTTAAATGATAAAAAATGTTTTTCCAAGGGTCTAGATCAGCTAAATTGTTTTGGAAGGCAGTCTCAATTCACTAAAGAGGCAGGAAATCAGATTGCTGTCCTGACTTCACTGGTAATTATATGCCCTTGATCAAGGCACTTAACCTCTTTTGACCTCAGTTTTTTATTGTTAAATAAGAATATTGTTAGCGGCTTCATAGTCTGTGGTCAGGTTTGTATTGGATAAAGGTGAAGATGAGCCATCACCGAAAAAGCACTGTAGTAATATTGAATGTCTGGGTTTGATTTTCACAGCCAGGAAGCCTCTCTGGTTACTCTTATCCCTGGGTACAAGGCACATATTATCCAGGCACTGAGGAAAAACAGTCTTCCACAAACTAGCCCCTGGTGATTGCAGAACTACACTGAACTGGGCTCACCTTAAACCCAACCGCGTCTGCCTCCAGGAACTCCAAAATAGCCGTAGTACTTACCAGGGTCTGGGAGGTGGCCACCCAGGTCTCGGGAAGTAACGGAGGTCGGGAGAGAGGGACGCACCTCTGCTTACCACTCCGGTTATAAGCTGATGTGTCTGGAAGTCAGAACCACACCCAGACTGAAGGTAGGGACAGATGGGCTGAATCCTAGCTAAAGTCCAATCTTTACCTGATGACCTAGGGGCACCCAGTGAACCAAATTTTGCCTAAACACAAAAAAGTAAAGGGCGTCTGAGTGTTGGGATGCTGGGTTAAAGGTGCAGTTTATTTTGTTGACACTTTTGTTCATGGGATTGGCTTATGGCCCAGCAGCCCAGGCTTTACCTAAGGGGAGTCTGTGTCACTTGAAAGGGTGTTTATCCTAATCCTGAGCTGTTGATGGCCTCTTCCCAGGGCCAAAATATATTGTCTAGGGGTGACTCCAGCTTGGGACATGCTCTTCTGAGATGTTAACCCTTTGTTGGTCCAGGTCAGCTGTTGCCTTGGGCCCTTCAATGGAGTCCAGGCTGTCCTGAGCCATAGAGCCACATGCTATGGCATGAGTTATGCCTTCTTCATAAACACCACGCCCTGCTGATGCCTTGTGTCAGGACTCAGCCTATCCTGGACCTAACTCTGAAGGTCTTAGTTCTTGCTGGGCTGGTAACGGGCAGTCTGACCTTGGTCAGGTCATAACTTTTCTGGGCTTCTGTTTCCCAGTCTGTAAATTATGTGGGAGTCAAACTCCATCACCTTTCAGTGGGTCAAGGAAAGTCTCCTAGACGTGAGAACATGAGCTGGATGGGGCACCCCACAACCAGGGCCTGGCGTTGGCCAAGTGTCCCAGCACAGACCATTGGAAGCTATGCCTCTGATGGACATGTAGCGCAAGCTGCAGAGGGGACACCCTGGCGGCTCCTGTTTATGCTCCAAAAGAGGGTTCTAAAAGAGGCTGCGCCCCGTGCTGCCTGTAAAGACAGCCTCGTGACTCCACAGTCACTGTGAAGGCTTTGTTGTCAATTAGCAGGCAGTTGCATGGTGGAAAAGGCATTGTTCTCAAGGAGTCAGCTCATCCTGCCTCCGTGCCAGCTGGTGTCCTGCAACCAAGCCCAGCTCCAGGGCGTCAAGGTGACGCTGGCGAGGAACAGTGAGCACTCTGCGCTTGTGGTGCCCGGCCAGCGCCCACGCCGGAGTCAATCACTGCTTGACATTCCCGGAGCAGAACACCCTTTTCCAGCAGTCAGTGGAGAGGTGCAGCTATGTTGCAGAAGAAGAACGTATTTACTGATCACCGTCTAGAGTCACAGGGTTAAAAGGGAGCCTTCAAAGGTCACTAATCCAAGTCCCTTTTAATGCTAAAATCTCCCTCTGTAATCCTGTGTCCATCTCTAACGTGTGTCCTACCAGCTTCCAAAAAGGAGAATTGAGACCATTGAGACAGTTAAAAATGAAGCCAGAAAAATAGACCCCATAGAGATGAAAGGATGGGAAGGGGAGAAGGTGGTTTTGCCAGGGACCTGGGATTAGATGGTCACTGACACAGAGCATTAAATTCAACTGTGAGCTTTTTGGCAGCAAAAGCAAAAATGGAAATATGATTGTTATATGGGTGTCTAACAGAAGGACACGTGGCAGGAGAGCATGCTCTTCCCTGGTACTAAATTCTAAAGCAAGCCACATTCGTTTACTGGTCAGGGAAGGTGACCCTGGAGGAAGCGGCTTCATTTCTAGTTCCCTTTTCTTACTCGGATGCTGTTATGTTTCACGAGTCTGTGAGACTTCTCTCTGACTCATTCATTTTTCTTTGTTTCTTATCTCAGGAGCACAGGGTATGGTGTGAGCCTGAAGTCCTGGGAAGACAGGTCCCCTTAGAAACTCCAAGGGCTTTTGAGAATCTGGAAGGGAAACACTTGGGATGTGGAGATTGGGGAGCAGAGTAGGAGCCTCGCCTTCCAGAGCTGGCTGCTAGTGGCCCCGGAATGGGGGAGGCTGTGTGTCATGTGGTGTCTGGGGTACCCTGCAGCCCTTTCAGACCCACCTGAGAGGTGATGGGTTACACCAGTCTCCGGCAGCTGGCACGTAAACCCCTTATGTGATTGAACATGTGAGGTTTTTTTTTTCTCTTAGAGTAATAGTTGTATCTCTGGCCCTCTATTTGATTAGTTGGTGGCAGGACCCAAATGACAAAACACTGGCATCTCCTCTTAAGTTTCCAGTTCTTCAGGGGGACCTTGGGGCATTTGAGGACCACAGCTACCGTGTGTGTCCCTACCACCCCCCAGGCCCTGGACTGGGCACGGTCTGGACATTTTTGCTAGAACCTTCACATGTATTCTCTGGGGACTGTATAGTGTGTGATTAAGACACAGGCTTCAGAGTCTGTGTTCAAATCCCAGCACCCCCAGTAATTTGGTTGGGTCCTGTAGCAAATTTCTTAACCTGTCTAAGCCTCAATTTTTTCATCTATAAAAGAGAATAGTAGAAAAATCTCCCTTGTGGGTACTAAGGAGTTGAAATAGATGATAGATGATAGATAGATACATTTAAAATAGTTCTTGGTGCACAGTAAATATTATATAAGCCTTTACTATCATGATTCTTATCCTTAGAAACTTCTAGTGCTCTAGGTATTATTATCTCCTTTATAACTGATCTAATTGAGGCCTAGAGGGGTTCTGATTCCTAGTCAAAGCTTACACAGGGTTACGTGGTAGGGCCAGGATTGGGGTCTTCCTCCACCTCAGGTGCTCCCTTTAAACATCTTGGTGCTCTGAACGCCAGTTCTGAAGAGCGTGAGACGTCACCTGCCATGTCTCACCTTCTGAGACAGTCATGCTGCACACTACAGCTCAGCATGCAAGACTGACCCTGAGTCCCATTCTGTAGAGTGGGTAGACGGCAGCTGGTTTTAGCCACTGTGGCAAAGAGAGCTGGGTGGCAGTGCTGTGGCCACGCTCTTCCTACAACCAGGTCTGCCTTCCAGCCTAACCCTTGCAAAATACATTTCCTCTCCCCAGCATCTGTGTCTTGAAATTAAATGAAGTTCCCTCATGGCACCTGGCATAAATGTGTTTGGGGCCTGCCCCAACTTCCATGGAGGCTAGGAGTTGCCTGAGATTGCCCTCAAATCAAGGCAATGGTTTTCAGGGTGCCTGAGCGTCCCTGCTTTCTAGCGCTGAGGAACAGGGGGGTTCCTGGTGGACAGCCTGAAGGGAGTTACAGATTGCACTTTTCCACTGACTACACCAAACAGACCTCATTTTAAATCCTATCTCTACTGCTTACTAGCTGCGTGACCTTGAGCAGCATACTTAACCTCTCTGAGTCTCCATTTCCTCATCTGTAAATGCAGATGGTACCTCATAGGTTTGTTGTAAGTCTTGAATAACAATACCTGTAAAGTCTATGCTGGGTGCGTAGTAAAGTGGAACCTATTTATTAGCGTTGCTTTTATGATGGTGATCAGCATGATTATTATAGTCTGCTCCTCAAAATTCAAAGTCAGGTAGCCAGATCTTCTACCTGCGTGAGGAGTCCTCCTGTGTGAAGTTGGGCACACCCTGACCCCTCTGCCCATGGGTGTGGCTTCCCCTGCAGACAAACCCCAATATCAGGGCATCAGGATGGCAGCTGGGGCTGCAGGGCTGAGTGTGAGCTGGCCCCATGCCCAGGGATGGCTGCAAGGCTTGTGCCAGGGCTCAGCTTTGGGCTGTGCACTTAGGGGCTTGGAGAGAGAGGATGTGCTGGCAGCTGCCCCAACATCTGGACACCTGGCATTGGGACTGGGAGGCGGGTGTGGGTGGAGGGTTTCCTGTTTCAGGAGACTGTTGCATCTGATTCTATATTTTACATCCTGGGGTAGAGATGAGGAGAAAGGCCATTCTAGGTGGCCACCATGGTACCAGAAGTAAAGCTTTGGGGTCCCTACCCCATCTGCTCCACTCTCCTAGTGTCTTCCACGCTGCAGATAAATGGCTCTCGATGGGGAAGATAGGAGTGGGCACATGTGCGCCTGGGTGAGGACAGAAGTGTCCTTGCTGTGCTCTGGATTCATCTCTCAGGCTCCTTCCAGCTTAACATTCCATAGGACTCTGAGCCTGTAACTCAAGGAAGCCACAGCTTCCCAGAACAGTGCCATCTCGATAGTAAATCTCGCCCATTGAAATAATGCCTCTGTCTCTGTTCCCCTTGCTTCTGCCTCCTCACAGCACTCCTCAGAGGTGGGAGGTTTTCATGCCCCATCTCATGGATGGGCCCAGAGAAGTGCGTGACTCTGCCATGGTCACAGAGCAGACTGGCAGTGTACCCAGCATGTGAGCCCACATCTCCCTGTTCCAGTTTTTCATACGTGAGTCATTTCAAAAGTTTTGAGATACATAAAAATCAAGAAATGTAAAATCAGCACAGATGGAAACAAGTGAAGCCCTCCCAGCAACATCAATAAGCCGAGCAAGTTGAAACTTGCGCTGTTGCATCACAAAAAACGCCGTTGAGTGTTTCTTAGAAGTGAAATAATGGACCAGAACACATTCTGTCTTGAAACTTCCGTAGTGACCCACTGACGATTTTATCAAGATAAAATTCACACGTGATACAGTTCACCCATTTAACAGGTACGCAGGTCAGGGGGGTCTTAGTATACTCACAGCCATCACCACAGTCAACTTTAGAACATTTTCGTCACCTTGGAAATAACCCCTGGCCTTTAGCCAACATGTCCCTATTCCCCCACCTCTGTCCCTAAGCAGCCACCAATCTGTCTCTATAGATTTGCCTGTTTGGGGTATTTTGTGTGAATAGAATATGTGGTCCTGTGTGTCCAGCTCCGTCACTTAGCGTCTTTCCTATGTTTTTAAGAATCATCTATATCAGTATTTATTCTATCTTACGGCCAAATAATGTTCCATCATATGGATATAACTTAGTTTGTTGATCCATTCATCAGTTGATGGATACATATTGTTTTTTCCTTGTGTATATCATGACTAATGCTACTAAAAACATTCACATACAAGTTTTGGGTGGATGTATGTTTTCATTTCTCTGTGATATGTGCTTAAGGAGTGGAATTGGGGGGTCGTATGATTAACCATTTGAGGAACTGCCAGACTGGTCCCCAAGGTGGCTGTACCCTTTTACATTTTCACGAGCAGGGTATGAATGATCCAGTTTCCTCACATCCTTCTCAACATTGATGTTCTCTTGAACCTGTACCTTGTTTATGAGCAAACCAGGGGGTCTGTGGGGAGGTGAGAATGAAAAGAGACAAGGCTGAATTTAGGCCAAGTAATGGATGAGTGGGGGGAGGAATAGGAATCCCTTTGGAACTACTGCCTCCAGCCTTCCAGAAGTCATCCTGGTGTCAGGCTTGACAAAATACAAGTGCTCGTCCCCAGAGGAGGTCATCTGAAGTGTTGAAGCCAGAATACTGAATCCACTTAACAACTGGGGGAAAATCTTAAGAAAAGTGACCGTGGATTTGTGTGTGTGGCTGGTGGTGACTAGGATTCTGGACCTGGTGTGCATGCTGGTCATTTCCCTCCCAGGACAAGCCTGGCTGGGGACCCTTTGCATAGAGAAAGCCCTCCTCGTTGTTTTGGGTAAATCAAACTGCTCAGCAAAGCCAGGGAGCTTGCTCAGTGTCCCAAGTTGAGCAAGGTGTGGAGGGAGGCACCGATTCCATTCACATCTTCTTCCATCTCCATTTTGGGGCCAGGCTCCTAGCTCACTTCCCTGGAGTTAAGCGAGGCTGGACATTGAACTCCAAAGAACCTGGGGATAGGCTAGCATTGGAGAGAGGAAATGAAACTGTGCCCTCTTGAAAAGTGGAGGAAGAGGCAGCTGCAAGGTGCCTGAGGGAGAAGCTGACCCCAGGCTGCTTGGGCTCCTGAAAGCCACGTGAAGGTGATCGGTGCCTTCCTTGGGCTGGTGGGTTGAGGGTGTTGGCAATGGGAGAACACCTGGCTTCCCCAGCTCTTTCCACAGCTACTGCCATGACTGAGTATTCTGTGATTAGCCTAGGCCTGTTTCTATTCATCCATGTCCCTCTGGAAGGTCAAGCGAGAGTCCCTTGTGGCATCTTGAAGCTGCACCCAGGGTTCATATCTCCACAGGCCACCAGCTGTCCACCACCCCATCTACCTGGCCTGGGAAGGACCAGAGCCATGGTTGCCTCAAGTGTGAGCATGTTACCCTTCAACTGTCAGGCAACGTGTTAGAGCTGGAGGGGTTAACACCTGCCCCACAGTCACAGATGGGCAAGTGAGGGCTGGAAAGGGTAAGTGACCTAATCAAGTCAAAGGTACAGCAGCCATGGACAGAACTTTTGCTACCCCCCAGCCTTGGAGGAGGGGGGGTCACCTGCTCCAAATCCTGTTTTTGTCTCATGCAAGAGGATAAGGTACAGCTGCCTTCCTTGGCAATGAAGGAATACCATGGCAGCATCACTTCCCACAGCCAGGGGACCTCTAATCACGAAGAAGAAGGGCTGGGGACTGGAACAGACAGCACGCTAATTCTACCAGTGCTGTGTCTCCAGAAACAATGCAACGTCACCTAGGTGTCCTGCCCAGGTGAGGTTGCATTGTCAGGGCCTCTCCTGGGTGGAGGCCTCCCCGGGCTGCTGGATCTTATGAGCCCAGAGTGGCCCAAGGGTTCGATTTCAGCCTTGCAGTCTCGGAACCCTTCAGAGGAAGGCAGTGCAAGGGCATTGGGCCTTGCTGGCTTAGGGTAAGCCCTGGCTCTAGGAGGCTGGACCGATGCCCATAATCAATTACTAATAGACAATAGTTGATAAATGATCGTGACTATCTTTCAGGGCAGGCAGTCATCTCCAATGTCTTTCTGAGCCTGTTTCTTTTCTTTTTTTTTTTATTTTTATTTGTGGTTTTTGGCCAGAACTGGGTTTGAACCCGCCACCTCCAGCATATGGGACCAGCGCCCTACTCCTTGAGCCACAGGCACCACCCATGAGCCTGTTTCTTTAGAGTGGGAATGAGAGCATTGCCTTGAAGGGATGCTGTGACTGTGAAACCAGATCATGTCTGGAAAGTACTTATAAACTCTGGAGGACAACAGATTTCTAGATGTTTAATTCTTCTTACATTTGCCAGATATGCAATGAGGGCCCGGACACTGAACAGAGGCACCGTCAGTGCACTCTACGGCGCAGTCTGTTGTAGTGGGCAGGGCTGGGCCTCTGCAGCCCCTGCCAAGGAGGCTGTCCTGTGTTTTGTTCTTGTTGTTTGGCAGTGCTCAAGCTGGTGGCCTGGCCAGGTGCTGTCCCCTGTTCCATGCCCTAGAATGCCCTGCCCTTCAAAGGGAGGACAGGGAGGGCTGGTCTGGGTAGTTCCTCAAGAGCTCTGAGGAGGGCTGTGTTTCAGAAGAGCAGAGGAAGGAGGAAGAGCTTTGCAGGTTGGCACTGGGGACATGGAGGGGGCAAAAGTCTCCAGGGTCTGTCTGGGGAGTGAGGACCTGGGGATAGGTCTAGAAATAGGCTGGGAACAAATTTGGGACCAAGGAACTCACACATTATTTGATAGGCATTGAGGAAGGTTTTTTGAGCCAGTGGTATTTTAAGACAATTACTCTCACAATACAGTGAGTAATTAGTTCAAGGGGGCCCGTCCAGGGCAGGGAGATCGTGAGGAAGAGCCTGCTAGGAGTGTTTCCACACCTGCCTGAGGTATGGGTGGGTGGTCACCGTGGGGCCTGGAGGGAAAGTGGAGGTACAGAGCCAGGCCCCACAGGTCACCACAGGAAGCCAGGGAGATGGGAGAGTCAAAGATGTTAACATTTTGAACCTTTGCGCCTGCAAGACAGTATGGCTTGGTGGTGGCAGGGAACTCATCAGGGCTGTGGAGACTGACTTGAAAGGAAAGACTTTTCCTTTGGGTCTGCAAAAATAGAGGTGATAAAAGTAATGCACTAGCACGATTCCCAGCTAGAGTAAATGTACAAGATTTAGTTGTTTATTGTTCTACAGACAGGTTAAGTCTGAACTTATAGGCCCTCACGTTCCCCACCACCGGTCCGATTGTCTGTGGCAGGCATTCACCTTCCCAAGAGCCACAGCAAGCATTTTGGTTTTTGCAGACCTCACCTCCTATCTCCAGAGGATGCCTCCCTTGGAGCCTGGGATGCCTGCCTGGGGGGCCAGGAGCCTAGGGGCAGGCACAGATGCAGGAGAGGAAGGGAATAAACATTTTTTAAATAGCTACCAGGAGGTAAAGTCCACACAGCTGTCTGGCTGTGTGTTATTTCTTTCCGATGCCATACAACCAAGGGATGAGGCGTCACCACTGTTTCTATGTTACAGAGAAAATGAATCACTCCCCTGAATCCCATGACCCGCGATGATGGGGCTGAGGCAACCACAAACCCTGCTCTGTCTGACCCCAAAGCCTGTGCTCTTTTCCCTCACCAGGGCCCCTGGCTTCCTCCCTCCACAGTCCTTTCTCCTTTTCTTGGCTCACATTTGATCTCTTCTGACACTCAAGGAATTGGACTTGGCCCCTAAGTGATCCCAGGTTGGCAAAAGCGAATCGTACAGAAGCAGGCCCTGCTCTGCTTGCAGTCCCCTTCCGAGAGGACGTTGCTGCTCAGGAAAGGGCTGCCAAAGCCACCTTTAGCCTGCACCTGCCTGGGAGGCCAGGGGCACTCCTGGGACTTGCCCCCACCCCTTCCTCTGGGTTTCCAGAGTGGAAGTAATTTACCCCAGGGACACACAGCTGGGCAGGAAAACCAGTCCTGCTTTCCAGGTCACTGCGGCTCTGCTCGGATAGAGGGTGAATGAGTGCATGGAGACCAGCACAGATGGTGCTGGCAGAGAGAAGGAGGTCAAGGGGATTTGGGACCGGGCGGTGCTTGGTCACTTGTGGGTATGGCTGGGCAGAGCCCCTGTGCAGGGCTGGCCGGCACGGCCACCCTCCTGGGTTGCTTGCGGGCTGCAGAGCCTTTTGTAGGACACCTCTCAGTGTTCGCACACCGGAAGCCCTGATGTCCAGGCAGGATGTGACATGGCCGCAGGAGCATAGAGTCACCCTGCCTTTCCTGGGAAAACAGGGCACCCTCATTCCCATCTGGGTTCTACCTCAGGTGCCCCCTTTCTACTCTACCCAGATCCTGGTGAGCAGGCTTGGGGACAGGCCTAGGCCATGATGTCCTGTAAAATGTGCTAGGAAAGGGAGATGTGGGTAATAAGCCCACCTGTGTCATTAGAAAGTTGTGTCACCTCTGTGGATATCATCTTGCTTTCTAGCATGAGCAGATAGGACAAGGTCACTTCTAGGGTCCTTAGCACAAGGTGCTAAGTGGTGGCTGCTTCACTAAGACAAAACTCTTAGCATAATTAGTCTCATCCCTGAAATGTGACCATTTGTGATCCATTCCTTTGGTTCCCCAGTGTCTCCTCTTCGTCTCTAGGAGACCTCTTTGAATGTAGATATTGTTGGGATGTTAATACCATTGGTGTGCTGGCAAATGTTTAACAACCAGCTCTCAAGGAAGGGGGAGGCCCTAATTGGTGGTGTTTGCAGATCTATTTCCATGGTATAAATACTCCCACGCGGCAAACTGTGTGCTACCCACATGGTGTCACTAAACGTGGGATTGGGGCGAGACGCATAATTGGCTCTCTGAGCTGGTCTAAGTGGCCCCAACACAACTCATTGATCAGCTAACACCTTGGCAGGTGCACATAGTGAATGCTGCATAAAAGCTCGACGGTACCTAGTGGCAGCATAATGGGACAAGGAACGTATGCCAGGGTGAGAGGAGGGAGTGAGAGACTCTGGGCAGGAATTGGAGGAGGAAGCCCCAGGGTCGGGCTTCCCACCCAAGCCTCCCTTCCTATCATCAAACATCCAGGGGTGGGTCCACTCAGAAAACTTGGTAGAAAACATTTCCCTAAGATTCCAGGCCCCTCTTCCAGACCCTGAAGCCCCTTCTCTTCCCTCCAATCTGAACAGGACACAGCTGCAGAGACTATATTTTTGCGACCAAAATAGCAGGACCCATGGTCTGACAGAGGACTTTTTCTCTCTGACTTGGAGTGGATTTAAATGAAGTCTTCCAAGGTCTAAAAATTAAATCCTGGTTATTTAATGAAATGCCCTTATTGAAAAGAATAAAATTATTTTACATTTGAAAACAGCTGTAAAAATTCAGCTAACCCTATAGCAGCTACTACTACATTTGAAAATAGAAATCACTCCACTTATTAGGATTTGTTAATACTGGGTAGTGGGTACACAGATGTAGATTATATAATTCTTTATGCTCTTCTGTACATTGGAAATCTTTTATAATTTTCCAAAAGGAATGACTCAAGACATTGGGAAGCTGGGCTGTCATGATTTCAGTCTCAATTCTCCCTAGAATTTCCCTCCCTTCCCCCCATTCTCTCTGAATTCCAGGAAGGGGAAAAATTAGCCTCAATTGTCCTGTGTCTTCAGACAAAGGGCAATGAGAGGATATTGGGGTACAGACCCCAAGCAACCCCCTTTCTCTCTCTTGGACGCATTACTTTCATCCATCAAGCAGGGAGGTATTTTCAGGGCCTCTGTGATCCTTTGGGACTGCAGCCATCTCTGAACGCTTTCCATGGGCCAGGGAAGCCCTGCAGACCTCTTGGAGAACATTTTCCTTCTGTACTCAGATGTGCACCACCATTGTGGAGTGTTCTCTCCAGCCGTCTGCCTGTCTGTGAGTCCAAGGCCTTACTGAGCAGGGCTATCCCACATGGAGGCGTATGACCCCATACTCAGGGCTCCCAGGCCCATCAGTGACTCTGAGGCAGCAGTGGGGTCTGGGTCAGGGTGAGTGTGTGCGCATGCCACTGAGCTGTTGGAGGTGGGGTGAAGTGCGTGTGAGGTGTGTGGCCCGCCTCAGTGGGCTCTGGCCTTGGCTGGCCAGCTTTGCCAAGATCCCTGGTCTGCTCCACCTGTGGGTGGCTGTCTGAGAGTGGAGTCAACCGCACTGGAGCTGGAGGTGCCCCCTCAGCCCTGCCTTTTGCAGAGAAACATTTGTAGAAGGGAGGGGTCCCTGCCCTGGAGGCTGAGCCGTCCACTGCATGGCTGAGTGGACTCCCCGGCTCCCCGTCGGCGTCTCCCTGACAGCTACAAATAGGCACTTGAATGTATTTAATAAACTCTGGGAAGGAGTTGTGGCCGCCTCGCCTCTGCTGGGGAAAGTGATGGATGTCTTCAGTGAGAGGGAGGACAGCAAACTTTCTAAATGGGCTCAATTTAGGGCAGGAGAGTGAGCTGGAGGGAGTGTTTCGGGTGCCAGCATGCAGGCGGGAAGGCACTGTGGGTACTGGCATCTTTGTCAGCCTAGGGCAGGTTGGACTCACCATGTTTCTGTCAGGGGAAAGGAAGCATGTGTGTCCAGGGGGCAGGCAGAAGGGACGACCCTGAGCCCAAGATTCTCCCTGAGCCCTCCGGGGTCTGTCCCCACATGCCCCCCTGTGAGGAACTGTGCCCCACAGAAAAGAAGGGGGTCTGGTGGGTCAGAATGGGGACAACCAGGCAGGTGCCCAGCCCACCTCTACCTGACAGCAGTTCCATGGCCCGACAGTACGACCTGAAAGTAGCTCCATGGACAGGCCCCCACCTCAGACAAGCTTGTATGGAACTTTCCAGCTCTGCCTCCCACTGACTTGACTGTGGGTAGGTCTTAGTGTTTTTCCAGACCTCTTTCCTCATCTGTGCAAATAACGCTTGCTCGGTGCACCCACGGGGTGACTGATGGAAGGTCACCTGGAAGGAGATCTCCTGATGGAGGAGGTATGTGAGGGTGCTCTGTAACCTGGAGGAGTGACAGCATGTCGGCAGGAGGGTGGTGGTGTGTGGTGGTTACCCAGGCACTGTGTGTATAGACGGGGCGTACACCCCCACACACATACACAGACACACAGGCATAGTCGCTTTGTTATCTTCAATTACCCATCCTAGTCCTGACATCCCTGAACTGAGTTAATCCCTTACAGAAGCTATTTATATTTTCAGCTTGTCCCATCTCTTGAGGTTAGATACTTCATCAGTTTACAAGCTTCTGTGTGAAGTCGCACTTCTTTCTCTGGATCTTAAACTTGCCCCATAAAAGCTTCAAAGGCAGCTGCATGGAAACAAGGAGACAGAGAGAGAACCCGGGGCGGATACATTCAGACTCAGAACTAGGAAACAAGGACAGCAGAGGTGAGGGTCAAATCCCTGCAGGCTGAGGGTCAAAGGTCTTGGTGGCACTCAGTACAGGCCAATCAGAGGAATTTTGCCTTTCTGGAGAGGAAGGTTGGGGAAACTGCCCTGGCGTCTTCTCCTGTTACTCCCTTCCCAAGGGCTTCCTGGAAGAGGCAGCATTTTCTAAGCTGCTTGAACCTAGGACAGCTGTGGCAACCTGGGTCAGAAGGATGTCATAGGCCAAGGGTCGGAGATGGAAAGGGCATGAGGGAATCTGAGAGGAGGATGGGCATCACTTGGGGTCTCTCAGCCCCTCCAAGCTCATGTCTTTGTCTGCACAGCAGCAAGAACTGGGGGGCGTGACAGCCCACTGGCCCAAGAAGGCAGCAGCTGTGCAGGGGACTGAAGCCACCTGCTCATCCTCGGAGAAACAGAGTTAGTCCTTTCAGACCACCCCGGTCACCCGGTGCTCTGCTCTCCTGGCAGCCTCCTTGGTGGTTTTGACAGCCTGTGACCCACCCAGCATCTTGGTGGTAGGGCCTGATCACCCCCATTCTTTGTGGCTCATGAAGACCAGGCTCATGCACAGACCCCTGGAGAAGGCAGGCTCGTGCAGACAGGGCCAGAGCCCAAGCAGGACAAAAGAGGAGGACAAACGTGAGACAGGAGGAAGCAAATGGCTCAGAGCTGGAGAGCCAGAGATAGTCACAACAGTCACTGCAGAGGGGCACAGGGGTTACAGAGAGGGTGGGTTTAAAGTACTTACTACAGTGGTTGCTGCTGGGTGTCCAGAGAGGGCTGGAGACTGCAACTCTGCAGGAGCCTAAGTCATGCTTTCTGCCCTTTGTGACCTTACTGTCCAGTGCATTTGGGGTTGGGGCTTACAAACTAGGAACAGTTCAAGAGCAATGGTGAGGGCTAGGTGGTGGAGATGACCCCGGTAGAAGTTCAGAGAAGGGAGCTGTCACCAAGGACTGATGGGGTGGGGAGAGGCAGGGTGGTGTAGCAGGAGACTGTCAGCTCAGTGACAGAAGACATCTTAGACTCCCAGCTCAACCACTTACCAGCTATGTAACTTTGGGCCCCTGAGCCTCAGTTTCCCTTGTGGGTAACATGGACTCAATAGTACCTCTTCCAGCACATGACGGGCCTAGCTGTGAACAATGTACAGATGTTCCAGGGTGCTCGTTTCGCAGAGGAGACAGGCCCAGAATGGGACATAGGGCTGGTCACAGGCCTCAGTTTCCTCTGAGTTGCCCTCAGTTCCCTAGAGCAAGAATCAGCACTTGGGGAGCACTTGCTGTTACGCTCCCCGGCCTGAACATCTTGTCTCTCCTCCAAGCCTGTCTCCCTCTTCCAAGCCAGTGGCCTCTAGTCTGGGAGTTTAAGGAGGTTCCAGTCTATCGCTCCAGAGCTGATGCCGACTGAATGCCTCCATGCCCTTCCCAGACAATTAAAAAGCTTCCGTAGCCAGTACCCACTGGCCAGGTCACATGCGAAGGCTGCCACAGTCACACGGCGGTTCTGTGTGGAGGCAGAGTGTGTCTGCTTGGTGAGGTTGGGTGTGTGTGCGCGCAGAGAGACACCAGGGAAGTCATTATACCCTCATCTTGGATGCAGACAACTAACCGTAAGAGACATTCTCACACTAATGTGCTCGCAGAGGATGCCGAAATCCAACTTGAAAGATAAACAGCTAAGACTGGAGTTGCCTCCCCCCACCTCCCCCAGCAGTCCCTGCAGCCTTCAGAGCGCTCAGATAGCATTGTTAGGGGTGGGGAGAAGGGGGAAGTTAGCCATCTGCGTCACCAGTGATCCCTGTCCAGAGCCCTTGGGTCAACTAGTCTCCAGTCTTGGCATTTGATCAGACCCAGTGCACTTGGCAGGATGGCAGCGGAATTGAGATGTGGCCTTGGCCCTACTGGAAACATACAAACTCATCTTGCCAGATGGAGTGCTTCTTAACCTGATTTGCTACAAAATGCAATGCGTGCATTCCCTTCTATTAAAAAAAACAGTACAGGTAGAAAAAAGAAGCTTCTGACAAGAGTATGGCTACATGCCTGGTCTTTGTATTATTTTGATTGAGCACAGAGACACATGTTCATGGACATACATGTACACATACATGTACACACATGCACACACAGAGAGAGCGGGAAACAAGTCTCCTCTTTGTCAGTTACATGACCCATCTCAGCGAGTTGCAGCTTTGTGCCCCACACTGTACCAGGGGAAATTGAGGACGGAGAAAGAACCTAAAATACACCAGACCCCAAAAAGGGAAAACCTAGAGGGGGGCCCATTTGCGGAGGCCAGTGAGGGGCTGGGTTAGGTATGGATTGGAGGCCTCAGCAATCACCGTGTAAAAGGAAATGGTGGTTTGGGCCATTTGGTGGCCAAATGCAATCAGGTTAAAGGCATGTTTTGAAGGTAAAACCAGCAGATTTCCCAATGGTCTGGATGGGGCTGGAGAGGGGAGTCAAGGATGATGCCAAAGTGTTTGGCCTGAGCCAGAACTTGGAGGATAGATGAGTCTGACTATGACACCCTCTGTGTGATTTAGTGCAAGTCATTCCAATTAACTTCACCCTATATCTCCAAGAAGAGCAACTCCTGAGGATGGCACAGGTCACTTATGTCAGAGTCCTCCACCAGCATGTCATCAGGATACCAAAATGGCAGTGAGGTGCTCGACAATGGGACGGGCTGCCTTGGCAGGGGTGAGCCCTTCACTTTCACATGGGCAGTGGTGCAGGTTTGCCACCTGTGAGCACAAGTTGGTGGAGGGAGAGAGCCACCTGTGCCACTCAGGCACCGAGAACTAAGCTGTGGCTTTGTGGCGTATTGGGGACTGTCACAGCAGAACAAGATGTGACCACTATGTCTGAGGCTTCCTGGGTACCCCCCAAGCTCCACTCCCACACTCACCCCAATCACATGGCCCAGACTGGTCTGCACATGTCACCTGCATGAGAGAATACTCCCGGGAAAGTCCCTCCTGTGGGGCCTGGGTGGGAAGACGGAAACAGAAGGGCCAGGTGTCACGGGCAAGAAGAACAGATGGGTGGGGAGTCCTACAGAAAGAGAGAAGGAAGCACAGGAAGGCCACCAGAGTGGGGTGGTGGCTGTGAACACTGGGGCCTCTGTGGCCACTGCCAGTTCTCCCATACCGGGCAGTAGCGTGGGCCCAGCCAGCCACACCTGAGCTGTGTCTGCTGCCCACGCAGCCCTCAGCAGAATCGGGATGAAGCCAGCCTTACTGTCTGCGTCCTCCTCCCCCTTCCCTCAGACTTTTAGATCTATTCTCCTCCAGCCTCCCAGCCAATGGAAGCCGCCCTTCTCGGGGTGCAGG
Source organism: Nycticebus coucang (assembly GCF_027406575.1). Lineage (NCBI taxonomy): Eukaryota > Metazoa > Chordata > Mammalia > Primates > Lorisidae > Nycticebus > Nycticebus coucang. Next base: position 122,249,865 of record NC_069785.1, on the reverse strand, counting down.
CAGCTCTGCCTGGACACTCAGGATGATGAGGCTGTCTCCACTTTGCAGGCCACCCTTTTCTTTTCCTCGGGGCTCTGACTGTGAAAACATACCTGCCACACCCACTGGGGCAATTATAATTAAAAAGACATAATAACAAGGGTCATCAAGGATATAGAGAAATTAGTCCTCATGCTTTGCTGGTGGGGAATGTGAAATAGGGCATCCGCTTTGGAAAACAGTATGGCAGTTTCTTGAAAGGTTAAACAGAATTGCTATAGGATCCAGCAAGTCTACTCCTAGAAATTCCAGAGAAATAAAAACATATATCCATGCAAAAACCTGAACACAACTGTTCACAGCAGCAATAGTCATGGCAGCCAAAATGTGGAAACAATACAAATGTCTATTAAAAAAACAAAAAATGGATAAGTAATATATCCCAACAATGGAATTTCTTTTGGCCATGAAAAGGAAAGAAGTGTTGATTCATGCTGTGATGTGGATGAACCTTAAAAACGACTGGCTTCTTACAGGCCACATTATATGATGTAAATAAAATGGTCATATAAAATGACCACATTATATGATGCCATTTGTATAAAGTGTCCAAAACAGGCAAATCCATAGAGACAGAAAGTAGATTAGTGCTGGGGGAACTTGGGGAGGGGTGTGTTAGAGTGATAGCTAAAGGGCGTGGGATTTATTTGGGGATAATGAAAAATGAACTAAAATTGTGGTATTGGTTGCCCAATTCTGCAAATATGCTAAAAAACATTGAATTGTGCATTTTAAATGGGTTAATTGTATACTATGTAGATTATATCTCAACAGAGCTGTCTCTCTCTCTCTCTCTCTCTCTCTCACACACACACACACACACACACACACACTTGTTATCTTGTATAGAACCCTTGTGACTAGCTGTCCTGGGTTAGCCAGACTAAGGGGTTTCCCAGGACATGGGACTTTCAGTGCTCAAGTCAGGACAGTTCTGGGAAAACTGGGATGGTTGATCACACTATGTAAACCCAAATCTGCCTCTTCGTAGTGTTTACTGACTGGTTTGAGTCTTGTAGGAGACACCCAGTACATGTCCACACCGTACCTCTGCCCCAGGACAGCTCAGCTTGAAAAGAGCCATTGGGAAAGGCCTAAACTCTGCTGAGCTAATGATCTCTGCCCCTCACCATATCTGAGTATGTGAGGAGAGGGACCCCTTTACCACCCTGGGGGGGCTCTACAAAATGGGCTCTGTGCTGTAGGTGAGTGTTTGAAAGAAAGACCTAGAATAGAATCCAGCACCCCAGCTGTGTTCACCCATGCAAGCGGAGAAGAGCCATCATCTTTTGACTGGAGGTTATTTTTCCATTAATTCAACCTCATTGCAGTGTCTTTTGGGGGAAGGTCATATCTTGATGTGTGGTCCTAGTATTAATAAGACGTCTAAGTTGTTTGGATGTGAACTTGTGATTTCTGTCACTAATGTTCTCTACCCATTTCAATCTAATTCTATTTTCTTCTTCTCTCTGATTCATTTCTTTCTTTTACCTCTTTTAAAAAAATTTTTTTTTTAGAGACAAAATCTCACTCTGTTGTCCAGGCTAGAGTGCAATGGCACAATCATAGTTCACTACAGCCTGGACTCCTTTTGTTGCAGTTTGGCCTGGGCCGTGTTTGAACCCACCACCCTCAGTATATGGGGCCAGCGTCCTACTCACTGAGCCACAGACACTGCCCGGTTAGTAAGTCTTTTTTTTTCTTTCTTTCTTTTTTTTTTTTTTTTTCAGTTTTTGGCTGGGGCTGGGCTTGAACCCGCCACCCCTGGTATATGGGGCCGGCTCCCTACTCCTTGAGCCACAGGCCCCACCACGGTTAGTAAGTCTTAATGCTGGATTTTAAGCCCAGGATACTTGCCTGGTTGGTTTAGGGGTTCCAACCCGGCAGAGGGAGTCGTGGCTTCCCACACCCTCCTTTTCCCACTCCCTTGGGGAGTGAGGGAAGTGGTATCTGCCCTGGCAGCTAAGGGCCTCCCATTGTGGCCTGCCTGGAGCCCTCAGGAAGCCATTTACTTAGCTGGAGTGGAGGGGCAGGTGTGGAGATAATTTCTAAGGAAAATAAGTCTTGTTCATGTGTTCATACATGCTGAGTTACTGGGTCCCAGGTGCTGGTTTTTGCTAATCCCAATACATTGGGAATTGTTTAATAGGATTTTTTCCTTTTAATTAAAATATGATAATGAAACTTGCTGCTTCACTCTTTTAAAAAGAATGTTTGAAAATACTCACCTATTCCCCAAATGTTCTGGTCAGGAGAAATCGGGATATAATTATTCGATGCAGCCGTTGTGCAAATGAAAGGCTCAGTTTTCCCTCTTTCAAATATAGAATTCCCATCAGGTATCCTATGAACCTTCCCTCTGCTAATCCCCTCATGCCTGCAAGGGAAGGCCTCTGGCTTCAGGCGGCAGCTGGATGGCAGGACGACCAGCTGTGATCTGGGCATGCATAGAAGAGAAATTACCAAAGCTCTGCATCGAAATACAGCGAAGTCGAGTGCTCTTTGGGAGGGGCACGATGGAAAGAATGGGGGACTGAGGGCCATGGAATAGGATTCCCCTTGGCAAGTTCTGTCTATGGTCTGGGCCTCGAGGACTTGCTCGGTGCCCCAGCTGTAGATTTCCATGTCTATAACCCAATTTTGACTACAGCAGAATCTCCCAGCCCGTGTATGACTTCACTACATCACCTCCTCCTTTGCATGTCATGAAGGTGACTTCCTCTTTTTTCCTATTTCTTTTCTTTTCTCATAAACCGTGCTCTCCTTCCCCCCACTTTGGTAGATCTCCATTGCTCTTTCTCCTTTCCTTCCCATCTTTGGCCCCTCTGGGGCTTCCCTTGCCCTTTTTTTCTTCATTTCCTTCTCTGCTCTCCCCTCCCTGACAAAAATTACCAGGAGGCTCACCCCGTCCTTCTTCTGTGCCCTGGTGCACTCTGGGAAGGGGAGAATTCACCAGGGAGTCACGTAATTATAAACACATGCACACATTAGGATGTTCTGCATTGAAAGCCATAAAATCCAACCACTGGCACTACATGCTTAGGATATCTGTGACTCTGGCTCTGCACAAAGACAGCCCACAGCTTGCTAGATTCCTGACCAGCCAGGGATGAAATGGTAAAACTGAATTTGCTGGGAAAGGATGGGTGGATGGAGCCGGGGTTTTCTCTCCCCGCCCTGCCCCCTTCTGTGCATCAAACCGAATGTGACTGCATGTGACTGCGTGCGGCTGCAGAACATCAAAGAGCAGAAGAATCGCTTAAGAAGAAAATATTGGGGTTATGCATTCGAGAGCAGCCTGAGCTCCCAGTCACCTCTGGGCTGCATATCCATCTTTAATCAGCCCCCAGAAGGACTCTATGGTCGCTGTTGAGCAGCCCACCGTGAGCTTGGTGGGCAGCTCGCATGGTGGTGCCCGCCAGGGGAGGAGGGGGGCTTATGACTTGGCCACACTCACTCCCTGTGCCTTGCAGTGGCCCAACATCAGAGACAAAATCCAATTTCAAGGCCCATTTATTGCCAGAGGCCTTGGCTCTTGAGAAGCACCAGACTTCAATTCCCTCTGGGACCAGGAAAAGAAAGGCCCAGATCCTGAGACTGGACGCTCAAGCTCCGATCTGTGACCCACAACCATGACAGTAGCACTAAGGGGCAAGGGGCCACCTTGCAGCCGGGTGGGGAGGGGAGCCCAGATTTGAGTGTGTGGATGGGGCTGGAGTGGGGGAGGGGTGGGGTGGGGGGAGGGGAGGGAAGAGGATTTGCAAGGGCATGTGGCTTCAGGGCCCTGTTGATCAGCGACTGTCACCAGAGTATTAAGGCAAAATCACTAATGCGAATTCCAGGCAGCATAGACTCCAGGCTTGCTCCAGGGCCCTGAGCAACTGGGGCTAAATCCACAAGCCCACAACATTTTGCACCACGTGTCACCTTTACCTGACCATCTAAAGCTTCAACTAGGAGCCGGAAGGGGAGAAGGAGGTTCAGCTGCGATTTGATGCCACAATATGAAAGGGAGGTTTGGAAGGGTGTGGTCAAGGCCAGAGGCCCTACACTGGTGACAATGGCAGACAGCCCAGACTTCAGGTCTCCCCAGTACCTGTTTGTTGGTCCTCTTTCTGATCAGAGCAGGATAACTTTTGGGGCATTCAAAGTCCCACCACCACGACTGTCCATGTCCTCCCACGTGTCCAGGAAGCTTTCTAAGAAAGCTGAAGCTCTCTTTCCCTGTCCTCGGTGGTCCGTCACAGCCCTGTCGCAATCTACCCTGTGTCAAGATGCTCTAGTGTGTAGATGTTTTCTCTGCTGGTCTATGATTTCCTGACAGCAAGACTAAACTTTGTCACCGTGGCCCCCACAGTGCTCAGCATAGGGCAGGATGAACAACAGGTTACTAATGTGCATTTGTTACAGTTGTACTTGAACCTGACCCCGTTGCTTCCTCCCCAACTTGTGCGCAAGGTCGCACTCAGAGAAGGGGTCATGGTCAGCGTCCACCTGTGCCAAAGTGCCTGACCTCCCCTCTGACAGAGCCCCATGTCATAGGCATCAGAGTCTGGAGGGTGCCCCAGGCAGGGGCCGTTCATCAGCCAGGTGGCTCTGCACCCAGCCTTGCCCTCCGAGAGGACAGTGTTCCGTTTGCCATGTTGCATTTTTGAAGAGACAAGTGTCTTCCCCCACCCCCCTTCAATCCCAAGGAGGGATTTGCACTTTGATTATTTTTGAAAACAGGTTTGTGAAAAATTTGATTTGAGAAAACATTCTTCTCCCACATGCTGAAGGATTGAGGGTCTGTAATCCCTCTCAAATCACCCAGACGAGGTTGGTATTGCAATGTCGGTATCAGAGCTAACAAAAGGGATTAGCAAGGAAAATTCTGCGTGAAAACCTGCCACGCGCTGAAGGCTTTCAGTATAAAGCAGATAAGATGGGTACAGCCAAGCCATTTTTAACCCACTTTTCAGAGCACTCAGAGTCCTCCTTCTGCGCTGACAGGGGCGACGGCTGAGTTTAACATGTCTGTCCCCTCCCTACCCTTCCTGCTCTCACAGTTGGGAGGAAGAATCTCCTTCCCTGGGTGAAGGGTGGCCAGGCAGGGAGTGTTCCCATAGGTAAGAGAGAGACACATATTCTCCCCAGTTGCCACCCTTCTTGGAGGAGTTGTCACCCCAAATTTCAGATGCTAGAGAAAGAGAACAGTCCCTGTGTTGTCTTCCTGACCAGAAGGCTGAAAGGCAGGTGTCACTGTCCTGGGGTTGAAAGGATATTTAGAGCCCACCTGGCCCCATCCACTCCTGAGCAGCCATGCCACCAATATCACAATGGGCTTTGAATTTACTACCCACTACTTGTGTAAATTTAGGCTTAAGTTAACTCTTGTATGCCTCAGTTTCCTTTTTTTAACAAATAACATTAACCTCTTAGTCTTGTTGAGAGAATTAAATGAGGTAATACACGTAGAGCACTTTTCATGTCGCCTGGCACATAGTAAATGACAGTTATAATTATTATGAATGCATACAATTTATTATGAATTATAATTGTCATTATAATTACTATGAATGCATTAGTACTACTATCAGATACAGAGAAATCAAATCCCTTCCAGGGAAAGTGACCCACATTAATTTGGATTTTTTGCATAGGGAAAATTCTTGGGTTCACTCTCCCTACAAAACCCTATTCTAGACCTGACCAAATGCAGGACCATGCTATAAAACTCAGTGCAAGTCTACACTAGCACTGTTAAGTAAAACTTGCATTTTTGACCACATTGGCCAGCTTTCCAGCTCTCAGAATCGACCCCTTTGATGACCTGTGCCACCGTAGGATGAGACTCATTATGTGAGCAAAGTTCAAAAGAGAAGCCTTTGAGAAAGCTTAGTGCCCATCTTCAAGTATCAAAAGACTTGGGAGAAAGCTGATTCTTGCTTACCATGACCAACAGCCAGAGTGGCCTCTCTGGAAAGCAGGTGAGCCTCCCAGCCCTGGGAGCAGCTAAGACAGCATGTGGACAGCCTCCAGCCAGGAGGCTGTGGGAGACATTCCTTTATGGGGTGGATGCTACACGAGTTTGCTGCTAATGTGCCTCCTAACTCTACCACTCTGTGATGACCTGGTCAGTGACTACCTGCTCTGGGCGGCAGGGTTCTCATCTGTGGGCCAGAGGCTTTGCCATTCCTCTGCTGCGCCATCTGCTCTGGCCAGGAAGGAACCTGCGACTCAGCCAGGGAGGCTCTTTTCCTTAACTTAGGTGGTTTTTCCCAGGGACAGGCACCAGATCTCTGGCCTCTGTCACTGTAGGGCCTGTACCAGGGAAAAGGCTCAAAAGCAGGAGTGGTGGATGGTTAGATGAGTGGGTGACCGGTTGCTTCTTAAGTAATGGGACACCTGTGTACACGCACACACATGCGTGCACACACATACACAAGGTCACAGAAAGATCTGTCCCGCCAAACTCCCCCTTTGAGCTTCTTCCATAAAGCAAATGTCTCTAGAGATACTGCCCTTTAGGCTGAACTGAACTAATTTCTCTGATCTCTGAGAGGCAGAGCCCAGAGAGTTCTGGGATCCTGTGCAGGGAAGACAGTAAATAATGCTTGGAGTAAGCCATGTGAACACTGGTGAGGGCCTGCAAGCTCCCCTGTGTCCTCTCAGGCTTCCTAGGGAGCAGTGGAAGTACAAGGAGTGAGGCCATGTTCCAGAAACCCTGGTGAGGCTCCCTCTATCCCTCTGTCCCTTTCCCCATGTCCAGCAGGCAGGTGTCTGCAGCAGATCCTGCCTGGTGTGCTAGAAAAGCTCTTCACCTGTCTGCTGAGTAGGGAGGTTACTCTGCTACCTGGCACCTGGCAGGAGGCCCCCGGGGAGCTCAGGTTTGGGGCTTCCCAGGACTCTGTGTCTCAGCAAGCAGGACCTCCAGCCATAGACCTATGAGGCCAGCACAGCTATATCCTGAGGGTCCCTTTCTTTTCTTCATATTTAGCCTTTCCCACTTTTGTCACCAGTGCTCTCCTTCCTATAAAAGTGCCTACCACGTGCCAGGCATCATTCTGAGCACGGTATGTTCACAGTCTCATTTCACTTCCATAGCCCTGTGGCCTAAATGCTGTAATCCTCATCCTATAGATGAGGAAACTAAGGCACAGAGACCCAACGTGACCTGCCATCACATATGTAGGAACAGTGTCAGAGCCAGGGTTTGAACCCAGGCACTCTTCATCCAGCTGTCCCCAGGACATGATGATCTCTGTATGAAGTATGGAGAAATGGAGGGTGCGGAGATGCCTCCATTGCCTGTTGGGAAAAGGAGTCATCTTGGTCAGAGCTGAAAAGGAGTCATCTTGGTCAGAGCTGTAGGAGTTTGGAAAGTGGAGCACTCATGAAGTCTGGAGGGGGCACATGAGGGGCCCCACTTTGAGCTAGATGCTCATCCCAGCTTGGTCACCTTCCCAGGTATGTGATCTTGGACAAAGCACTTAACCCCAGAGACTCAGTTTCCCCAGCTCCAAAACGAGGGTGTTGGAACCTCCTTTAAAAATTCAATGGGATAATATAGACCAAGTACCAGGTGCAGGAGTTCCTGAAGTCCCCCGCTGGATGCTGAACATATAAACTCATGCCTGGCCAGGCACAATGGCTCATCCCTGTAATCCTAGCATTCTGGGAGGCCAAGGCAGGTGGATTGCTTGAACTCACAAGTTTGAGACCAGCCTGAGCAAGAGGGAGACCCCATCTCTACTAAATGAAAAACTGAGGCCAGAGGTTGCTTGAACCCAAGAGTTTGAGGTTGCTATGAGCTTTGACTCCATGGTGCTCTATAGAGGGCAAGAAAGTGAGACTTTGTCTCCATTAAAAACAAAAAAGAAAAAAAACTGATGGCTGGAGTCATGGTCATCGAGCTGAATGCTGAGCCAAGCCACGGGCAGTGGACGGGGTATACATAGAGCCTGGGCCCTGGGCATCAGATGGGAGGAGACTATGAACACAATGGCTCAGAGGTGGACAACAGGACTGAGTTCCTCCAGCAGGTGCCCCACACAGTCAGGGGATGAGATAGGCCCTCGTTCAAGGCCTGGGAAATAAACTCCAGCTGGTTTGCACAAGGCCAGAGAAGAACCAGACAGATCGCATGAAAATCTCCTTCAGATAGTGGTGAGGAAGAATGTTTTGAATGAGTAGAGTGTCTGAGAGGGAGAAGAAGGGTGGAGAACTCTGTGTGACCTCTGGCAGTACCTTAGCAGACTAGGGGGCTGAGGAGGAACTGTCTCCTGCCATCTGAGGTTCTAGCAGGGCAAGATGGCGGGATGAGCCCTGTCCTATCCACCCAGGAAGGAAACGAATAAATTATGTTTCTCTTGTAATATGTGTCCGCCTGAAAAAAGAGAAAGAAAATTAATTATCTGGTGTCATTAGTCTAATGACCGACACTATTAGAGGTTATTTACCACAGAAATAAAACTTCCCACCGTAAATGTCAGTGCACTTCCTGAATGGACGGTCTCACAGGAAGCACTACCGTGGGCCCTGGCTGATTTCCTTTGTACGTTGACCCCTCCTTCTTTCTTCTAGAGAAGTAGGGTGCCGGTGGTGGGCAGGTGATGGGCACTCTGGAGTGTATGAGGAAACTTCCCTACTGCTGTTCCTTGTCAGGCCCCATCAGTCTTGTCCCAGGTGGGCGAGATGTCAGGGATGGTGCTCCGGGCATCAGGCCAGGGGAGCTGGGCCCTGCCTGAGCCCAGGTGTGCAGCTGTGGGCCCTTGGGAAGGACGGACACTAGGAACCTGGAAGACGATGAGAGAATAAGCAGCCCCTGCCTAGACAGGGGATAGCTTGAGGGTCTGCCACAAACTCTGACATACTTTGTCCCTTCTGATCCTCACCATTACCAGCACCCTGTGTGGATGAGGAAACAGAGGCTCACAGAGGGTACATGACTGGCCCCTCAGTCTCACCTTGCCCCACTGTCAAATCAAGAAAGTACATATATCCTTGGATTAAGAGGAGAGGAGAAGGACAGCGCAGGAAAGCAATTAGTCGGCAGGAGAATGCCCAGATTTCCTACTCAGGGCCCCAACAACACAGGGCCGGGTCCTCCTGTCTGCTCGAGAAGGTGCAGCCCTCCCTGGAAGCACTTTACTTTGTGTAGTCTTCACAGGGAGTGGGGGCAAGGCTGAGCAGGGGCAGATGGTAATTTGGAGTGATTCCTTGCCAGGAGAGATGAGGGTCCCAGCAGAAGGGGGCTGCGGTAAACAGCACTCATGAAGCACTTTTACCCTCTGTTCTGAAGCTGGTGTGGGGGTCTCCAGCTTCCCTGTACCCAGGGCTCAGCTCCATATAATGGGACAATGTCCCAGAGGCCTGTAGGAAGCCCAGCGGCCCAGGAACTAGCTTCAAAGTGCCTGTAAAGCCTACCTGGAAATGGTTACTTTCCCTGCCAATGTCAAGGTCATGCCAGCAAACATGGGACTGCTGCTCCTATAACAGGTCCAGGGAAAGACGGGCATCCCAGGCTGCTGCAGCACAAGGATTAATGGTGTTTCTCTAAGGGGACGCAAATGGCATTTGGGACTAGACCATCCTCCTTTGGGCAGGATTGTCCTACACATCACAGGCCATTTAATAGTGTCCCTGGACCCTGCCCACCACATGCCAGTAGCACTCACAGGCGTTGCTAATAAGAAAATGGCTGACACAATTCCAAATGCTATTTTGAGGTAGTATAAGTTCCGACGCAAAGATCAACCATGCACACCTATAGGACGCATCCTCATTTTTGACTGTCAAAGCCAGCCCTGCACCAAGTTGCACCAAGCACAAAGAATACCCTCTCTGCCCCAGACGCTACGGCTGACCTACTGAACAGGAGGACGTGCCCGTGTTGTGTCTCACCTCCCAACTCGTTTTCTCATTTCTAAAACGAGGGGCGCCGCTAGCTGGAATATTTTCACACTGCTCCCCTGTTTCGGGCTGTCAGCATGGCTAAGTCTTCTCTCTCCCTCATCCGTCATTTATAGCTTAGCAGGAATGTGAGTCACTCTCCTTCTCCCAAGGGCATTGCTGTTTTAAGCCTTATCTCTCACTGTGGAATAAAGAGCTTTGTCCCAGTGAAAGAGCGGCAGGTGTTAGGAAGTAGGTGGGAGAGGTTTTGAATGCCAGAGGGTACTTCCCAGGGCCAGAAATCCCTTTATTCAGTGGTTGTGCTCAACTGAATCCCCTCACCCCTATAATCTGTGAGGCCTCCTGCAGAGAACACAAGTGTTTGGGGTAGGAGCAGTAGGGACTAGGGGTAAAGTAGAACTCCTTCTCTGAGGGGGGTCCCAGATCAGTGATTTCTGAACCCAACCACACATCAGAATCACCTGGGGGTCTTTTAAACCACCCCACAGAGCAATTAAGTTTTACACTGTGTAGGAATAAATCCCGCCAGGCCAGCCATGGGTTTTGAAGCTCCTTAGGTGATTCCAACGTGCAGACAAGTTTGGGTATCCCTGACCTAGACCCTAACAGTCAACCCTGCTTCCCAAACTCTGGTTGTCTTTCTCCTACGCCATGTCACAAGTTAATCTGTGCCTCTGTCAGAGAAATCTTTGCTAGATGGCTTCTCTCCCCAGGGGCTAACTCCTGAACTATGCTTCTAACTAAGGATTGCATTTGAACCTGGGGCTTATAATGTCTCTCCTGTTCCCAGGACCAGGCTTAGGAGTGAACAAGTTAAGGGGCCTCCTGGTGACTTCGAGGCTCTTGTTTGGGGCCACCAGTGGGCATGTGAATTCCTAACACAATCTCACCCATACTCAGGCCATAAATAAAAAGGCCAAAATATCAAACCAAAAAGGCCAGACCCAAGTACACCTGATGCTTTCTTTAAGACTTGTAATGGGCTGACTTTCTACCCATCTTCCCCAAAGCTCATTTATTTACAGATGGGTTTTGAACTTTCAAGTCCTCTTCTATTTGCAGGGTAATATTGCCTTTCTATTCACTACTCTGTCGAGAGCCACCAAGTCAAGAATGGCTCTAGTCATTCTTTGGAGGCTAAAGAATAGGGACTGCCCTTCCCAGGACTCACTGAGTAGCCCTCTGGCTCTGCTCCCCTCCTTCCCACCCTTCTCTGTGAATGCCTGTGATTCTGTCCCTCCAATTGAGCTGATTTCAATCAAGTCGAAGCTGGTGGATGGCTTTGCAAGTTGGTTAGACTTATTTTAATTTGAAACCAACGAATGGTAAATACAAAGTTAATCATTTAACGAAGGTAAGCAGTTCCATTTCTCCACTGTTCTCCTGTACTTCCTCCTCTCCCACCTGTCCTTTATGGCACCCAGATACCCAACTCTTTGCAATAAAGTCTTGACAGCTCCTGTGAAATTCTAACTATGTTTTTATGTAAGGGAACAACGAGGCATTGTCCTTCAATAGTGTCTTAGCACACATTATTCAGAGTGAGCATCCTATAATGGGAACACCTATCTGGTCTCTGTTGGAAGACCTGGGTTCAAATCCCAGGTGTATGATCTTGGGCCTCTGCTTTCATGTCTGTTGGGATGTTTAGTTAACAGTAAGAGCCAAAATGTTAACCAAAATGTATTGAACATTGACCATATGTCAGGCACTGGGCTAAGTGTTTTAGAGGCAACCATTCAATGAGATAGATATTAATATTGTCCCCACCTTAGAGGTGAGGAAACTAGCTCTTATTTCAGTTTCCCAAGGTTCCACTACTGGTGAGTGATGGTGCTGAGACGAATTGACCCAGATCCATGCTAAGGAACCTTCTGCTGGAAGATACCCGTTAACATCATAGGGAGTTTCAGTTGATGCTAGTTGATGAAAAAACAGGGTTCTCATGTCCCATAGGACCGAGGAGAGGGCCAGGCATAGGAAGCATTGGGCTTTGAGATATCAAATAACAAGTGTGAGACCACACAGCTAGTCAGGGGGAGAACCAGGATTTGAGCTCACTCTAGCCTAATGCGAGTCAGCAATCATAATGGCTACCTTAGTTTGTCCAGAAAAGCTTAGATGTGTGCACACTTTGCAGCATTTGATACATAGCATGGACTCAGTAAATGTGATTATTTATATATAACCTGTATTACTTACTAACTCTGCTATCCATAGGATTCTGTAGAAATGCAGCACAGGAAGCTTCCTGTACACTGGTGCCTTGTGGGGGAGGATGAGCAGCCCCAAAATATAGATAGTTGAGATGAACTTGACCTGCTTCACAGTTTTGCTAAAGGGCCTGGGTCCTGGGGTCCCCTCACCCTCAGTGGATTAGGGCTCTGGTCATTCACAACTGAAAATACTAGAAGAAACAAGACATGAAGGGGGAGCCACAGTCCTTCACCCAGGACTTTGTAGTGGAGTGGAGCCCCAGAATGCACATGTGAAAGCTACTCCATGGGACCAGTGGTCAGGACGTTGTTCTCAGAGCCCCATGGGCTGTTAGTTTCGCAGGCTCACCACCCTTACCAGCCAGCTCCCTCCTAACTCTATGCCATTAGTCTCAGGGGAAAATGAGAGGACAACTTGGTACAACCTGTCCCTGCTTCTGAAAGACAAATCAAAATTTAATCTTATAGATGGTGGCTTCTCAGGTTTATTGTCTTGCAACAAAGAGGGTGTGTATTACCATGGTGAGGCAGAATACTGGTATAGAACTGCCTTGTTTATGTCTGCACAGCTTCCATGCCACTGGCCCATTGAGATGGCAAAGCTAAACAAGGATCTGGTGGAAAAAATAAATCTGGCATCAACCTCATCAGACCTCATCTCCTTTTAAGAGATCTTCATTTTGGCAATATCTGAGCCAGGACTAGGCAAATGATCTCTCATTCCACCATTCATTCATTCAATAAACATGGAATGGGGACCATCTAAGTTCCAGGTATTATAGTACCCTTATTATTATAATAACTAAATATGTTTTAAACACTTTATAGAACATTTTTAATAAAATATATTCTTTCATTGATCTGTATGGTAACTTCATGATAATCCCACTTTTCTTTCTTTATTTCTTTCTTTTTTTTATTAAATCATAGCTGTGTACATTAATGCAGTCATGGGGTACAATGTGCTGGTTTTATATACAATTGATAATCCCATTTTTCAATCAGACAACTGAGGCCCAGGGAGGCTACATACCCATGTACACCTAGCTAATAAGTGGCAGATAATGTCACGCATGATTGCATTTCACCTTTTAAAAAAATCCTATAAGGTAAATATTATCTCCTTGGTGTAGATAAGAGAGTGTGGTTTTATGCTATTGAATATTTTTTTTAAAAACATACAGCCAACACATGGAAGAGCCCAGCTTCTAATTCCATAGCTAAATTCCTTTCCCCAAAGAAGGATCCCCATATTCTTGCCATGTAAGTGTCCAGCTGAACAAGATGCAAATACATTAACAGTTTTAAACAAAATGGAACTGCTAACATACAAATAGGTCCTTTTCCTAAGTCCCAGAATCCCCTGACTTCACCCTTGAAGGGTTTTTTCTCCCTTCCTTCTCCTCCTTTGTTTAAGGGATTTCTGTGTTTAATAGAGCTAGTCTGCCATACCAGACTTCACAGATAGGTGTCACTACTGAGCCACTTGAACGTTACTTAATCCTACTGTTCCCAGACAGTAAATAAATTTGTTCCTAATAGAGTGTAAGTTAACCATCCACCTACATGTTTACTTATAATTGAATTTTCTCTATGGTGTTAAATGTGTTTCATAAGTGTTAAAAAATAATCAATAAAAAACAAGACTTGACTGGCTTAGTCAAAGAAGGCTTCCTAATGGATGAAAATTTTGAGCTGGGCACAAAAAAGCATAAGTACTTTATATCTCCGGCTTAATTGTCCTAGATTTTATTTCCATGGACAGTAAGCTGTTTAGCTGAAATGAAGAAATCACTGTGTCCTGGGGGACTTTTCTGTCTCTGCTTCAAAGCTGAAACTTGGCCTTTAACTGGGCTGTCATCTATTACACTAAGCACCTGATATGTATGCCTGGTACCACCTGAAGCATTATTCTCTTTAGTTCTCACAATTACCCTACACAGTAGTTATTATTGTACCCACTTTCCAGTTGAGGTAACTGTAACACACAGAGGTTTGGTGACTTGCCCAAGGTCACACAGCTAATAAGTGGTGGAAATGGAATTGGACTTCATCTGTGTGGTTCCAAGTCCACTCTTTGTAGCTTTCCACACTGACTCTTCATCCTGTGTATTTGGTCTTCACTTGCCTCTGTGGGGTGGGCACCTGTCCTACCTGTCCTGGCCTAAGATGGGTTTATAGGAGTAAGGGTATTTTCCCCATGACATGGGGGAGGGGGGAAGCCCAAAGGAGAAGATGTGGCAAAGTGGGGGGTTCCTGGTCCAAATGGGAGGCAAACAGACAAGCCTGTCTGAGCAATGGCTTGGAAATCTCCCCTCTGGAGTTAATTTCACTCACAGTGTCTTTCCTATTAAGTGGAGCAGTTGGTTGGCTGGAGGTGTCAGAATGGCCCTTATAAAACTAGAATCCAATCTAATCCGAGGGGAGGGCTGGGCAGGGGGAGAGATGGGGGGGGGGTGCCTGAGGGAGGGAGAGGCAGTGTTTACAGGTGCTGGTGGGGTAAAGAAAGCAATTTGTTAGTTCTCCGCTGTTGGTGGCTGATGAAATTCAGGCCTAGCTCTGCTTTATGCAGAGAAGCTGGATCATATCCCTCCATCTGCTGGTCTGAGCTGCTTTCTCATCTCTAAAGTTTAGAGCTTTATCCGGGGCTTTATCTGGGGGCTTGGGGAAGCTGGACCACTACTTTGTGATTGTTCACATTTGGGAACTCAAAGTCACCAGGCTGTCATTTACTCAACAATGATTTACTGTCTCCAGTGTGCCAAGCACCATGCTACATGTTTTATCAAATTAGTTGTCACAATTTTTCTCATCAAATTTATGGGATAGAAATTATTATCCCTACTCTATAGATGGGGAAACTGAGGTTGAAAAAGTTACCCAGGGACACAAAAGTAATAAATAAACTGGGAGCCTGAGACAGTAAAAGAGTCAGAATTTGAACTCAGGTGTTTTGCTCTCAAGCCCACATTATTTCTCGGAGTTGTGCTTCTTAGTGACTTAGCACAGCGAGGTACCCTGTGACCTGAAGCGGATGTGTGACAGCATATAAAGATGCATCTATAATCTGCTACTCCTCTAATAAAAAATGATAGGATGAAACACGGGAAACCTTGCTGTTCCAAAATATAATCATTTTTGTCAAGTCTTCATTTATACTCCTGTAAGTATACCACCATGAACATTTTGGAATCAAACTACGTTATCCATAATCCACTTTAAAAATTCTTTAGCTAAAAACGAACTATAGATTTGCAAGGAGCACAAAAAGAGATTAAAGATATTTTTCATTTTCCTCTAAATCCAAATTTTCCTGAAATATTTTTCTGTTCTGTGGTCTGTAGATTCCCCATGAGTGGACCCTCCCACCTGGGAGGGTCACCTTTATTTCCAAGCATTTGGGCTTCAAGAGCAAATCTCCTAAGGCCAGCCGCAACTAAGCAAGCAGCAATCTCTGAGGAAGGCTGGTCTGGGTGTCCCAGATGTCCCAGGCCAATAGCCACGCCCCCACTGCCCCAGGGCTGCACCCAAGGCCTGGGCTTCATGCAGGGCTATTTCCCAGTGACCAGTTTGGACAGAGGGAGACTGAGACCAGCCACTCCAGGCTGGAGTAGAGTCACTGAGCACCAGGCCTCTACTTGGCAGTCCTTACGGGAAGCATATGGGACTGAACAGATGGGCTGGGCACAGGCGCCCTGAGCTAGAACCGTAAAGGCAAGAATGGAGCTGGGGAGGGAATGGCCATAAAAGCAAAGAAGCCAGGTCAGGGATTGAGCCAGGCAAGGCCAGGCACTTTGGGGTGGGCTTGATACTGGGATGGTACAAAGGAGCACAGCTTCTGTATTATTCAACAGGCCTGCCTGGAAGTTCCCCCTCTCCTGGGGACACCCTCCCTGCAGTGAGCAGTTGTAGCACTTAAAGCCATCCCAAAGGGGACTGAAGGACAAGCCTGCCAGTGCTGGTCTTGGGCTGGTTAACTAAGCCTTAGTAGCAAGAGGTCCCATTTCTTAAACCCTGTGCTCTCCTTGGCCCCAGGGATACCCCTTCCTCCCTCCCTGCTCATTTCCCCAGCTCAAATACAAGCATCTATTTGCCTGCAAACACTGATTTTTTTTTTCAACAAAAGCTAAAGCCACTATAAAGAAATGATGAAATTACTTGGACACTTTAGACTAGGGACTTCCTTTGTTGTAGGGCTGGATTTGTTTGCAGTGCCATTCAGACTGATGGGCTTCTGAAGCTAGCCTGGGAGAGTAGAAAAGATTGTGTTCAAGAAGTAGGCACCATCAGCCTACAGAAGAGAAGACTTGGGGTGGTTGAGGAGAGCATGACTCATAGGCAGGTGTTGAAACCAAAGAGCTGTCATATGAAAGCCGGAATTCAACTACCCTCCAAAGAGGAGAACCAGCAGGTGAAAGTTCCAAGGAGAGAGATATAAGCTCTATTACATGGAAGACTTTTCTCATAATTAAAGGTATCTGGAATGGTGGCCTATCAATGCAGATGTCCCAGCAACTACTGAACAACCATTTGGTAGGATGTTGGATAAGTCATTCAACCATCGAATGAGGTTAAGGCCCTTTCCAGTCCCGTGTGTCTATAACTTAATGGAGCTATGTTGGATAGCGCAAAAGTTTGATTCCAGTAACTCTGAATTCTGTGTCCCTGGGCAATTGTCCTTTTTCGAATGAGAAGTCATCTTGTAAAAAGCATTGTTGAGATTAAAGGTAGCATAGGAAAGAGAGATGTTATTATGGGCCTAGTTTATTATGAGTGTTGGCCAGCTGCTCAGGGGACATTGTCCAGCCTGGTTAACTGAGCACGAACAGTGTGTCCTTCAACAAGTAGCAGCAGGGCTTGGCTCTGCCAACCCCTCCTCTTACCTAGTGGGGGGGTGAGGCTGACAGGTGCACAAGTGTGACATGGGGCATTTCTTTCCTAGCACTTTGGAGAAGCTCCACCATCCTGTCACCTGAAAACGGGGACTTGTTCTGGGTCATAGGACTTTAGGGAGTTCTGCAGCCCGGAGGTGTGTGTGCCCGTGCCTGTGTGTTGACTTGTGGCAGCGTGTTGTAGGTTGTTGTTTTTTCCCTAAATGGTTTAATACGCCAGCGTTTGTGGAGCATCCTTGGAATCAAAGTGTCTTTGGCGTAATTATTGTTAATTGCGCAGACTATTCTATAAACTCATCCAATTAAGAGAAAGTTATTAACTTTATAAAATATCGCAGGCATCCCACAGTGCCATGTGTAGATGGAATAACAGTGTGAGCGGCAGAGTCAGCGTGAAATATCATGCAAATGAGGAGACTTATTTACTTCTTTATAAAAATACCACAACATCCACACTGAGGGGGTGAGTCTCCTCACAGTTGGCCAAAAACTCTTGGGCCAGTGGCCGAGCCTGAAGGACTTCCCAATCTGGCCCAGCTTCCCCCAGAATGAGCTCAAGAATGGCTTTAGTTGAGGCAGCCCAGAGCTCAGGAGGTGCCTCCAGCTCCTTGGACAGCCTGGAACACCAGCTTTACCCGTTACCAGCTATGTGAGCCTCCAGAGCCCACCTAACCTCCCTGGGCCTCTGTTTTCCTTTCTGCAAAATTGGAATACTGACCTCCCAGTGTTGTTATGAGGATTCAATGAACTAATAGACAAAAACATTTGAAACAGTATCTGACATGCAGTAATAGTCAAAAAATTTTGGCGAATAATACTATCTTTGTTATTGCAAGACTTTTGACTGTCCCTATTTCCCTTGAAGTTTCTTCTTGTCTATTGCACCTCAGTAAGAAATTGCAAAGTTCTGGGCAGCGCCTGTGGCTCAAAGGAGTAGAGCACTGACCCCATATACCTGAGGTGGTGGGTTCAAACCCAGGCCCAGTCAAAAAAACTGGAAAAAAAAACAAAAGAAGAAAGAAATTGCAAAGTTCTATAATGCTAGTCATTATACTATTACTATTTTGCAATCTATCATGGTTGGGCTGTAATTTCTTATTTTTTTTTTTTTTGCTAGGGGCTGGGCTTGAACCCGCCACCCCCAGTATATGGGGCCAGTGCTCTACTCCTGGAGCCGCAGGCACCACCCTGGGCTGTAATTTTTTAAATAAACATTTTAATAAAGTAGAACATACACGTGTCAAAGGACACAGATTATAGATATACAGCTTAATTATTTTTCATGAATTAAACATATCTATATAGTTGTCTCTTAGCAATTCCAAGACGTTACCAGCAACCTGGAAGCCCCCTGTGTTTCCTTTTCAGTCACTAACTCTCTCCTCCCCACTGGAAAAAAGAAAGCATAAAATGTATTTATGTAAAGTATACTTTTTTAGGAGTCTGGCTTCTTTTTCTTCAACCTTATTTTTGTGAGATTCATTCACATGAGGTTCATTCATTCAGAACTGGAACAAACTCAAATGTCCATCCACAACAGAAAAAACAAACTGTGCTATATTGATATGATGAAATACTACACAACAGTGGAAAGGAACAAACTATATAATTCCATAGCTCCATGGAGAATGTGAGGACCGTTTGTCAGCCCAGAAGTTACAATAATTCTTGAACCACGATCTTAGCCACTCTCCTAATCCTCTGTGTCAGCTCCAGCAGTAGGATCAGTTTCTCCAGCTCTGACTCTCCCATAGGTTATGGGCCTGATGACTGTCCAGACTTGGTAAGAGCGCTTGGCCATGCTCCAGTGCAATAGGGCAGTGGGTGGTACATTTGAGTGGAAGTTCTGGGAGGGTGTGAGCAGCCCATCACTAGAGGCATCCCTAGTAGACCCTGGAAGGCACTTCCAAACAACATGGAGGCATCAAATGGCAAGTTGGACTGATGAGGACCCCAAAATCTTTTCCTTTGTTGTGGTCCTCTAATTACAGGATTGCCATGTTTGACACCCTGAGTGGGCTGTAGCCACCATGCCTGGCAGTGGGACAAATTCGGAGCTACTTTCATTAGGAAAAAAATGGTGACTGTGAGCTGGCTGCAAATCCCAGCTCTGTTCAAGCAAGCAGAGGTTTTCCAGCAAGAAGCCTCATGTCCCTTCTCTGCTGAGGCTCCCGACTTTGCTCCCGTCCCTGGCCATGGGAGTAACACCAAATGAACACTCACCGATGACCCACGGGCCATCCATGGGGACACTTTAGCCAACAGTACTTGCTAACCTGGACGGGTCAGGTGTGGGAATTTGTATTTGTTGCCTTTCTGCCCTCCTGAAGCCCTTGTTTTGGGCTTTCTTAGGTCCACTGCCCAGATATATTTCCTTCTGTAAAACTTGGTCACATTGTCTGTACAGAAATGGAGGACACCTGGTGCCCAGCAACACCTGACAGGGGAAGAATCTGCCCTCACTTCTCCCTAAAACTGCCCTTGAAGACCAGCAGGCTAAGGTCATGGGAATCCCGCCCCCCAGCTCCCGCCACCTGCTCCCTGTATGGGTGTCTACTTCCACGAAATCTTCCCCAACTTCAAGAAAACCAACTCATTCTGGACAGAAGCTTGTGCAAATCCTACTTGTTGCAAAAACAACTTGTGACAAACAAGTTGGATTTGTGGCCAAAGTCTAGCTCCCCTGGAAGTCCCAGCATGCAAGACTTTAGGATGAGATGGAGGCTCGGGGGTGCAGGAGAAGACAGCAGGGGCCAGCCACTCTCCCCGGGAGGGAGGGCAGTGTTTTATTTCCATTTTCAACATGTGGTCACCTTCATGTTCCCATCTCACCATCACAGCAGCCATGGTGGGAAAACCGAGTCACCAGGGACTTAAGTGACTAGGTAATGCTCCCTTGCCAAAAAAAAATCAACAAGTCTCCAATCCCAAATCTATTACTTTTGGAAGGACATGTGAACCAGAGGCAATCAGACAGGGACTGTTCCACTTGAGAGCCTGAGCATAATCCCCTGACTGGAAACTGTGGCCTCTGTGTGTGGGCATCAGCAGCCTCCCCCGCCCCAGGCTTGCCTCCAGCTTGGCTCAGCCCCAGGCCAGGCTGGGCAGTGCCAGCCATACCACAAGGGGCCTCCCTTTGCTCCAAGAAATGAGCCACACTCTAGTGTAGGTCAGCTTCCCTGAAGGTCAAGACCCCACCCCAGGGTTTCCACCAGAGGCAGGGACAGAGGTCAGACGGGGCTGGGTGCCGTGAGCACCTGGGCCTGTGTTCCAGCTCCACTGCTGATTAGCTGCGTGACTTTGGGCAGGTCCTGTAACACTTTCAGCTTGTGTTTCTTCTTACCCGCCCTAATCCCTGCCCTGTCTACCCCAGGAGGTAGTTATAAGAATCACCCACAGGGAATTAAAGGAGGAGAGAAGGAGCAAGCGGAGAAGGAAGGAGAATCAGCTGAGGAGCCGGAGAGCTTTTTGATTTGATAATGTGGCTTGACATTAATCAGGGTCACCTGGGACCTTTTAAAAATCTGGATGGCCGTGCCACACCCCAGACTGATCAAATCAGAATCCAGATAACCAGAAGATTCCAGTGATCAACCGAGTAGAGAACCAGTGGTGTAAAGTACTCTGCCTACATGAGGGATATGGGCACGATTGTCATTTCTTCTGTTCTTTCACCCACTGAGGACACCGGGCTGGACGCTGGGGTAGGGCTGTGAGCAGACACACGGCCCGTGGGAGCTTAGAATCGATGGGGAAGCCAGGCCCACATGCAGGACTGTGGGCTGACTCCACTGGTGTGTGTGTGAGTGTATAGCTTGGCGTCCTCTCTTCCCTTAACTCCTTCCTTGCCCCTAAGAGTGCTGCCTGAAAAGGAAAGTAATCGTAATTATGCAAAAGCAACCCCTCTTTCACCCAGAGAGCTTCGGAACTGCCTCAAACCCCTGCCCTCTCCAGGAGCCAGGTCTGGACATAGCGACTTGACCTTAGTGACCCTCCCTCCAGACCCCACATTCAGACAAGGGTAGGGGTGGCTGGCTGTCCAGCTAATCATCACAGCCCAAGCCTCTCGGCTCTGCAGGGGTCTGCTCCCCGCCCTCCCCCCACACTCTCTCCTGACTCTGGCAGGAGGCAGCTGGAAAGAGCAGCCTTAATCTCTGACCCCCTGGGGTGGGTTATATTTGGATGTTAAAAGTAATGACACATTTCCACAAAGTCCTCCTCCCTGCCTGCCTAACGGTAAAGTCTCCTGGCAGGGAGGGGGCTGGCTTATATTTAGGTCTGGCATTCCCTGGTAGGCATCCTGTTCTGAAATGGAAATTCTTTTAATAGCATGCCAGCCCGAGTATTTAATGAGCTGGTGTTGACTTTTTGATTTCTTGTTCTTGGTAGCGGACTGTGAACTGCTTCAGCTAATTAGGGCCCCCCTCAACAAGCATCCCATTTTCCGAGCATGGAGAAGAGGAGAGAGCACCCTATTATTCCTCAATGCCCCCTTTACGTTTCCCCATTAAGCTTCTGCCTTCCCTAAGAACTTTGCTTTCTGGTTCACCTCTTCCAGCAAGTCTTCCCAGATTTATCCATTGCCTTCCAACCATCCCTCTACTGTTACTCCAAAAATGCTCTTGAGTCCTTCCTGCTCTGAAGTTTCTGTGTGTTTTCCCAGCAGTATCAGCAGTACTGCAAGAACACCTGTCTCTCATTTGGAATCATGGAATGCGAAGGCTGAGTTGACCATCTGGGGTCAAGGAACCCTTTAAGAATCTGATATAAACACGGTGGTATGGAGGGGAGAATGGACCCTCTGTCCTGAAAAAATTACACAGATGTGCAAGATGTAAAGAGGCACGTGGCCCCTCAGAGGCCCATCCATGGACGCCAGGCTTTCTAGTCTAACCTCCATGGCTTACAGGTACAGAATCAGTGGCCCAGTCAGAGGTGGAAAGTGACTTGCCCAGTGGTAGAACTGGGACTCAATGGTGGCCTGCTCTCTGCCTTCCTCCTTTAGATGTTAAAAGTAATGATGTATCTCCACAAAGTCTAGGCTTCCTCCATCAGCGGGGCCCTGTCCCTCACCTACCCTCCAGTCACTGCAGGGTCCAGGGCATGTTGGCTGGAGGCTTTTCTGCAGGCACAGACAGGCTGGCTTGATCCTGTGCATCCTGGGCCTCTGCAGGTGCCAGGGTGTGGAAGGAAGGGGCCAGGGCAATGTGGATAGGGTGGACTGCCCACTGTGGTCCTGGCAGTGAGATGTAGGATACCACTGGCCCCCTTGTTCCTGAGCACTTCTGTATAGCCAGTATCAATCTCTTTATTGCCTCCTGGAAGGGCAGCTTCATTTGTCAAGCAAAACTACCTTTGTATCTGCAACACAGGAATTGATTCACAGCAGGGACTAGCAGTGGGGGGGTGGCAAGGGGTGGAGGATGTAGGGATGGAGGGAGAAGAAGGAAGCAACTAGGGAAGAGATTGATAGCACGATGCTGATGTGGACAATGAAAATAGAAACCTTCCAGAATGATGGGAAACATCTGACTTGTCTGATGATATTGCCTGAGTCCTAGGATGGGGATAATGTAGTCTCAAAGTTGCCAAGCTTGAGGAGAGGGAGGCAGAGAGAAGAGGCTCTCAGCCCTGCCTGCCCACTGGAGCTGTGTCTGGAAAGCCTCTCCAAGGGTGGAAGAAGCCAGGTGGGCCCTTTTAGCTTCAGCATTATTCTGTTTGATTTCATCCAGTTGATCGAATGCCTACTGTGTATAGATTCCTGGGCTCAGGGCTGAAGGGCACACAGCCAGATGCTCATGGCCAACTTTCTGCTCTCCAAGACCTCACATCCAGTGTGTGTGTGTGTGTGTGTGTGTGTGCGCGCGCGCGCATGCGCGCGCTGGGGAGATGGGGACAGAAACGTCCCCAGACAACTGCAATATTCAGCCCAGGGATGGGCTCTTCAGAGACACAGTGTTATGGGACTGTGGGCAAGGTTAAATGTGACTGGGAGAGCTGGGTAGTTTCTTAGAAAATATGCCATATAATTTCAAAGAATGCACATGACATCATTAAGCCAAGCACCGTAAGGAGGGAGAGGGCACTGCAGTAAGGAAATGACTTAAAGGCTAGACAGGGCAGAGGAGTTTCTACTGTATGGTACAGTGATGTGGCAGCCACTGGATGTGGAGCAAGAAGGAGTTCAAGAGAACAGTGAGCAGAAACAGACACGGTTCTCATGTCTCAAGGAGACTTCATGAGCCTCTTGGAGTAAAGAGTCAGGTGGAGAGATGGACATTGACAGTTAAGCCCACAAACCACTGTAAAGATGCACTTGTGACAAGACCAGAGAAAGTCAGTATGCTCCAAGACCTTGGCCAAAGGGCTTCTTCCCTCTCCCAAAGAAGCTGTGCATGGCCTGGAATCTGCAGGCTAGTAAGACAGAGGGTAGAGAAGAACATTGTAAGCAAGAGAGAGTCAGGGACGAAGAACGCAGCCCTCAAGGGAGGAGGGCAGGGAGAATGATCTCCCTCAGGGGCCTGAGAGGAGGTAGGTTGGGCGACAGCACACAGAGCCCTGTGGACCATGCTGGGAGTTTTATGAGGGGCTCTCCCATGCTATCAGTGGGAGTGCAAATGGGTCCATCCTGCAGAGGAAATGTGTCAGTCATGTAGACCTTGGGAACGTGCATGCCCTTTGACTTGGCAATGCCTACCTCCACAAGTTTACCCTACAGAGATATAAGGATCTTGTTATACAAGTGTGAAGAAGGCTGTGTACAAGTTTTGAGGTATTTTGTTTGTTTGTTTCTTGGCAGTGTTACTTCTGATAGCTAAAACCTAGAAACACCAAAATGCTCAAGAATAGAGAACTAATGAGTATCATTATGTGTAATTGAACGCCGGGCAGTCGTTATAAAGAATGGGGCAATAGCTGGGTGTAGCAGTTCATGCTTATAATCCCAATGACTCTGGAGGATGCAGCAGAGGATCGCTTGAGGTCAGAAGTTCAAGACCAGCCTGGACAGCATAGCAAGATGCTGTATCTACAAAAAAAAAATAAAAATTGACCAGGGGTGGTGGCTCACACCTGTAGTCCCAGCTACATAGAAGGCTGAGACAGGAAGATCACTTGAGCTCAGGAATTCAAAGCTGCAATGAGCTGTGATTCTACCATCGCACTCTAACTCTAGGCAATAGAGCAAGACCCTGTCTCTTAAAGGGAAAAGAATGGGGCAGCCTTTTGTGTACTAACAAGGAATGACCTCCAAGAGATTCTAAGTAGAAAAAGACAAGCAGAAAAGAAAGGGCAAAGTGTACCACGTCCTGCTATGGGAGGTCTGTGCAGCAGGGCCCACACCTCCATTACCCCTTCATCTCAATCTGCCCTCACTTCCTCCAGGAGCCCCTGCTTCATTTCGGGGAGGGGCGGGGGATGTTGCCTACCCCCCAAACTAACCAGAATCTATTTGTAAAGAGGTGTTTTTGACAAGGTCTCTGTGGACTTAGCAACCCCTTAGTCAGAAGGCCAGATAAGAATTTGCACCACCTTCCCCCCTGTTTGTAGTACTGGGAATCTGGGGGACAGTAATTCTCGAAGATCATGTGACCAGAAAGTGGAGTTTTAGCAACAAAAAGGGGTGGGAGAAACTAGTCTCTGGAATTCCCTGTTGGCTCAACAGGAAAAGAACAGAGCAGTCAAGAGTGTCTTGTTGGCATTAAAAATGTGCGTAAACAGTCGACTGGAAGTGGTCACAATTTCTCTCCCCGACAAGCCGTTGGTTGGCAACAGCTTGAAAGCCCAGATGCAGGGAGAGTGGGTGCCTCCGCAAGGGGGCAGGCTGCTTTTCTGGGTGTGTTTGTGGGAGGTGGGGATGGGAAAGTTTTCAATGAAAGAGTGATCACCAGAGTATGTGCATCAGTCCTTGTCCAGCGTCAGTGTAGGTCCTGAGGAGCCCAGGACCAGGCTGTGGTCCATTCTTTTCTTTTTAAGAGACAGGGTCTTGCTCTGTTGCCTAGAGTTAGAGTGCAGTGATATAATCATTGCTCACCGCAGCTTTGAATTCCTGAGCTCAAGTGATCTTCCTGTCTCAGCCTTCCATGTAGCGGGGACTACAGGTGTGAGCCACCACACCTGCCTAATTTCTATCTTTTTTGTTTTGTTTTGTTTTTGTAGATACAGCATCTTGCTATGCTGTCCAGGCTGATCTTGAACCAGCCGGTCCTATGAGGGCAAGATCTGTCCTGTTGGCCATCAGGGCCATGAGAGAAGTTCAGAGTGCAAAGTTGTCTTCCAGACTGTTCCACATTACACTCACCACTTTATTCTATCAAACAAATACTGTGCATAGTGTCTAAAGTTAAAAGGCAAACTACAAATTGAGAAAAATATCATTTGAAACAAACATGGCAGTGGGTAAAAAATAAAAACCTTTAGGCTCATCACCTGTAGCACAGTGGTTATGGCACCAGCCACATACACCAAGGCTGGCAGGTTCGAATCCGGCCCGGGCCAGCTAAACAACAATGACAACTGCAACCAAAAAAAATAGCCAGGCATTGTGGCAGGCGTCTGTAGTCCCAGCTACTTGGGAGGCTGAGGCAAGAGAATCGGCTAAGCCCAAGAGCTGGGGTTGCTGTGAGCTGTGACACCACGGCACACTACCAACGGTGACAAAATGAGATTCTGCCTCTAAAAAAAAAAAAAAAGCAAGCTGCCATTTTTGCCATTTCAGTTGGATGTAGTTTTTTTTTACAAGTTTTTACACATAGCCTGGAATGGCACATATTTTAAAACACATAATGCTCAATGTTGGCAAAGGTGAGAAGGACACTGCTGATGGCAGTGAAAATTGGTACAATATTTACGACGATATGTGTCAAAAAGAGCCTTAAAAATATGATTTCCCATATGCTAATAACTACGTGTCTATGAAGTTATCCTAAGAAAATACTCACAACTACAGATAAAGAGTCATAGTAGTGAAAAATCAGAAATGGTCAAAAGGACCAGCCACAGGGAATCGTTTAACGTGTGTACATTTTAGCACACCCATCTGGTGGACTGTCTCCTGGGCATCTTACTTCCCGGTTTATGATGAATGTTCAAAGATATAAAAATGTTCTCAGTAAAATGTTAAGCGAACTAAGCAGGAGATACAACTATGTATAATATGGTGTCAACTATACCAAAACGTGTGTGTGTGTGTTTATATAGACATATAAAAGTAGAAAATGATATTAAGGAAAGACACCAACACATTAATAGAGAGAGCTGGATTGTGGGTTTCAATTCTTTTATACTTTTCAATATGTTTCCTTTTTATTTTGGCCCAGGCCAGGTTTGAACCCGCCACCTCTGGTATTTGGGGCTGGTGTCCTACTCCTTGAGCCACAGGCGCCGCCCCCAATGTGTTTCCATTTTTAACACTTTATTTTTATGATCAGAAAAAAGTATTCAATAAAAGTTGCATCTATTGGCAAGGCTGTGTTAACCATGTTAGATCCTTAAGTGTAGACGCCATCTCTCCATTGTGGAATTGCTATATTCCATATTTGTGCTGTTGCTAAACTTCACGTTGGCTCGTTCCTATCTCCCACCTAGGTATCTCCAAGAAGCCTCATCATCCTGCTGTCCCGCACAGTGCTTGGCTCGATGCCCTTACACTGCAGGTCTCAAGGGACATGTCATGGGTCAAAATGTATACACTACAAGGCAGACGACACTTCTCCTATTTCCCATGACTGATCTCCTTCTACAAGGCCCCCATTCCCTCTAACACAGGTGGAGAAAAGAGGTCTTAAGCTCATCACATAAAGAGAGTGAGGTGTCTTTCAGTTTAAAACAGTCTGTTGTTGGGTTTGGGCGTGGTGGTTCATGCCTGCAATCCTAGCACTCTGGGAGGCCGAGGCTGGTGGATCGCTTGAGCTCAGGAGCTCAAGATCAACCTGTTTCTACTAAAAATAGAAAAGCTAGCCAGGTGTTGTGGTGGGCGCCTGTAGTCCCAGCTACTTGGGAGGCTAAGGCAAGAGAATCACTGGAGCCTAAGTGTTTGAGGTTGCTGTGAGCTATGATGACGCCACATTGTTCTACCCAGGGCAACAGAGTGAGACTCTGTCTCATAAATAAATAAATAAATAAATAAATAAAGCTGTCAGCTGGGACTTAATGCATACAGGCTCCTGTCAAGTCCGCATTTTTTATCAGGACTCTTTCTCCCACCTAAGGCCCCTCGATTTTTCTTACCCAAGACAATCACCGGGTGCAAGAGAAACGTATCTATCCCTGTGGCACTGAGAATAGGTCCCCATGGTTCCTACGCTGCCCTCCTATGACAGGTTGTGTTCTCACTCTCTGCGCTGCTAAGGTCTGGCATGACCCAAGGTCTGATCTGGCAGCAAAGATAAGGGGTGGGGAGGTTGCTTGTGGGGAGCCAGGCCGCCTTCCCCTGCTGCCTGGGCCCTGCCTCGGCCTCCACTGGTTGCTGTGGATCTGCCTGCGACTGGTCTCTGGGTCTCTGGGTGCCTCAGCACTCCTGCCTACACCTCCGTAGCCAGCCCCTTTGCCAGACCCTCTGCTTTTAAGCTGTTAAGTTGAATTCTTTTTCCTGCTGAGCCCCTGACTGATAGAACAGTGCACGGCAGTCTCTGCTGTGTCTAATGGCTCCCGGGTAGCAGGCATTGATCAGGGGTGTGAATGGCAGAAACCCCGGCCAGAGCACCCAGGCAGTTCTTTCTCTGAGCCAGTGGGTAGGCCTGACTTCCCGCTCCAGGCTGGTGGGCTGCTATCCTGTTTGCCTCTCTCCTCCCACTTTCTCTGAAAGATGTTCAGCCCAGTCTGCAAGGTAGATAGACTCAGCTGCAGAGGACCAAGAGGCCCTGTTGGCATCAGGAGCCAAGTCACAGGGACTTGGGGTCGAGGATGGCCAGACGCACGTCCTGAAAGTCAGGCAGTCTTTCCCTTTTCCCTGCCCCCCTCTCCTGAACAGTTTCCGCATAGAGTCCAGTGCCCAGAATACTGCCGGGCCCCCGTGGACAGTGAGTTTCCTGGGGCAGAGCTGTGATTCCATCAGTCCATGTTCTCCCTACTTAGCACTCTGCTGCCGTGTCAGAAGTTCTCACCAAATACTGACTCTTCCCTAATCTATTTTCCTATCCAAATCCACTCTCCTTCCATGGCCTCTGAACAAGCACCTTCCACTAAAAGCCTTTCCTGGAGGAAGAAGGGCTGAAATTCCTGATTAGCAGTTTTGAAGAAAACAGACATCAGAACTGGAATCCAGATTTTTCTCCTTGGGCTGCTGGAATTGGCTAGCATTTGCAAGATTTGGAATGTGATAGAGCGAAAGAGGATCCCTGAAATCTCCTGTCCGAGCAGAGAAAGGGGGGCTCTTGACTTAGTGATCACAGAGCGAGAGGGTGGGTGGTAGGTGCATGGAAGGATGGATGGAACCTTTGTTAAATGAAGACTGCCTTTTAAAAAATGAATATATCTAAGAAAAGAAAGAATATTCTGGAGAGTTCTATAGCTATCTCAAATACTTGAAGGGGCATTGTATGAAAAGCAGATCACATTTATTTAAGTTTCTAAGTACAGTCAGTGGATGAGAGTCTAAGGAAATGGGTTTTAGCTACAGAGCCTTCCCAAGTACAGCAGGCTGTTTGTTCTATTCTCACTGTAGACAGAATTTAAGCAAAGCCCTTACAGCATGTTGAAGGTGGGTGGGGAATGTAACTTCCTTCTGGGGTCACAGAAGCTATGGAAGGAAGAGACAGTATTTCTGATCCCTGATTTCCCATCTGACCCTCAGAATTTACTAGCAGGGAAATCTCAGAGGGGAAGGAAAGAGCCTGGAGAGAGTAGGAGCCCCCAGCCCACAGCCCCTGAGAGCTGGAGGAGGCATCACAGCTCCTCAGGATCTCCTGGACCACTGCAAGAATGATTTCCCATGTGCCCAACAGAAGAGCTCAGCTCTCCCCATTGCACAGAATGGGAAACTGAGATCAGAGAATGGAAAGGCCAGTAGTAACTGTTGCTCTGTTCTAAGCATTCACCAGGCCCCGGGCTAGGTATTGTACACTCGCAGTCTCCAACCTTTACAGGAGGTTGGGCAACCCTGTTGACAGATGAAGCTCAGAGAGATTAAGTGACACCTCCCACACCCCCCGCAAAATAGCACTGCTAGGAAGAACCCAAGCCAGGCTTCAAGTCCAGATTGCCTGGCTCCAGAGCTCTCTTACAACTCACCATGGCCTCACCTGGGGCAGGAGGTGTCCACTCCCACAGCTTGAACTAAAATCAGAACCCCCTTCCCTGACCCTCATCTCTCCCTATCACCCCAAACCTCTCTGTCTCTGTCCAAGCACTCCCTTCTCAATACCTGCCTCCTCCCATAGCAGGCTCTCCTGACCTGAATGGAGAAATCTAGTCCAACAATGACAGGCTCTGTGTGCCCAGGACTAAAAGAAGCCAGGTGGCGGAGTAAATGAAAGTTGGCTGAGGGCCTCCGCCTAAGTGCTTTCCATTCTGCCTGTCTTTGCATTCTGGGCTGCGCAGGGTGTGCATGTGACTCTGAGCATGGTGACAGAGCTCTGTGCTCACTGCACTGGGAGGCTACCCAAGCCTGGTGAGGGACGGGAGGCTGGGAGACTTTAGTTGAGCTTAGGAAATGAAGGCATGGTCAGCCCCATGGGTCCAGCCTCACTGGTGACTCTGGGAAATGTTTATCAGATCAGCTCTGCCTTGGGGCAGCATTAGGGTATAGAGGCAAGGGGAAGGGTGGAGCTGGTCTAAAACCCTGGAAAAGGGAGGGGGCAGAGTAGAAGAATGGGCTCCATCAAGAGCTCATCTAATCGGTCCCTCCCCAGACCCACAGTCAACAGACAGCCTGTGCTGCAGGCCAGGCAGTGGCAGTCCCCAGAGCACCTGCCTCACATCCCCATGGCACGGAGCCCTGGATCCCAGACAGGCCCTGTTGCCAGGGAGGCATGAGCAGACAGGCCGGCGTGGTAAAGATCTTTTTCCATATTCACTCTCTGGCTCCTCCACCCCAGCTCCTGGGACAATCAAGCCACTTGCCTTCCATCCCATCTGCCACTGGAGCCCTCGGAGAGAAGCTAGAACTAGTGGGAAAGGCTGGGGGAGAGCAAGATTCATGGAGGGGAAAGACGTCTGAGAACAAACGACAGGCTTGGCCCACCCAATTTGAGCATGAATAAATAAACAACTGCAATAAAGAGCTGGCTGCATGGAGACTTCACATCCTTCGTGTTAACCTGGATGGAAGTGGAAGACATTATTCTTAGTAAAGCATCACAAGAATGGAGAAGCATGAATCCTATGTACTCAATTTTGATATGAGGACAATTAATGACAATTAAGGTTATGGGGGGGGAGCAGAAAGAGGGACGGAGGGAGGGGGGTGGGGCCTTGGTGTGTGTCACACTTTATGGGGGCAAGACATGATTGCAAGAGGGACTTTACCTAACAATTGCAATCAGTGTAACCTGGCTTATTGTACCCTCAATGAATCCCCAACAATAAAAAAAAAAAAGAGCTGGCTGCCTTGCCACACAGCTTTGCTGGCCAAGACAGAATTCTTTCAAAAGAAGGGAGCCTGGCTGGGTGCTGGCTCATTATTTATGAGCTGGGCCAACCAAGTGGGGGCCTCTGTTGTTTCTTGCAATTTGATACTGTCCTTTTTGGAGAGTGAGGGAGGGCCAGGCACTGGGAGGGAGGTAGATCACTGCACAACAGCCAAAAGCAGTAAGAGGTCAAGTTCACAATCATCATCTCAGAAACATGCTCAGTGCTATTTGTCCTCCTCTCTCAGTGGCAAAGTTCTGGGTGCTGCAACCATGTAGAGGCACTTCTCACAAATGGCACGTCTCCACCCGGTCCATGAAATTGATTTATGCCACCAAATGTTCAATTTAGCAAGCATATACCAAACACCCTGGAAGTGTGCTAGGGCCCACAGAGATGCTCGCATTACCTGCTAGGAGCTTATGCTGTAGAACATCTGGGTATTGGAGGTGGTCTGCTTAGGAGAAAGACCTGATCTTTGAGTCAAACGAGCTTGGGTTTAAACACAAGCTCTGGCAGTGCCCAGCCACAGGGCCCTGGCCAAGTTATCTGCCCAGCTGAGTTCCCTTGTTGATTAAATGGGGCTAATAATGTCTTCCTCGAAGTGTCATTTTAAGGATTACAAAGAAGGATCTGGCCCAATTCCCGCCACGTGGTAGCTACTTAATAAATGAGAGCTGCTGGTGGCGGTGATAGTATTTGACCCACATACACATGTCTTGATCTTCTAGATAATCCTAGAAAATTAAAAAATTGCCTAATTTTTCTGTTTTGATCCCAAAGTTTGGCATTTCTTAGTTGCTCTTAGAATAGCCTTCCTTACCCAGAATTATTCTATTTTCAGAGAGGAGTTGTTCTCCCCTCTTTAAATTTCAAAATCTTCTGCTGCATTACCTTTATGACACTAGCCTTATGCTTTGGGAAATGGTAAGGTTAAATTGCAAACACTTACTGAGTGCTGTGTGTGTCCAGCACTGTGCTAAGTGCCTTATGTCCACTATCGCATTTAATCTTCACAGCAAACTTTGACATAGGCAGTTCACTAACACCATTTTACAGATGAAGAAACTAAGGCCTAGAGGGGTTAACTTGGCCATGATCACACGGTAGGTGACAAAGTGAAGATTCAAGTAAGCCTGACTCAGAGCTCTTACTGACCATGTGATTGACACATGGATTTCCTTCAGCTTGGACACTTTGGGCAGTGGCATCGGACTCAGGACAGCAGGGTCATAGATGGGCACGACAAGGACCAAGTGCTGCGGCAGTTCTGGAATGAGGATTCAGCACCCTGAGAATTTCCAGGCAGGAACAGAAGATTCTGACTCCCACTCGTCTCTGATTGTTACCTATGTGTGAATTCCTATCATCCCAACAAGACCATGACTTACTCAAAGGCAGTGGCTGCAACCATCCAACAAGGACTTTCTGGCCATGAGCTATGTGTCCGCCAGGGGCAGGGAACCTGCGGCCTTTAGGCCACGTGTGACCTTCTAGGTCCTTCAGTGTGGCCTTTTGACCGAATCCAAATTTTATAGAACAAATCATTTCATTAAAAGGGGTACATCCCTAACCCCAATGAGATTAGAGCACATCACAAAGTCCCACAGCTGCAGATGCTGGTGTGGTTGTGGAGAGAAGGGAACACTTTTCTACTATTGATGGGACTGCAAACTAACACAGCCTCTTTGGAAAGAAGTATGGAGAATCTTCAAAGAGTTAAAAGTAGACCTTCCATTCGATCCTGCAATCTCGTGACTATGTATCTACCCAGAAGAAAAAAAATCATTTTACCATAAGGACATTTGCACTAGAATGTTTATAGCAGCTCAATTCACCATCACCAAGATATGGAATCAACCCAAGTGCCCATCAACCCATGAATGGATTAATAAACTGTGCTATATGTAGACCATGGAATACTATTCAGCCATAAACAAGGAAACTATACATCTTTTGTATTAACCTGGATGGAGTTGAAGCACATTCTTCGTAGAAAAGTATCATAAGAATGGAAAAGCAAGTATTCAATACTAATATGAAACCAGTAGATGAACAACTACATGCTCCCATAAGAGAAAAACACAATTAAAGTTAAGTGAGGGAAGGGAGAGAAGGGAGGAGGATTGGTGTGCTCTCACCTAGCTGGCACAATGTAAGGGTACATGGCACACCTCCTAGGTTAGTGGTTCTCAACCTCCCTAATGCCATGATGTATTTTCATTGTTAGAAAGGGGTCGTGACCCACAGGTTGAGAACCTCTGTCCTAGGTGAAGGGCTCAACTACAACTTGGACTTTAACTAACAGTTTCAAACACTGTAACCTAACCATTTGTATCTTCAAATTAGTCTGAAATAAAAAGAAAAAGGGTGCAGCAGAGAAAAATAAAGCACTCCTTGCCTCTTTTGGTGCTTAAAAAAGAACAATCTTGAAATCAGAAGGCTGTGGGTTTCCCACCCCTGGAAGAGAAGAACCCTGCCTGTAGGGAGTCACAGACAGTGGGGGAGTGCTGAGACGACTGGCCACACTGGGCTGCCTGCCTGGGCCCAGGGCCTGGGGTGGAGCAGAGAGACACTCCTGGCTGCCACCAAGTCAGACATCTCCTATATCTGGCAGTACAAAGTAGATGTTCAAACATACCTGGCAAACTGAATTTCCTCTTCTTGGAGGTCACCAAAAGGTAGCACCTCTGGGCCGTACACAAGCAGGGTTGCTGATTCTGAGGTGGAAACAGAGGCAGGAAATGCAATTGTCCTTCTGATAAATCTGCCCATTTCAAAGAGAAACAAACTTGGGCTTTGCGGGTGTGTGGCCTCATCCCAGCAGTAGAGAATAAAAGTGCTTGGAAGGGTGGACTAGATGCTGCCTTCAGTGCAGAGCTTCCCAAGGGGAGGACTTCAAAGGTAACTGTAGTGATATTCAGCAAGGAGGTATGTAGCACTTTTTCTAGGATGAGTTCGTGAACTTAATTGTCAGACCTGGTATGCAGACACTAAAAGGTAATTCTTCCAGCTCCTATTTGGGAATCAGACCCAGGGACTTACTGTCCCAGGAGACACCCAGGAGAGATGACAGTCACTGGGTTGGCCTGGACTCCGGGGTGCCCAGACCAGCGCTGAGAAACAGTCGGGGGAGGGCCAGGCTTCCCAATCCAGCTTCCTCACTCTGCATTTCTCCTGCTGGGTGTGCCATTCTCATCTCTCTTTAAAGCTTTCCCCTCTTTTTTGATCAGTGCTTATTGTCAGAAAAGGCTGCAGAAATGTATTCTTACTAAGGGGCAAATAATGGAACATATTTTAGAATCTCGGGGTATTTGCATTTAAACCAGGATCAGCAGTTTAAATGGAAGGCATGAAACACGAAGATTTCAGCTCTTGGCAGATACTGAATAATGCTTTGGATGGTGTAGCATTTCTGGCTCTTTCACGATAGTACCACCTATTTTTACTGAATACAGGCGTGGCCAGATCTTAGACAACTCAACTGGACCCTCACTCAGCCCCAGAGGTTAAACTAGGTCTCCCTGCTGAAGAGTGTCTGCCCCCTGCCCCACACACCTTGGTGGCCTTCGAACCCTGCTTTCCTGAAGGGTTTGCAGAGAGCCAGGGTGGAGGAATTGCCTCTGGGGTCTTATTCTTTGTCTCTTTGCTTCTGAGGACAGGGACGCTAGGCCAGCCGTACCAGGCATCGTAGTATCCGGCTGTGGTTTATTTGGAGCTGGAGGTGGGGGTGGGGACAGAGAAGAGCGGTACTTGGTACAGGGTGGGGGCAGGGAACAGCTGGCATGGCTTTGAGGGAGCAGCTGCTACAGAGCCTGCTCTGTGGGTGTACAGCAAAATGGTGGCTTTTAATACTTTTCTGGTGATAATCTCGTTCAATAAATTCCAGCTGAGGAGGTGGGAAGATGTCTTCAGTGATTCCTGCCCTCTCTCCTGTTCCCCTGCAGTGTCCTCCGGAGACCCTCCCCAGTGCCCAAGCACGGCAGGGTCTCGTGTTCCATACCCACCCCTCCTCCTCTGACCTCCTGGCCTACTACAGAGGCCAGCTAGGGCAGAAGAGAAGGTCCCAGGCCCTTCATCAATCACCGTCTCCCTGTCTGGCAGTGCCCAGGGAAAGGAAGCTGCCATCTCCACAGCCGGGTGGCACGTTTACCAGCAATGCCAAGAGATAATGACAGGTTGAGTGTTCTCCGCCTAGTGAGGACTTGCATGCAAATGATTCGGCTCTGAATGGGCTTAATTGTCACTGCCTGATGTGGTGGCTCAGACCACCTCCCCCTTCTTCCTCTGGCGGGGAGCAAATAGAGCAGGGAGCAGAGGAGATTCTATGTTGTGGGGAGGGGTGGCCCAGGATGGCCACCGGGCCCTGGGGCCCTGGGGAGAGGGAAGCTGGCATTTCCCCTCTGTGGGCTGGGCCTGCTAGTGCACAGCTGTGAGTGGAGAGTGGGGATTTGCTCCCCGACGTGATCCAGAGTGAAATGTGGCGCTACAACCAACCATAAATCCCTTTATGCCTCGTAGCTCAGCTGTGAGAGGCTGTCACGGGCCTGCAAGATGTTCCTGCTTGGCCAGCCAGGCCTGGGATGAGAAGGAGGGGTGCAGAGAACAAGGCAATAAGTGGCCTCCCTGTGTGCTAGCTGCAGCCCTGCCCCAGCCCACCCCGCCCCCGGAACTGCAGCCGGAGATGCCAGCAGCCTGGGAGCGCGGACCTGGCAAAGAACATGTGCCGGTGGACAGAAGTGGAGAGAGCCAGCAATGACAGACTGCTGCTTTCATTTCAGGGGTTTTCTCGGTGCTTTTTTTTACATGATGCGTGTGAAGACTCATCCACTTCCCACCATACCCAGCATTTAGGCTCTATCATTACCATCTCCCATGTTTGCACGTAAGGAAAATGAGGCATGGAGAAGTTCAGTAAATTTCTCCAGTTACATGCTTTGGCAGAGCCCAGATTCAAATGCAGAGCCGGGCCCTAGACCTTGTACTCTGCTATCCCACTTCCCTCTGGTAATGCACCACTTACCCAGTGCTGTCCTGGGGTCAGCCGCCGTGATGAGTCCTGCATGCTAAACTGGGCTTTGGCATCTGGGCTTTAGTGACTGAGCACACATCACTGTTGATCTGATGTTTGTGCATCTGTGTGTGTTGAGTGCCCGCCAATCTTCTGACCCAGCCGGAAATCCCCTGACCTAACCAGAGCCAGGGTCCTGCAGCCCTTACTGAGCTGAATCCTGGAGTGAAGTTCATGTTGGCAAGGAAAGCGCAGGATGGTGGCAGATGTCTAGTGCAGAGGAGAAGGTTGGGGAAGAACTCTGTGAACATGTTCACCTGGTGGGGGGAGCGGAGGTATGATGCTCCTGAGCAGAAAGAGCTCTGAACACATTCAAAACATCAGCTTTACACCCATTTACACTTTAGGTTCCATATGACATTTCGCTTGGAGAAAGCCTTTCATGCTCCAAAGAAAAATATCCAATATTAGAATATTTCTCTTTTCTTTTTTCTTTTTGAGACAGGCTCTTGCTTTGTTACTTGGCTTAGAGTACAGTGGCATCATCACAGCTCACTGCGATCTCAAACTCTGGGTTCAAGTGATCCTCCTGCCTCAACCTCCCAACTAGCTGGGGCTACAGTACACACCACCATGCTTGGCTAAGGTTTTCTACTTTTTTATAGAGACAGGATCTGACTGTTCCCCAGGCTGGTCTCATACTCTCAGCCTCACGCAATCCTCCCACCTTTGCCTCCCACAGTGCTAGCATTACGGGAGTCAGTCACCATGCCTGGTTTAATATTAGAAGATTTCTAAAGGTCCATTCTATAGTTCTTTGAGTCTGGATAATAAGGCACCCCTGAAAATTTCTGATAATGGGAAAATATTTGGCAATCCCTTTCTAAGAACTGGTATCCCAGAGGGTAAGAAAGAGTATGGAGCAGAATTAGCCATGGCCATCCAGAGGCTAAGAAGGCTAGCTAGTGAAGAGGAAGAGGCTGCCCGTTGCCAGCAGCAACCAAAATATAGGGCTAGATTCAGTGTCACCTTCTCAGAGTCATCCTGGGAAATGGAGCAATAAGAGATGGGATTGGACCGTGAAGTACTAAGAAGAGGTTTCTGGATTGGCATCAACTGTCCCCAAATTTGCCCTAAGCTACAGCAGTCTGTTGTGTGTTAAATGGTCAGGAATTCTCTAATCAGTGAAAGAACCCTGGTATTGGATCGGTATTACTGTGATAATTCTCTAATTCCACTGCATAGAGTTGTTAAATGTCACTATGATTGCTTTCCCCGTATTTAAATTCTTAATGCATTTATCCTTTCAAAACTTTGGGCACCAAAGTCAAAAAAAGACATCCTGCTTCCAAATGGGACAGTCAGAAGCCTTTCTCAAAACTCTCAGAGCTCTTGATCAGTTTAAACCAAAGCCAGTCAGTCCTGACTTTGAGATCATGATAAACTTACTATGAGTTCTTCGCTGCATCTCCAGGACAGTGGGATGGAAGTTGGTACTGCCCCTGCTGACCACCCAGAGTGCCTCGATGTTCCCCCCTTCCCCTTCTTAAACCTTTACCGCATCCACTCCAAAGCTGGAAATTATATAAACAAAGGCAAAGAAGAATTTGGGCCTTATGCCTGGGGAATAAGAGACTAGATCGGTTGGAATCAGTCTCTGAATGTAAACAAAGATGAACAAG
This sequence comes from Nycticebus coucang, assembly GCF_027406575.1. Taxonomy (NCBI): domain Eukaryota; kingdom Metazoa; phylum Chordata; class Mammalia; order Primates; family Lorisidae; genus Nycticebus; species Nycticebus coucang. The sequence goes on along the minus strand of NC_069785.1, from coordinate 122,212,565 downwards.
CCAAAATGTCACCACAGAGTCAAGAACTCCCAAGGTGAGATAGAGAAGGGAAGCACAGCGGAGCTCTGACCTGTTTCAACCCAGTTTCCAATGCTGTGCTTTGGACACTGCCATTTCCTAAATCACCATAGATGCCCATGATATAGCAGGGTATAGCTTCAATTGGCAATTTAGAAAACCTGAGTTCTAATCTTTTCCTTGCTCTTCAGCCTTGGGCAAGTCACTGAACTAATTCTTATTCTTCAGTTAAACGAGATAATTACGTTCTACTCCATCACATATGGGGAAATATTAAGGTTCTATGAAAACTATTATCATTTTTATTGTTGTTTTGTAAAAGCTAGTTATACCAAAAGGCATTTTCCTTGGAAAATCTCAGAAAATGACCAGAATAGAGACATGGGTTAAATTGGCATTCCAGATCTCTTAAGCTTTGTACAGAGGGAGAAATGGGGAGAGGAGAGCTGAAGAGAACGTTTAAAAGTTTCATATTCTGCTTTCTTTTATAATCAGTGATCATCCACCTGTGTGAGGAAAATCTTAAACAACTAAATGACCAATAAATATTATACTTCTTCACTATGTTTTTTGGTCTCAGACCTGGCCTACATTTAGGGAAAGGGCTACGCACAATGTGCTTTATGCTCACCACCTCTAGGCTCAATATGTCTTTGGTCGTATTTCTCTTTTCTTAGGTAAGAACAATATAGCCAAAGATGCAAAAAAAAAGAGGAAGTTAACTTTGGGTGATTGGGAAGTTGACAATTTTCTTTCCAAGTTAGAGAAGGAGAATTAAGCTTCAAAAGGAGGTCAGAGAAGGCAGCACCCAAATGAAAAATCAAAGGTAATGTGCAGGACCCTGTTCTCTCAGTCTGGCAAAGACCTTGGCCTCAACCCAGGTTGAGTCTTAACTGCCCCCACACGCCTTCCCTCCAGTTTCTTTCTTTTTTTATTAGATCATAACTGTGTACATTACTGCATTTAAGGGGTACAATGTGCTGATTTTATACACCATTTGGAATGTTTACATCCAACTGGTTACCATAGCGTTCACCTCACTTATTTAATTGTTGTGTTTAGACATTTATACTCTACTATTAATATATTTGACATGTGCCCTTGCAATATGCAGAGTAAGCGAGGTCCCACTGATGACCCTCCCGCCATCCGTCCACCCCCTCTCTCCCCTAGCCTTCCTCCAGTTTGTTTCTTATGGAAAGAGGTCTGTCTACCCAGTAAGGTGACTAAGGCCATTCTGGTGCTGTCCCAGGTCCTGAAATGCCACCTTTTCCCATCTTAGTGATTAAAGTGGCTCTGAAGTGCTCCCCTCTAGTCAGCTGTTGTGTGGAAACTAATTTCCATATAATAACATTTTGTTATTTGTAATAAATCATGCCCACAGTAAGGTGCCTGGGTTATGTCATTATTTGCAAACCTACAGAATGTAATTATAATATGTCGGAAAACCTCCATGCAGAACAGTGCTGTTCAGCCGCGGCACCATCCAATAATAATAAAAATTTATATTGTGCTTTATGCGACTGCTCATCACAGTAACTGTTCTATGCCAAGGGAAAAGAAAGCCCACAGCAGTGACAAATTCATGAACGTGGAAACCTGATAAATGCCAAACCAGTTGATCCCAAAGCTAGCTACTAGGTTTTTCCCTCCTTTCTTCCCTATGAATCATTTATAGTAACAGACAAGGGGTCCAAGTTGGCTTCTCCATTCCAAACAGTGAGAGTGGGGTTGGTTTTTTGTTTTAGAGTTGCCTTTTTCTGTGTTATATACACATGCATCAACCTTGGCTAACATAGGTTTGTGAGAATTCGATTTTTGAACGAAATGCCCGTGTTGTTTTCCCTGTCCCTGTCTTCCACCTCCCATGCCTCATCACCACATCATTATTTTCTAAAATACATGGTTCTGTTGCTTTCTTTGAAGGCAACAATGCAGTTTCCATGGGCAGTAACCGAGGAACATACTGGTTATTCACATCTTGCATGCAACTGTTTCCAAAGTCTCTTCTCTCGTTGAATTTCACCCAAGCATAGAAATATGTGATTGCAAATCACCAATGGGCTCCCTGGTGCTGTCTGTCCTACCTAGACTGCTACAGATTTCTCTACCCCTGCAACATGCCCCCCCTGGGATTTTTTTTTCTTTTTCCATGAAGAATGGCAAGTTCTGGCTGATCAAAAGATATTCTGAACTTCCAGAGAGGTTGTGTTTCCTGGTAGTAATACCATTAAGAGCAAAGCCTTGTGCTTTCAGAAGATTTGGGCTTAAGAGTAGCAATTCTTCACCATCCGGCGCCTTGAGATATTTTGTGCCCCTAGAGAAACATTCCCCCACTTTAGCCACAGTGATTTTACTTTTATTACATGTGTGGTGGTGGCAGCTCTCTAAGATAATTTTATTTAGGGCTGTGAAATTTGCCTTCCAATCTGAAATTGAATTCAACCCACCGCTTTCAGCAGGAGCGATGGGCTTGTGTGTGTGTCTCTTTCCCAGGAATGTTTGCAGTTATTCATGCTGAGTGTGGTCATTTATCATAGACAATACAGACCCAAAAAGAATTTATTAGTACGTTTTCTGTTCCCCCGTGATTTTTGTCTTGGAGCTTAACACATGACATTTGTTTCTTAGCTACTTATCTCTGCATATTTCCGCACCCTCCTTCTATTCCTCCACTTTTGAAGGTTTGTTGAGTGAAGGCGGCTTTATGTTGGAAGATTGCATTGCTTTTTTGTTTTACCGTTCATGGAGCTCCCACAAATCCATCTCAAGATGATGAGCAAAAGGGTGGACTGGGGATGGGGTCTGACGTTGGCAAACTCTTCCCGACTGTAAAGGGCAGGTAATTTAGTGAAATGTACCACCAGGGAGAGGGGCTCATTCTCTGTCTCAAGACATGTTGGTGGAAATAACAGCCAGGGCCATCCCTAGTATCTTAGGGTCAATACCCTTGATGTCGATCATGGCCTATCCATAGAAGGGACCATTACATAATCCTTAAAACTGTGCTTTTGAAAGGATTTAATGATATAAAATAAAATCTTTTGTTACAATATAAAATGAAAAATATCTAAAACTGCACATATGCCGTCTAATTTCCGCTCACCCCTCCCCCGAAAAAAACCGTCAAAAAGGAAATGCACTAACAGCACCAAAATATTCGGTTTCTGTATTCTTTTGGTGAGACCTATTTTCTTATTTTTGCTCTTCTAAATTCTCCAAATTTCTTACAAGGAAGTTGTATTATATTTTAATCCCAAAAAAGTAGAAATGTTTTAAAAGCACGCTAGACAGTGGCTCCACTGACTCCCTGGATCCCTGTTCTAATGACTGCCTCCCAGCCCTCCCACCCAACTATGAAGAAAGCCTTCCTCATTAAAGCTCCCCCTAGCCTTCCCTCACCCTCATCTCTTCAGAGAAGAGTTGTAAGGAAATATCAAAGGGCATGTGTGTGTGTGAGTGTGTGTGTGTCTGATTGTGTGAGCAAAAGAGACAGAGTAATCATTATATCAGGAAGGAAGAACCAACCATAGAAATGCAAAGCAGAGCAGATGAAGAGAAAGGCAGGGGTGAACTGTCTGGGAGTCCCTTCTTGACAGAGGTAACAATGAGGAATTAGAATCCCGCCACGGCAACTGTCAGAGGGCAGGAGATGACAGGAGACTTGAATAATAGAGAGACTCAATCTAGGGGGAAAGGGACACGCCCTTCACACTTCCCTGGCCTCCTTCCTTCTTTAGGATCCTACCACATAGGACTAAAGATGGGAGTCTCAGTAATGGAATGAGGATGCCACTAACTAGGGAGGGGGCTGGGGAGTCCAGGCAGGGGAGAGGGCCAAACAACTGGAGTTAAGGAAGGAGCGGGGCTGCTGGTGAGCGGCAGATGGCAGGTGGAGATGATCTGACCAAACCCACTGGGGCACAGATGTCAAAGCCAGAGCACAGCCTCCGATTTTGCAGGAGCTGATGCCCAGAAGGACTGTTCCTGAAGTCTGAGGACCAGAGACCCAAGCGGGGGTGTGTGTGTTGCTAGGAGCATGGGCAAGTGTGAGGAGCTTCTCACCTGGGCCATCTCTCATCCCCTTGGGTGTTTGAAATGGGGGAGGGGAGCATATTTGGTTGCCACAGTGACTGAGGGGTCTACTGGTATTTGGTGCACAAAAGCCAAAGATACAAAAGTCCTTTGATTGGGATAGATGCACAGTGGTCTGTGGCTGCCCCACCCAGCACCACGACCACCACTGAGAGACAGCTGGAGACTTTCCCTCGGATGGGTCTCTCTGAAATGGACCCGCAAACAAGGACGCAGTAACTGTGCCTCTCTCTGAGTTCCTCGAGGTTTATCTTGAGTGCCTCTCATTCATTTTTCTATTCTTTGGCAAGGCTGAGAAGAGCTGAGGTGAGACCCAGCTCCATGGGTAGCGCGCCGGCCCATATACTGAGGGTGGCGGGTTCAAACCCGGCCCCGGCCAAACTGCAACAAAAAAATAGCCGGGCGTTGTGGTTAGCACCTGTAGTCCCAGCTGCTCAGGAGGCTGAGGCAAGAGAATCCCCTAAGCCCAGGCGTTGGAGGTTGCTGTGAGCTGTGACGCCAGAGACTCTGTCTCCAAATAAATAAATAGGCCACGTCATAGAATTCAGTGAGTTCAGTACAAAGGTCAGAGAAGAATGGGCAGCTACATCCCTGTGAGGGGAAGAAATAGGAGGCGCTGCCTCTCGGCTTCTGTCAGGGCCCAAACCCTTCCTGGCCCAGTCTTTTCTGATCATGGAGGCTGTGGCGCTACCCTTGCCTCTGGGACTGGGGTTTGTAGAAGCTTGTAAGCAGGTCCTGGGTGGCAGACAGGCAGCCAGGTGGCATGGGAACAGCTTTCATGCTCACATTTCACTTGTCAGGCTCTAATTAGGGAGGCCACACAGCAGCCCTGAGGTACCATCCAGGTGACTGAGGCCCACGAGCCCCAGGCGGACACGTGAAGGGGCAGCTCTGCGGCTGCCTCGGGGAATCGGCCTTTGGGGGAAAGATGTGCAAGGGCTCGGGACAGGCTGGAGTGGGTAGGGAAGCAGAGGCCGTGTTCCTCCATCCTGGAGCCTGCAAACCCCGACCAAGCACACCTCTGTGTAGATACTGCTGGGGGCAGTGCCAGTGAACACAGGGATGGGTAAGCTGGGCCTGTTCCCCTCATTGGCTCCTCTCCCCATTGGGGAAGAGCAGAGACACCCTCCTGTTCAGCACCCCATAAGTGCCAGGAATGCCAGACACTGGGATGCCCTAATCTTCATAGTCACTCTCTGAGGTGAGTAGTATCAGCCCATTTGTGGAAAAGAATACTGAGCTCCAAGGAAGTGGCTTATACACACTATTGGTGCTGGGGCGCATGCCCAGAGCAGCCTGACATCAAGCCTCGCTCCTGAGCCCTACTGTGCCAGCAGCTAAGGGGGCAGCTGGGCTCCAGAGCCAGACAGCTTGGGTGCAAAGCCCGCTTCCACCATTTATTAGCTGTGTGACCTTGAGGGATGTTGTCAATCCCATCTAAAAAATGAGGCTAATAATAGTACCCACTGCATGGGATTATTTTAGGGGTTATGTTATTGAACATGGGTAAGGCACTTGGAACACTGCCTGACAGTTCACAAGTGCTGTGTAACTATTAGCTCAATGCACTGACAACAGCCTTAGCGAGCCGAGCGCTGCCCTGGCTCCCAGAGGGAGAAGCCTTTGCAGTTAGATAGCAGGGGCCGAGGGGTCTTTGTAACCCTGTGCTAGACCCTACAAGATCCCAAAGAGAGAAAAGACACAGAGCCAGCCCTCCGGAGGGGCTTCCAGGAAAGCAGAAGAGCCTGGACACGCATGCTTGCACACCCGCATGTGCACACACACCCGCACACAAGCATGCACAAACTCAGATCTTGAGAATGCGTAACACATCAAGTGAAGACAGTGTGAATCGGTGCAAAGCTGACTGGCCACACAGCAATGGCTCCACCAAGCTTCTAGGCAGTCTGCACCGATTGGGCTTCCAGGAGAAGGTGCACTGTGAGTTAGGCAGTGGAAGGATGACAGCCTAGGACTGAGCATGAGCCTAAGATGACAAAACCAGGAGCCAGAGTGATGGAGAATCCAGGCTCTGACTACTGGGGCCCCAATGGCACAACTTTGCACCCTAGCCCTGGGACCCTCCATCTTCCAGGAAAGATGACCAACTCAGATCAGATCAGGTGTCTGTGGCCCAGCCTGGCCCAAGGTGTCCAGGCCAAGGCCTGTGGCCTGGTACCTCTAGATCTTTTCAAGATGCCCATCTAGCCCTGCCTCTCCTCCATCCAGAGCTCACAGGACAACCCATTGGCACCAAGCTCTAAGATCTCAGGGCCTTAGTGTCTGACTTGGAGCATTTGATACGGAGATGGACCCCACTGAGACACCTGCATGCACTGGGGGCAGAAAGTCTGGCACAGTTTTTGGCAGAAAGAGAGAAGGAATCCCTGGGAGCCACCTCCCTCTTTCTGAATGGGCAGCTGAGGCATCCGTGGCAGGAGGGACATTAGATGCCAACACCTGAGTCTGTTAGAAGCCCATCAGAAAGCAGGATAATTTATGAAGAGGACTCTGAAGGAATGCAGAGCAAGGGAGGTGCAGGGAGCACAGCCCAGACGCATAAATCTCTAAAGTGCAAGCACCTGCTCCTACCACTCCACGTCCCAAGACAGAGGATGTTATGGAGCGCGGCTCGTGTGGCACTCACGGATTCCTGCAGCTCTGATACAATACAGTAAATGCATTGTGACAGTAGCTGAGTGGATTCTGTGTGCTGAACAGATGTCTTCTAGCAGACGAGGTTTCTGTGACTGTATCACATTGTGCTTTCATCAATTATACATCAGTCCTCATTATAGAGGCAGGCGCTCATTGCCATGGCTAAGGGAGAAACCCGGCCAGACTAAGAAACAGAAGGCAAACTCAGGGGGCACCAGGGTCCCACTAGCCTATGGGGGCGCCAGAACCCACTCCCCTCCTAAGAGACCCCACATCATCCCCTCACCCTGCTGCCTCCTCACAAGTCTTGATACCCTCTCTCCCAATAATTATTACAAATTATTTTAAATTGTGCAAAATAATGAACCTCCTCTACCCATTACCCAGATTCAACACCTGTCCAGATCTGTCCACGCTGGCTTCATCCCTCCCCCTATGTTGTGCTGAAGTATTTTAAAGTGAATCCCAGGCTTCTGGTGATTTCTCTGCTACATAACTCAGGAGGGATCTTTTAAGGAAATATGTCCACTTTCCCCCTATACCTGTGTGATTGGTGACACTTTCTGGTCATCACCCAGTGCTCAGTCTGCACCTGAGGGTCTTTGGGGTGCATAACTCTTTCCTAGCTGTCACCCTGGGACACGTCCCACTGCCCAATCCCAGCAGAGCCCAACCAGCTATTCTTTCAACCACAGCTCTTAAATCCCCATCTGCAGACCCCAGTAAGAGCTCAGATAATACTCTGATGTCTGCCTGGTGCTTCTTCTCTAGTTGACTACAGGGATCTGGCTCTGAGGAGGAGCAAAGCAGACCCCTGAAGAGATGTGTGAGAGGGGCAGGAGGTCTGGCAGGTGTGGAGCCGGAGCAGTCAATCACAGCAAGAGTAACTTAGAGGCTCGGCACCTGTAGCTCAGTGGCTAGGGCACCAGCCACATTCACCAGAGCTGCTGGGTTCGAATCCAGCCCGGGCCTGCCAAACAACAATGACAACTACAACCAAAAAATAGCTGGGCATTGTGGCAGGTGCCTATAGTCCCAGCTACTTGGGAGGCTGAGGCAAGAGACTTGCTTAAACCCAAGAGTTTGAGGTTGCTGTGAGCTGTGATGCCAAAGAGCTCTACCCAAGGCGACAGCTTGAGACTCTGTCTCAAAAAAAAGAGTAACTTAGAGGAGTCCGGCTGCTGCCTTCTGGTGTGAGCCAATACTCTCCACAACGTGTTGTGCGTGCCCTGTGGTGGGCCAGGCCATTCATCGGGTGGTACTTGGATAAGCATTCAAAAAGTTACACATTTATTGTGATCTTCATTTTAAAAAAATATATAGAATCAGCTTATCAATCCTGTGGTTTCATGGATATTATTGCTACAGATGAGGCCAGCCCAAAAAGTTTGGTGATTTAAGGTCAATTTTGAGGAAAAGGATCAAAGGGCATTTTGAAACCACTCTAAGTGTATTGCGGAAGTGTGTAATACCACTGGGTTTGTTTGTTGTGAAATTAAGTGGCACTTGCTGTGCTGGTGAGCCTACTGTCAGGTCAGAGTAGGTACTAAATAGCGATACAATGGCCAATTCTCTTACTCTCAGCTGGCTTCTTTTAACACAGTGGAACCTCCACAGTCCTAGTGGAACCCCAAACCCTGATGTTCTGGTATGGTGAAAGAAGTAGGAGGTTTAAAATAAGATCATTTGAGTTTCAGTCCAAGCTCTGTTAATAAAATAATTATTTATTTAACAGCTGGGAAATCACTTAACCTCTTAGGGCTCCATTTTTTCACCTATACAATGAGTCCATACCTATCCACCTTGCCTACTTCACCTCAATGTCAAGCTCAAAAGGGCAAGATCGTATTATATTTTTCAACTAGGAAATCCTTGAATTTCAAGTTTTAAGATACATTTGCAACTCCCCAGTTTGAAAGCTTTCTGTACCTCATGTCCTATGCCCAGTCCAAAGTCATCTCTGCAGCTCCCAACCTGGACTCGGTCTCTCTGATCGGCTCTGATGCTGCAGGTCGTTAAGCCTGGCCATTGTAATAAGCATCGATTATCATTATCAACATTATTATATTTACCTAAGATCCCTGGTGCATATGAAGATGCAGAGAGCTCTCATGCATCATTTCCTTTACAAGAACGATTTGCCGTGTCTAAAAACCATTTCTAGAATTAATTTGCCTACTGCAAACAATTTATATTAATGAAAACACATTGAGTTGGTGGGGGGGGCGTTCTGCCCGCGGAGTGTGTTTGCTTTGTTCACCTAGAATAAAAAGAGTTTGAGCGTGTGTTTGTTTTGAATAAATAAATAGCTGGGTGACAGGAGGACGGGCAGCCCGTGCATCGAATCCAGCTGGGTCTAGCATCTCCAAGGCACACTGCAGAGTCGGCAGGAGCCCGCTCCGGTCACTTGCATTTTAATACGTGATGACGTCTGTCATCTGCTTCTCTCTATTTACAGGCCCCTGCTCAGGCTTGGGTTTGATCATGGTGAAGGAACAGGCCGCTACTCTTCTCTAAGGCTTTCGATAAGCCTAGGTGGGACCTCTGAGTCTCCTGATCTCAACTCTTCCCTGCAACAGCCTCTGAAATCCAAACCTTGTTTTCCTTTGTAACCTCCTCTCTCCTCCTGCTTGGCATTTGGGTCAATGAGGCTCATTTTCCTCTCTCTACAGATGGCAGCAGGGTCCCCTGATCTCTGAAAACATCAGACTGATGCTTCTGCTTATCAGAGGGAGAGGAGATGGGAGGAGGAGGAGGAGAGAGAAGGGCAGGAGGATGGGGAGAGAGAGGTGGCTGCGAGGTTGGGGAAAGGAGCCCCACTTCCACCTTACCCACCTTTAGGGCTGCCCTCAGCGTCCCCTCCTGGGTGTGCATATCAGTATTTGGAACTCAGCCTGACCCACCTGCCCCACTGAATCCGTCTGGCTTGTTTGGACACAGGCATCTCAAATGTTTAGTGCTTGATAGTCTCTGAGGACAATGCACTTGAGAGCTCTCGCCAGCAGCAGAGAGGTGGCAGCCAGGCAGGGCTGCAGGCTGTGAAGGCTCTGGCCGTGCTCGCTGGCATCCGGGACGCACATGTGTTTGCATGATAACCTACACAACGCTTCCCGCTGTTTGACGCACCCACTCAGGGGCCTGCAGGGGAGGGGGTGGAGATTTGTCAACATGGCTTTGTTTGGGAGCTGCAGCCTGTGTTATCCCAGATTAATTTGCCCCTCCAGCTTGCACAGGCTACCTAAGGCCAGATGGGAAACCGCAAGTGATTGGAATGGGCACTCGGTCCTCAAGGAGCCAGAGGACCCCTCTGTCCCAGAGAGAAAGGAAAGGCCGCACACTAACACACGGCCTCCGAGAGGGGTCGCCGACAAGGCCAGCAGAGAGGTGGCCCTCCAGGGTGGGGGAGTTAAGAAATGGACCCCAGTGCCAGATTGCCTGGGTCTCCTCTGGCCCTGCCAGATGTGTCCTCAGTGCCTCAACTTCTCCAACCCTAAAATGGGGGTAACAGTGGAACCTAACCCAGAGGGTTGTCAGAGGATTCAATGAACCAATACCTGCTCAGAAAGGCACCTGACACATTGAAATGCCACGTCAGTCTGTGTCGGAGAAATACTGCGTGCTGCTGGTTCCCATGGTAGTAGTATTTATACTGAGGTTCAGAATAACGGGGCCACCGGATCCCAGGATGTTACACCAGGAGGTCCTCTAACCCTGGGCCTCAGGACCACGGGAAGACTCAGAACAGAGCTCTCACCCCCAGAAAGAGGGGGCTCACAGTGAGTGTGACCTCCCATGGGGGACCATGAGGACAAAGAGGAGGCATGGAGATTGGAGAACAGCTCTAGTCTCAAAAACCAAGGAGGAATTTGTAATGTTAAGTCACCTTTTCTCTCCCTCTCACTTTCCACTCACAGCAAGTGATGGCTCTGAACCCTTCCTGGGCTCCTTGGGCTCACTATCTCCATGACGGCTCTGCAAGGCAGCTGGGCCTCCAAGCTGAGGCTCTAGGCTCCAAGAGTTCTCAAAATTGTCATGACTCATCTCTACTGGGTAGCTCCTGCATCTGGAGCCTCGGGCTCCCTGGACAGGAGGACAGTGCACACAGGTGTCCCCTAGACCTGTCACGGGGTCTTAGGCAGAGCAGGAGGCAGGGTGATAGGGTAAACGGGAGAAGCACAGACTGCCACCTTCTGACCAGTTGACCTTGGGCAGGTCACTAACCTCTTGTCACTAACCTCTTCTCACCCTCCATGTCTTCAACTACAATATAGGAATAATAATAACACCCACATTCTGGGGGTTTGAAGAAATCAAATGAGCTTATAGCACCCTATTTCAGTTACCAAGAGGAATGGGGATGGCAGTGACAAGTCTTCACCTAAGAAGACATCCCCTGGGGGTAGTAGCAACCAGAGTGACCTCTGCAAAAAGCTGAGAACCTTCTCTCTGAGGCCCCTACAGGATTTGGTCACCTGCCCCAAAGAATTTTTCCAGGGAAGAGCTGACGTGGCTGTGTAGGACTGGTGGGGCTAATGGAGGCTGTGGGGTAGCAACCTAGGGAACCCACGCTGTGGTCGTTATCATTTTCCACCAAGGTCAGTTTGGCCTCAGCACTGTACTGGGCAAGCCAGATCTAGTCTTGGTCCCCAACAGTTAAGGCTCCAGATGGAGCAAATCGCTAAAACAAACCCCGGGAGATACCAATCTGAGTTGAAAAAATGGTTCTTCCACCATGTCTGTCCCAGACAAGGTCCCTGGAGTTTAAGGATTCTCTGCTCGCCTTCAGGTTCTGAAGGTTCTCCCTGCCCTTAGAAGCCCATCAAGGAAGCGGGCATGAGTGTTTTGGCTCCTGCCGTGGTCTTTTCCAGCTCCTCTCTCCTGGGCCCGTGTAGTCCTCCCACTGTCCGCCCCATCCTGCCTCCAGTCCAGATCTCATCCCTCCAGCCGAGTCGAATGGGAGGAGTTGAACAACCTGACAGCTGAGACCAGAGTCAGCTGGGCAAAGGCTTAGCTCTGTGACCTTGGCCAGATTCCGTCCCCTCTCTGGGCCTCTGTCCCTCCACTCTGAAATGAGCTGGGGTAAGGGAAGTAACTAATTTATTGCTACCTTCTAGCTCTAACTTGCTGTATTTGAAGTCAAGCATTAACTGTCTAATGAGGCCTCAGCCTAAGGAGTCTCCACTTCCTGGGAAGACACCCTTGCAGAAGACAGGAGTCCTCAGGGGTCCCACACAGCCACCAAAGCAAACCTTTAAACAGTTACTACCCTCGGAGTTTAACTTTTTCTGCTCACTTCTCTCATGTTTGATGCTGCTACCATTGGAATGAGGAGTGCCCCGACTATTGTCATAGTGCTGCCAGAGGTCCCTCCACTCTGTGTCACTATCTGGAGCCCACATTCAAAAGGAGTAGGGGAGGCTCTGGGCAGCACTGCTGGCCACTGCTGGCTGGGGGCTGCAGAGGCTTGAAGAACGTGTGTTACTGGGGGATAATCCACATTTCCTCACCCCAGCATGGCATTTGGGATGGAGATGAGGCTCCATCCATTGCCATCAGAACCCAGACTGGAGATGGTAAAAGGGAAGGAGGCATGTGGGATGCTACACGGAAGGAGACAGGCGCTGGCCCCCGGCAGCCACTTTGCCAAGGCACACCATCTCTAACAGTCGATTCCATTTCTTGAGCACCTTCCATGGGCCAGGCATGGCGCACATCTTCAGCTGTTATCAAAATCCTGTAAGGGAGATATCCTTGTCCCTAATAAATAAGGTTAAAGAGCTCACTGCTATAACAGAGCCAGGAAGAACAGACCTGGGATTCGAGCGCAGTTTGGTCCAGGGCTCTTGTCCGGAATGCCACACCCAGCCTCAGTCAGTTGGTCTGTAAGTTGGGAGTTGACTGTGGACTGCTTTATGAACAGTAAAGCTAACTCTGCAAGTAATGGGTCCCAGGAGGGATGGGCTGTGCAGAGAGAGCCGGGAGGGCTATAGAGTCATGAGGGCTTTGCTGGGAAATTCTGGGCAGCTACTGAGGCCCAAGGAGCAGGTCAGCAAGGCCTTCACTCTGCACTGAACACACTGGGCCCCTCCCTGCCAGGGAAGTAGAAGTGAGACCCAGAGAATGGGGAGCAGGACTAAGCAGGTGTCACCAGGGAGCCACTCAACCATTGCCACAATACCCCAGACCCAGGAGGGAAGAAATAGGAAGAGCTGTCAGGCGAGACGAGTGGAGGGACCCCAGGGTACCTTGTGCCATCAGCTCCCTCCTCAATACCATTTAAACACCACCTTCTTTACGTGGAGAAATGGGAACAAGAGAGGGCTTGGTTGGTTAAAACCAGCCCAGGTACACACTCACCTATCTCCCCGAAAGGCCTCAGACTCAGACTTCTGTGTCTGGTGGCAGTCTTGGATCTGAGAAGAACCCAGTAGAATGTTTATCTGGAGCATGGGAAAGAAGGTGGCTGGAAGAGAACAAAGATCTTTGTGGGAACTGACTTAGGAGGAGGAGGAGGGGCAGGATACCCTACCAACTCAAGGCATAGCTGAGCTTTGCCAGAAACAACACCTAGCTACTTGGTGTCAAAAAGGCAGCGTGAGGCAGTGCCTGTGGCTCAGTATGTAGGGCTCTGGCCCCATAAACTGAGATGCCGGGTTCGAACCTGGCCCTGTACAAACCACAACAAAAAAAATAGCCGGGCATTGTGGCAGGTGCTTGTAGTCCCAGCTACTCGGGAGGCTGAGGCAAGAGAATTGCCTAAGCCCAAGGGCTGGAGGTTGCTATGAGCTGTGAAACGTCACAGCACTCTACCAAGGGCAACAGAGTGAGACTCAGTCTCTAAAAAAAAAAAGCAGGTTTCTTGAATCTAGGGATAGGAAGCTAAGGAGCAGAGTTGGTCTCTCCACTGGAATGCTGAGAAGGGGTAGGGATCCTCCCCCACTAAGATGACTTCCTTGTGGGGGGTCACATTGGAAGGCTTGGAAAGATCAGTTATTTCCCATCCATCCTCCCACAGAGCACAAGCCATGGTCTGTTGCTGGTGGAAGAGTGGATTAAGATAAAGGGCAGGTGTAGAGAACAGCCCTGGGCCCAGAGTCAAGAGACTTGCATTCTGCTCCCATCTCCACTACCAACTGTGTGATGTTCGGAATGTCTCTTCCACTCCCTGGCATGTTCTGTAGATCTGTAAAAGGAGGATACTGGTCTAGGTGGTCCTCAGATCCCTCACTCTAAGGTCTTGGAAGTGGCAGGTCCTATGTAGGGCATTCATGCCTTTAGCAGCAAATGTTATTGGAAGGCCTCCCTTCCAATAACCCTGGAGTACCTCCGGGCACAGTGCTGGATGCTGGAGGTACACAGGTGAATCAGGGACCATCCTGCCCTCAGGGTGCTTGGGGTGGGGGACAGCCAGTGCAAGGCCCATGCTATAAACAAAAATGCTATGAGAGCATGGAAAGGTGTGATTCATTCTGGCAGGAAATTGACCAAGAAAGTCTCACAGAGGAAGTGGCATTTCAACGGAGCCTCCAGGAGTAAGTAGGTCCCAGCCCTGGTGACACATCCTCTTGGAGCTCCCAGATGGGGGCGCCAGTTCTCCCACCAGTCTTGCCCTGGCTAAGCAAGGATCAGCAGTGGGGTGCCGTTAGAAGTCAGCTGGGTCACACACCCAGTGCCCTGGTGGCATCCCGTAAATAACAGTGCAGTTCTGGTGTATGCATGTCTACAGATATATTTGTAGGAACTGAACAGCAGATAACCCTGCCCCAATCATTTTCATTTGATGTGAAGTACACTTTTGTGGGCAAAAAAATATGAATCTCTGATTCCATTTTGCTAAACAAAATGAAGTGAGTTGCAGGGAAGAACTGAATGACTACAGAGAGAGGAAGGCCTGAATGTTCCTGCCATAGAATATTTGTGAGGATGATCTGGACGGAGATCATCAGAATTCGACTGTACTAGACACTCAGGCCATCCATTACTAACTAGAAGTATTCACATCCACTGTGACTCTAAGTCATATTGTAATGATAAGAGCTAATATTTATTGAACATTTGTCATGTGCCAAGCACCGGTTTGAATTTGTATATCTCATTAGTCTTCCCATTTTATAGATAAGGAGACTGAGTGACTTGCCTGGCGCCCATTCTCTGCAGCGCTCTGTTGCAGTTTAATAAACACATCATCTCTGTTCAAATGAAACAAGCAGCATTCAAAGCTATATTCAAAACTAGTAGTGTGGAGACTCCTCATGGGTCTCAAAATAGACCTCCTATTTGATCCTGCAATCCCATTACTAGGCAACTACCCAGAAGAAAAAAAAATTATTTTACTATAAGGACATTTGCACTGGATTGTTTATTGTAGCTCAATTTATAATTTCCAAGATGTGGAAACAACCTAAATGCCCATCAACCCGTGAATGGATTAATAAACTGTGGTATATCTATAGAATACTATTCAGCCATAAAAATAGAGATTTTACATCTTTTATATTAATCTGAATTGAGTTGAAGAACATGCTTCTCAGTAAAGCATCACAAGAATGGAAAAGCGAGTATTCAATGTATTCAATACTAATATGAAACCAGTACATGATCTAATACATGCCCATACAAGAGAAAAACCCAATTCAATTCAAGTTGGGATGTGGGGGAAGTGGAGAGGGGGGAAGGGAACGGAGGGGGGACTGGTGTGCTCCCACATAGTGGGCACCTTGTAAGGGGGCTCACCTCCTGGGCACGGGAGGCAAATAACAAATGCAAGCATTGTAATCTAATTGTTTATACCCTCATATTAATCTGAAATTAAAAGAAAGAAAAAAGCTATTCAAAATTGATGATGTGTCCACACACTTGAGATGATGTCTGATTTTTCTTGACTCCAAACACAGCTTCTGAAGGTAGCAGAAGCTACCAAGGCCCTGAGAACTCAAAAGATGAGACAGTAATGGTTTAGTTTTGCCCTGAGCTACTCTCACTGATCTCAGGCATCCATGGGGGACATTGGATTTAGACAAACCATAGAGGCTCAAATGCAGACAAATAGCTTGCTTTGCAGTTCCACTTTGGGTATACAGCCCATCTGGGGTAGAATGTGGCTCCTGAGAAGTTGATAGGAAGGTCCCCAGTGGAGTGGTGGTGTTGCTGCTGCTGCTGGGTGGAATCGGGTAGTGAAACAGACTGAGCAGCTCCGCATCTGCATTTCAGACACAAAAATGGAGCTAGAACAAGGACATTGTCCCAGCCCCTTGGGGTTAGAGCCCAAAGTTAGAGACAGGGGAGATGAGGCAAGCATGAGTCAGTCATCTGAATGCAAAAGGCCAGAAGCCGAAGAGAATTTAAATGTGTTTCTATTTTCTTAGTTCCCTGAGGATCCCTTAATATTGCAGGGGGAGGTGGGGGTGGAGCGGGTGGGGGGAGGGAAGTCTGCACGAAGCAGTCTTGGCCTTTAGTCTTGAGGAGATGGCTCCCTGCAGGGTATGTTCCGGGGTTACCACGAAGTCTCTCCACCCCCAACCCCAAAATGTCAGAGCTTCTTTCCTCTGGCCTAAAGCATTGTGCCTGTTAAAAATGCAAATTTCTGGAGGAAAACTGATGCTAAGCCCAATCAGTGTTTTATGCTACTGTCTGATAGGGTCCATAGTCAGAGAATGTGGCACTTAGAAAGGACTTCCGAAATCTCTGGGTCTAACCCCCTCCCATGTTGTGGATGAAGGCGGGGGATTGAGCGGGGCTCACTGCAGCCCTAATCGAGTCCTGTCTGTCCAAAGTTCCTCTGTCCTCCAAAGGCTAACTGGCTAATGGGGGGAGGGCAGACATGCAGATGGAAAGGGGTGACTGGCAGTGCAAAACAGAGTGTAATGGCGCTTGTGACAGGGATTGGAAGACAGGGAAAGCACAGGGTGTGCTGAGATAATCAGGGAAGGCAGCCCCAAGGAGGTGGGGCTGCAGCTGAGCCTGTAAGGCTGGTGGGCACTCAGAGGTGGACACACAAGCGATTCTCATGGGGCGAGATGAGGTCAGACCAGACTTTGCCTTGCATCCTGTAGGTAAAGGGAGGCCAGGGAAGGAAGTTGAGCAGAGAGGTGGGAGCAGAGTTTAAGACCTGTCTGGCAGAGGGGTGTACAGGCCCTGCCACCCCTCCAACTCGGAAGGCGGAGACCAGAGGCAAGGAGACTCTGATATGAGTGGTCTGGTGAGGGGTGGGGGGAATTGTACTGAGGATCCCAGGACTGGCAAGGTCTCTTTGAGTAATGTGGGGAGGAAAAAGATTTCCATGGTTTCCCGGATTAGAAACCACCCGGTCACTGGGTATCCCTTCTGCAACTCACTTTACCTTTCTGGGCCTCACTGTTCTCATCTCTAAAATGGGATGAGTGCTAATGCCAATAATAATGATAATAATTTCCCTGGCTTCTATGCCAAGTTGTGGGAATGAAATGAGATCATGATATGGAAACACTTTGAACAGATGAAGGGCTTGGAGCATTCTTTTGTCTTCTTTCCCCCTTGGAAATCAATACTGAAAAAAATCCCTATTTCTCCCGTCTAGGTCCCTTGGCCTTCAGCTTCATTTATTTCACGTTGCTTCTGAGGTGATCGGTCCCCAGTGCAGGTGCAACCCCAAGCTCAGGGCACACAGCAGGAAAGCTCAAGCCCAACCCATGCCAGAGACAGAGGGTCCTGGCTTCGTGGCAGGTCCTGTGGGGCCCCCTCTCCCTTACAGTGGGATTCTCCCTGGTTTTCATGTGGCAGGCCTGAGGCTCCCCCTTACTGTTCACCCAAGCATGAGCAACAATCTCTCTTTCTCACTCCCACGTGCTTCCCAGGCTTCCTTAGGCATTACCATTTAATTTATTTATATTTATGAAACCTCCAACTAGGTCAATGCACTTTTACACACATCTTAATAATCGCTGGTATCATGGGGGTGGGTGGGGGAGAGAAGAGGGTCATGTGCACTGTAGGAACTGACTCATCCTTCCACCGGCTGTGGTCCTCGGGGACCCAGTGTGAGGAAAACGCCTTAGCTGGTGTGCTGACTGCTGAGTCTGTATCCAGGGCCGCCTTCCCCAGCCCCAGCTCCACACTTCTCCAAAGGAACGAAGAATAGTTTTATGGGTTCACACCACACCACACCCCCAGATCCCACTGGACTTGTAAACGGATATGAAATCCAACATCAACAAAGTTGCTGAAATGAAATCAGGCACCGAGTGTAAAAGAAGCCAGGCTGTGATTCTCACAACCAGTGAAACTGAACATTTTTTTTTCTGCAGGTCCCAAATACCAGCTTGCCCCTGAAGTCATCCCTATCTTCTCCTCAAATGCACATCCTCTTCCTTGGTCATGGGAGTTACTGCCCCTGTGAAAGCTGTGGCACATGCCTCGTAGGATGCTGTAACCCCACGTTCAAACATGGATCCTCAAGTTAAGAGTATGTGGATTTTGAGGAGATACAGTGAGCTGAGGAGACAAGAAGGCTTTCTGGAAATGAGAGCAGAATCAATGTAAACAATTAGGTAAATTTGCTGATATTGATTTCTAGAAGGGCCATGCCCAGTAGCCTATGGAGCAGCACAATGATTAAACCCATGGGCTTTTGAGTCAGAAATTCTAAGTTTAAATCCTGGCTCTATGGCTTGCTAGCTGTGTGACCTTAATCAAGTCAACATTTCTAAGCCTCAATTGCTTCTTCTATAAAATGGAGATAATAATAATACCTAAGCCAGAGGTGTCTCGAGGATGAAAAGAGATGATGGATGCAAGTAAGATTCTTAGCACGTGGGTCTTACCTACATTCGTATCAATGTGTAATGCACAAACGCATTGCATTATGTGAAAGTTACCAGTCTCAAAAGGCTATCTGCTGTATAATTCCATTTGTAGTATGCTCTAGAAAAGGCAAAACTATAGGGACAGGAAACAGATCTGTGGTTGCCAGGAGCTAGGGGTGGAGAGAAGGGCTGATAATATAGGGACGTGGAGGAATTTGGCAGGTGGTGATGTAACTGTTCTTTATCTTGATTGTGGTGGTGGTTACATGGCTAGAGTATATGTCAGAACTTTCAGAATTGTGCCCTAAAATGGGTGAGTTTTACTATCTGCAAATTCTGCCTCAATAAATATGACCTATTTTTTTAAAAAGAGATAATACATTCATGCGAAAGCCTTCATGCGTGGTGTCTACTAGATAACTACAATTTCATAGTGAGTAGATGGCACGTGGTTACCTGTATTATCATCATCACTGCGATGGGGAGTTCCTCCCTGCCTCAAAGGGCACAGGCACGGCACATTTTTCAAAAGGGCAAAAGGGGTGCAGTGCTCCCCAAAGGAGGAGGCTCTGGCCCAGTGACCTGCAGTGGTCCCTTTCAGGCTGTGACATTTGTTGAAGACATTCCACCTCTGCTCACCAAGTTGTTTTTGCATAAGTGAGTTTTTGTTCTGGTTTGAGCACCCTGGCGGGCTGGCAGACATGGGCCCCAGTCTCTGAGCTTAATAGCCACTTTCTTGCCTGCCCTCATTATTCCCTAATCCGTGTAATTTTAGGACCCTGCTCAGCACCTTCTCCACGTTCACTGTTCCCATTAATAATCATGATCAGCACTTACCTAGGTGCTTTTCATTTTCAAAGCCCATGAATTAACACTAATTAATCCACACAGCAGTGCCAGAAGGAAGGGGAGCTATCATTATCCCGGCTGCGAAATAAGCAGGGAAGAGGAAGGCTCCAGGTGACTTGCCTGTGGCTTTAGAAGGGAGAGAGAGGGGGGATATCCCAGATAGAGAACCCGGGTAGCTGAGATCCCAGCTCAAGGCTGGTACTATTAGTGGGTGACTAGAATGGCCAACATTAGGGAACAATTACTGCGTACAAGGCACCATTCAATGAGCTTTTGTGCATTTTCTCATTGAATCATCCCAGGATTCCTGGGAATATCTATCTGTGTGCCATGATTCTCTGTTTTTTAACGAATAAAGAAAGAGAGACATGGAAAAATTAAGAACCTGCTCAAGGTCCCACAGCCAAGGTCCATAGTCCAGAGTTTACCTCTCCCTGACCACGTTCTACCAGATTGCTCCTTAGAGCTAACTGATGGCTGCACCAAGTTCCCAGAGCTGGCACTAGGTAGAAAGCTGCTAAAGGCATTGCTTCATCCCCACCACATACCAGGAAGGGATGAAAGAGCCAGCTCAGAAAGTGTGAGCCAAGAACAACCAAGTAGGCAGAGCCATCATGACCTCCTGAGTACATTTCCTCTCCACTCTCTGCCTTATTTCCTTCCTTAGCCTACAAGAAAACCATCTATTTATTCTCTTTACAAACATTCATGGAGCTCAGTACAACCTTGAGTTCTGGGGACACTTGAAGATAAGTAAGGTATGATCCTGTCTTCATGGAGTTCACCATGTCTCTGGGAAGCAAAGCCTTGAGAACAGAAACAGCTGGACAGCTAAATAGTTACACAGAACAGTGAGACTCTTTCCGTCTTCTGTACATTCAAAACCTCATTTTGGGACCCTACAAAACTTTTGCATGAAAGAACAAAACTAATCATGAAATGTTCTAAATATGTCATGTAATTCTGGAACAAGGAGGGAATTACATGTATTCATTTATTTAATGAATATTTATCAAGTACCTAAAATGAGTCAAGCTGTGTTCTAAGCACTAGGCATAAAGTAGTAAACTACACAAAAGAAGTCACTGACCTTATGATTTTACCTCTCAGAAGAGACAGTCCACAGATGAACCAGAAAAACATCACCAGGAACTATAAAATAGCAAACAGTGGCACATGCTGTATAGAGAGTGAAAATAGAATGAAATAAAAGAGTGCTCAATATCCACTTACAATTGACTGGTCAGGGAAGGCCTGTCTGGGGAGGTGACATTTAGCTGAGGCCTAAGTGACAAGAAGGAGACGGCCGTGTGAAGATCAAGGGAAGAGACTCTAAGGAGGAGCAGCCAATGCAAAGGCTCAATGTGGAGACCATCTTGTATCCCAGGAGTGGACAGAGGGCTGGAGCGGCTGGGGTAGCATCCTCAAGGATGAGTGAGCCACGAGATGAGATCCAATAAGTAGGCAGGGCCAAATCATAGAAGGCTCCAGGTCAGAGTAAGGAGTTTGAATTTGATTTTAAGTGTCACGGCAGGCTATGGAGGAGGTGGCACTTTTTCAAAGGGATACTTGGGCTGCCAAGTGGAGAATGGATTATAAAAGGACAGACGTGAAAGCAGTGAGAACATGAAGCTGCAGAGGACCTGGGAAGGAGAGGAGGGCAGCATTGTCCTGGCCATGACAATGTACTTGGAGAGAGATAGATGCGTCTGGGGTGTAGCTGAAGATCCAGCTAACAAGACTTGCTGACAATTGGGTAAGGGCAGAAAGGAAAACAGAGCAATCAAGGATAACTGCTATTATGTGTCTGGATGGGTTGGGATGCCCTTCACAGAGAACAGGAGGACTGGGGAGAAACAGGCTAGGGTGGGACTGAATGTTCTGGGTGGGTCATGTTCACTTTGAAATGACTATTGGGCATCTCTCTAGAAGTGAAGAATCGGCAGTTCTGGGGAAAGATCGGGGCTATAGGTTCAGACCTAGGAGCCACTGGCATGTGGGTGGGATTTACAGCTGGGGAGAAGATACAGAACCCAATGGAGGGAGTCTAGATAGAGAGGGAGCTTAGGGCCTTGGGGCGTGCTAACATTTAGATGTGGGACAGAGGGAGGAAGCAGGAAAGGAGATGAGAAGGTGCCCCACTGCGGGAGAAGGGGCTGAGATAGAATGGAGTCATGGAAGCCGGGACAAGTTCAGAGTTTCAATGAGGAGGCCGTGATCAAGGGGGTGAATGCCTCTGGTGGCCCAAACAGGAAAAGCCAATCTTTCTTGTCTACATAATTTCTACAGGCAGCCATGCATTAAAATCACTGCGCAGCTTTTAAAAAATATAGATGCCAGGCCCTATTCTAGAGTTATTGAATTGGACACTCTGAGGATTGACACTGTGACATCAGCACTCTCTAAAATGTGTTCTGGGCAGGTGGGAGGTGATGGGCTTTCCAAGTGAATGGACAGCGCGTATACAGTTTGTGATGTGGCAAGTGAAGACAGGAATGAAAGGCATGTAAAGCCTCCATGCTGGAGAGAAGAAGAGAAACAGAGGCAGGATCAAGGCATGTGGAGAACAGTGGTTCTCCAATGCTTTGGTCTCGAGGCCTCTTTACACTGTTAAAAATTTTTGAGATCAGAAACAAGGCAAGGATGTTCCCTCTCACCATTACATTTCAACATTGTGCTGGAAGTCCTTACTGAAGCTATAATATAAGAAAAAGAAATTAAAAGTATACCTATTGGGGCCCGCCCAGACCTCAGTAAGAGCTGCACAGCAACCCCTGACACACGACACATGCCCGCCGGGCCTCCAAATGCCCTGACCAGGAACTGCAGGAGCCACACAACCCCACGTCCTCCCTCCTATACCCTCCCAGCCTCCACACCGGCCCACTCATCTGGCCAGGGACTCTGGTAGCCGCATGCCCTCTGGAGCCCTCCCTGCCTCTGCACAGAGCTCTTCTCCTGGCCAGAGACTACTGGAGCCTTGAGTTCTCTGTGCCAAAGTCACTGGGCACCAGGCACTCCCAGAACCATGTGCACCACCACCCGCCGTGTTGCTGGATCCAGGTGTGTCACACTCCAGAGCTGCTTCCACAACCAGAACTCCCTGGCTGGGGCAGCCCTAGAGCAACTACACAGGGTAACTCCCTTCAAAGATCCAGCAACAATAGAGTGATCCAGCTGGGGTCTAATCTTGGAGAGACACCTCCCCAACTCTGAGGACGGCCACAGGTAATGGTGAAAAACAATCATGAGATGAAATCAACAGAAAAACTCTGGCAATATGAATAATCAGAGTAGATCAACTCCCCCAAGGATCAATGGGGCAGACACAGCACAAGATCCCATGCACAAACAAATAGCTGTCAGAAATCGAATTCAGAATCTGGACAGCAAATAAAATCGAATTAGAATTCCAAGCAGTAACCCAAAAGATATCTCAAGAATTTAACGAATTCAAAGACCAAATGACCAAAGATTTTGACATATTAACACAAGAAGTTGCATCCCTCAAAGATCTGAAAAACACAGTAGAATCCCTCAGTAACAGAATGGAGTAAGCAGAAGAAAGGATTTCCGACATTGAAGACAAAGCTTTTGAACTCTCCCAAACTCTCGAAGAGGAAGAGAAATAGAGGGCAAAAACAGATCACTCTCTCAGAGAGCTCTGGGATAATTTGAAAAAAAACAATATTCGTCTTATAGGGATCCAGGAAAGCGATGAAGTGGCTTCACAAGGCACAGAGTCTCTTCTCCATGAGATTATGAAGGAGAACTTTCCAGACATGCCAAGAGATTCTGAAATTCACATAGCAGACAGTTTCAGAACTCCAGCACAACTTAACCCAAATAAGACATCCGCCAGACACATCATAATCAATTTCACTAAAGTTAATATGAAAGAGAAAATTCTAAAAGCAGCCAGACGAAAGAAAACTATCACCTACAAGGGGAAGAATATTAGAATAACTGCAGATCTCTCTGCTGAAACCTTTCAAGCTCAAAGAGGATGATCATCTACTTTTAATCTCCTAAAACAAAATAACTTTCAACCCAGAATCCTGGGTTGAATACCCAGCTAAACTGAGCTTCATTTATGACAGAGAAATAAAATACTTCAATGACATTCACATGTTGAAGAAATTTGCCATATTAAACCAGCTCTCCAGGATATTCTCAGACCTATCCTTCATAAAGACCAGTGTAACCCTCCACCACAAAAGTAAACCCACCCAGAAAATTTTGATCAAATTCCAACTTCCACAGTCGCAAAATGATTAAAAATGTCCACCGGAATCTTGAAAGGCTTATCAATATTCTCAATTAATGTGAATGGTTTAAATTGTCCTCTAAAGAGGCACAGGTTGGCGGACTGGATTCAAAAACACAAGCCAGATATCTGCTGCATACAAGAATCTCATCTTACTTTAAAAGACAAATATAGACTCAAGATGAAGGGATGGTCATCTATACTCCAGGCAAATGGAAAGCAGAAAAAAGCAGGCATTGCAATCCTATTCGCAGACACAATAGGCTTTAAAACAACCAAAATAAGGAAGGATAAGGATGGACACTTCATATTTATTAAAGGTAATACTCAATATGATGAGATTTCAATTATTAATATTTATGCACCCAACCAGAGTGCACCTCAATTTATAAGAGAAACTCTAACAGACATGAACAACTTGATTTCCTCCAGTTCCATAGTAGTTGCAGATTTTAATACCCCTTTAGCAGTGCTGGATAGATCCTCCAAAAAGAAGCTAAGCAAAGAAATCTTAGATTTAAACTCAACCATTCAACATCTGGACTTAACAGACATCTACAGAACATTTCATCCCAACAGAACTGAATACACATTCTTCTCATCAGCCCATGGAACATACTCCAAAATAGACCATGTCCTAGGCCACAAATCTAACCTCAGCAAATTTTAAAAAGTAGAAATTATTCCCTGCATCTTCTCAGACCATTATGGAATAAAAATTGAACTCAATAACAACAAGAACCTGCATACCCATACAAAAACATGGAAGCTAGGGCAGCGCCTGTGGCTCAGTGAGTAGGGTGCTGTCCCCATATGCCGAGGGTGGCGGGTTCAAACCCAGCCCTGGCCAAACTGCAATAAAAAAAAAATAGCCGGGTGTTGTGGCGGGCGCCTGTAGTCCCAGCTGCTCGGGAGGCTGAGGCAAGAGAATCGCGAAAGCCCAAGAGTTAGAGGTTGCTGTGAGCCGTGTGACGCCACGGCACTCTACCCGAGGGCGGTACATTGAGACTCTGTCTCTACAAAAAAAAAAAAAAAACATGGAAGCTAAACAACCTTATGCTGAAGGATAGATGGGTTATAGACGAGATTAAGAAGGAAATCACCAAATTTTTAGAACAAAACAACAATGAAGACACGAATTACCAGAACCTCTGGGATACTGCAAAGGCATTTAAATTAAAATTTAACTCCCTAAGAGGGAAATTTATAGCACTGCAAGCCTTCCTCAAGAAAACAGAAAGAGAGGAAGTTAATAACTTAATGGGACGTCTCAAGCAACTGGAGAAGGAAGAACATTCCAACCCCAAACCCAGCAGAAGAAAAGAAATAACCAAAATCAGAGCAGAATTAAATGAAATTGAAAACAAAAGAATTATACAACAGATCAATAAATCCAAAAGCTGTTTTTTTGAAAAGATCAATAAAATAGATAAACCTTTCACCAACCTAACCAGGAAAAAAAAGAGTAAAATCCCTAATTTCATCAATCAGAAATGGTAACGATGAAATAACAACAGACCCATCAGAAATTCAAAAAATCCTTAACGAATATTACAAGAAACTCTACTCTCAGAAATATGAAAATCTGAAAGAAATCGACCAATACCTGGAAGTACACCATCTACCAAGACTTAGCCAGAACAAAGTGGAAATATTGAACAGGCCTATATCAAGTTCTGAAACAGCATCAACTATACAAAATCTCCCTAAAAAGAAAAGCCCAGGACCAGATGGCTTTACGTCAGAATTCTACCAAACCTTTAAAGAAGAACTAGTACCTATACTACTATACCTCTTCCAAAATATAGAAAAAGAAGGAATATTACCCAACACATTCTACGAAGCAAACATCACCTTGATCCCCAAACCAGGGAAAGACCCAACAAGAAAAGAAAATTATAGACCAATATCACTAATGAATATTGATACAAAAATACGCAATAAGATCCTAACAAACAGAATCCAACAACACATCAAAAAAATTATACACCACGACCAAGTGGGATTTATCCCAGGGTCTCAAGGTTGGTTCAATATACATAAATCTATAAATGTAATTCAGCACATAAACAAACTTAAAAATAAAAAACATATGATTCTCTCAATTGATGCAGAAAAAGCTTTTGATAATATCCAGCATACATTCATGATCAGAACACTTAAGAAAATTGGTATAGAAGGGACATTTCTTAAACTAATAGAGGCCATCTACAGCAAACCCACAGCCAATATCATACTGAATGGAGTTAAATTGAAATCATTTCCACTTAGATCAGGAACCAGGCAAGGTTGCCCATTGTCTCCATTGCTCTTTAATATTGCAATGGAAGTTTTAGCCATTGCAATTAGGGAAGAAAAGGCAATCAAGGGTATTCACATAGGGTCAGAAGAGCTCAAACTTTCACTCTTCGCAGATGATATGATCGTATATCTGGAAAACACTAGGGATTCTGCTACAAAACTTTTAGAAGTGATCAAGGAACACGGCAATGTCTCAGGCTACAAAATCAACACCCATAAATCTATAGTCTCTATATATACCAACAATAACCAAGCCGAAAAAACAGTCAAGGACTCTATTCCTTTCACAGTAGTGCCAAAGAAGATGAAATATTTGGGAGTATACCTAACAAAGGACGTGAAAGATCTCTACAAAGAGAACTATGAAACTTTAAGAAAAGAAATAGCTGAAGATGTCAACAAATGGAAAAACATACCATGCTCATGGCTGGGAAGAATCAACATTGTTAAAATGTCTATACTACCCAAAGCAATATATAATTTTAATGCAATTCCTATTAAAGCTCCATTGTCATATTTTAAAGATCTTGAAAAAATAATACTTCGTTTTATATGGAATCATAAAAAACCTTGAATAGCCAAAACATTACTCAGCAATAAAAACAAAGCAGGAGGAATCACACTACCAGACCTGAGACTGTACTATAAATCCACAGTGATCAAAACAGCATGGTACTGGCACAAAAACAGAGAAGTAGATGTCTGGAACAGAATAGAAAACCAAAAGATGAATCCAGCTACTTACCGTTATTTGATCTTTGACAAGCCAATTAAAAACATTCAGTGGGGAAAAGATTCCCTATTTAACAAATGGTGCTTGGTGAACTGGCTGGTGATCTGTAAAAGACTGAAACTGGACCCACACCTTTCACCATTAACTAAGATAGACTCTCACTGGATAAAAGATTTAAACTTAAGACATGAAACTATAAAAATACTTGAAGAAAGTGCAGGGAAAACTCATGAAGGAATCGGCCTGGGTGAATATTTTATGAGGAGGACTCCCCAGGCAATTGAAGTAGTATCAAAAATACATTACTGGGACCTGATCAAACTAAAAAGCTTCTGCACAGCCAAGAACATAGTCAGTAAAGCAAGCAGACAGCCCTCAGAATGGGAGAAAATATTTCCAGGTTATACCTCTGATAAAGGTTTAATAACCAGAATCCACAGAGAACTCATACATATCAGCAAGAAAAGAACAAGTGATCCCATCTCAGGGTGGGCAAGGGATTTGAAGAGAAACTTCTCTAAAGAAGACAGACACACGATCTACAGACACATGAAAAAAAGCTCATCATCCTTAACCATCAGAGAAATGCAAATCAAAACTACTTTGAGATGTCACCTAACCCCAGTAAGAGTAGCCCACATAACACAATCCCAAAACCAGAGATGTTGGCATAGATGTGGAGGAAAGGGCACACTTCTACACTGCTGGTGGGAATGCACACTAATGCATTCCTTCTGGAAGGATGTTTGGAGAATACTTAGAGTCCTAAAAATAGACCTGCCATTCGATCCTATAATTCCTTTACTAGGTTTATACCCAGAAGACCAAAAATCACAATATAACAAAGACATCTGTACCAGAATGTTTATTGCAGCCCAATTCACAATTGCTAAGTCATGGAAGAAGCCCAAGTGCCCATTGACCCATGAATGGACTAGCAAATTGTGGTACATGTATACCATGGAATATTATGCAGCCTTGAAGAAAGATGGAGACTTTACCTCTTTCATGTTTACATGGATAGAGCTGGAACATACTCTTCTTAGCAAAGTATCTCAGGAATGGAAGAAAAGGTATCCAATGTACTCAGCCCTACTATGAAACTAATTTATAGCTTTCACATGAAGGCTATAACCCAACTATAGCACAAGAATATGGGGAAAGGACCAAGGAAGAGGAAGGGAGGGGGGAGGTTAAAAAATATATAAATAAAAATAAAAGTATACCTATTGGGAAGGAGAAATAAAACTATATTTACAGATGAATTAATTGTCTATATAGAAAATCTGAAAGAATTAACAACAAAGAAAACCCTCCTGGACTAATTTTTTGTATAGCAAATTCCATTTTCTTTTTTATTAAGTCATATATACATAGATCATGAATGCAAAAAATAAATAAATAAATAATAAAATGTGTTCTGGGTAAGTGTGGTCCATCCAGGCCATGGCACAGGATCTGAGAACCACCAATCTAGTTCAGCCCTTGGGCCAGAGATCGGAGAGATTCAGTAACCGCGGGTGGTGACACAAGTTCCTGGGGACTGGAGGCTTAAACCATAGATTCCCCTGTTACCTAATGTCGCGTTCTATCCATTACACTACATCGCCATTCTGGTTTGGGGAGATTTGATTTGCCATATGGAAGTTGTAGAAGAAATTTAACTCTTGATCAAAGATAGAAATTTCATAGTAAGCAAGCCAAACCACGGAGGAAAGTGTAATGTCTCTTGTAAAATGCCTAGAATATGCAAATCAATGGTAATAAGCCTTCAATAACCACCAGTTCTGTGACTCCAGCCCAGTTCTCAATTATCTGCATTTGGATTATCCACTTCTGCTGATGAAAATGTTGACTCTGCAACTGATTGTTCCTGACAATCAGGGCACAGCTGGGACCACTCCTCTTCAGCAGCAACTGCATGCTTAGAAGGACTTTGGGCACAAAGAGTGAAGAATTTGTGAGAACAATCAGCCCACGCTTTGTCATATGAGGCATGATGGGGGCGGGGAGATTCCCATTTCTCTAGCACATACCATGTGCCAGGCGCTGTGCTAGGAGCTCCGTGTGCTGAGGAAGCTGCACAAGAGTTTAGTCCTCATATCTATTCCTATGGACTAAAATAGATACTGAAAGCTGGAGGGTGTGGAAAATGTTGGTAAAGCAAAGGGGATGAGGAGTAGGAAGAATCAAGTAAATGCTGGGAGGGTCACTGCTGGGGGCGCTGTCTGTCCCCGGATGAGTGAGGCTCGTCCTGACTGGATCCATTGGGTTGGCCCATGTGCTCTGTGGAGGCAGTGCCCTGGTGTCAGGGAGTGGCAGCCAGTCTTCCTCCTCACTGGACAGGAACCCCCTCAGTGATCAAGGTGGAGTCAGTGAAACTGAGTCAGGCCAGGGGCCTCCCCTAAAGCAACTTCTTCACAGGCCCCGGCTGTCAGGGGACGGATTGGTCCTAGAGGGTGCAGATGAGGCTCCAGCTTCCTCAGCACACAACCTCTCAGGGCGCTGTGGATTCAGCTCTGCTGATGGTAGGGCAGGCGTCACTCACTGGTGGAAAGGGTGCCCTTTATCCTGTGGCCTTTTGACTGAATCTAAATTTTCCAGAACAAATCCTTTTAACAAAGGGATTTGTTCTGTGAAGTTTGGATTCGGTCAAAGAGCTGCACTTGCAGATCTGAAGGGACATGCGTGGCCTTGAGGCCACCAGCTCCCCACCCCTGGTTCAAGTCTCTAGATCCTATTCAGAGCCCAGACAAGAAGACAGGACCAGCCACCGCTCTTCTCTGTAGGGCAGACCAGAGCGTCACCCAGTGGCGTAGGCACAAGTCTTTGCTTTCTGATTGCTATGGGGCTGGGAGGGAGGGGGAAGGGGGGTGGGCAGGCACAGTACCCTGCATGGGGAGAAAAGTGCTGCCTATTTTGAAGATTGTGACTTCTAATGTCTTAGTGGGGGTCAAGCTGTGCATTCTTCTCCTGTGGGGACTCAGCACCAGCCATGCCTTGCTTGGCAGAACCACCGAGAGAAGCCTCATCAGACCAGATCCTAGAATCTCCCCCCAACCTACTGAATCAGACTGAAAAGTGGCCTTAATATGCACCCAGAGGTCTAGAACCAATGTGAATTTGGTCTTCAGGTCCCCTGCAAGCCTTTTCTCTTCTCGGTATCTCCCTAGTTCACTGTAGCTCTTCTTCTGCCTGTGACAGGTCTCAAGCCCTGTGATGTCCCAGGTGCCTGGCTCCAGTTTACCTAGGTTCTCTTCATATTGCTGAGCAGAGCCCAGTCTCTGGATGTCGTGACTCAGGGATTCCCACTTGGTGATCCGCTGGGGCTGAGAGTGTGAAGCAGAGCACAGAAGGTAACTCTGTCTGGGGCCTGCGCTTATGATCAGACAGAGGCCTTGAAAGGAAGGGAAGGTGGGTCACAGGCAGCCCAGCCCAGCCAGCCCCAGTAGCCCCGCCATGGGGCTCTTGAGAGTTTTCTCCAGACTGGAATCTGATTGACAAGCCCCTGTGTCTGCAAATGCAAACCCCTATGGAGGCTCTAGAGAGCTGAACTGGACACATGCTTGCACAGGGCATATGGCCAGCAACTCTGAGCATGACCTGCAGACAGTAGCAGATCAGCTCTGGAATGTTCCTGTCACCTTCTCATTGTGCCGCAGACCATGTGTGAGCTTTCAGTGCTGGCCACTACCACTTAGCAGCATGAACTTGAGCCTCATTTTCCCTATTCGGAGAAGGGAAAGGCTAAAACAATAGCTCTCTCACAGGGCTATTATGAAGAACAGCTAAGACAGCATCTGCGAAAGTGCTGTTATCACCATTACCATCCCCATTACAGCCATTATGAACACGAAGGCTGATGGGGCCCGTTCTGCAGGGGTCACAACGCTTGGGTGATGCCTGAGGGAACCCACACTCTGAGACAGCAAGGCTGTCTGGCCCCCTCAGGTCTCCAGGGCAGCGGGATGGGAAGGAGCCCCAGGGAAGCAGGTCTGGTTGTACCTTCACTTGAACTAGC
The DNA here is from genome assembly GCF_027406575.1 of Nycticebus coucang. NCBI lineage: Eukaryota > Metazoa > Chordata > Mammalia > Primates > Lorisidae > Nycticebus > Nycticebus coucang. Next base: position 122,181,843 of record NC_069785.1, on the reverse strand, counting down.
AGAAGAGAACTTGGTGAGAAACCACTCATCCACGGAGGGGGAGAGGACTTATTTGCCTTCACTCAGTTGATTTTTGAGAATCACCTCTTTGCAAGGAGTATTTCCCCCACCTATTAACCTCCCTTCCTGAGTACCTTTTGAGTGCCCATCATGGTGCTAGACAGGAGACAGCTGGTGTGACCTGTGCACATGCCCTATGACCAAGAGGGGGTGGCAGAAAGATCCCAGCAGAAGAACAAGATGGTGGTGGAGACCACTGCCTAGAACCGATTCCATGATGAGTAATCCACATGATGGGGGTGCAATGCTGGTGAGAAATCAGGGACCCCGAATCGTTAGGCCTCTGCTCCAGCTGGGCGGCATCACTCTGCCTCCCAGGATGGGGCTGGGAATCTAAGGAGGCTACTCCTGAGTGAGCCCTTGTCAACACTGCAAGGAATTTTTGGCAGAGGAAGGCAAGACCATGCCTGTGGGTGGGGAGAGGACCAGGTGAGGCCCTAGACCAGGGGTGGGGAAACTTTTCATGTTGGAAGTCCTCGTTAATTTAGTTGTAATCAAATAAGGCCCTATTCAAGAAACCTCATTTAGATTTAAAATATACCTTATTTTGTAAAAATATAACTACTGTGTACTTTGTCATTTCAAACAATGAAAACCACGTGTTAATTTTGAAAAAACGTAGCTTTGTTTGAAATGCTTGGATTTTCTGCCACATATATAGACTTAGTTTTCTCTTGCAAAGATATATTCAAGTCACTTTGATTTGACATGGTATCACACAGAAATACTGTATTCCTTTAGAGATCTTCTTTCAATAATTCACATTGTTGATTCTGTTCTTCATCAAATTTAGCTATCTGTTCTCACAGAGATAAAAATTTGCCTAACAGCCTGTCCCCGGTTCCTGGATAGCCAACACACTCCTTTAGAATTAAATGGCAGATCCACACTGAAGACCTCATCATTCAGTATTCGCTGGTTACAAGACTGACTATGCCATGTTGCGTTTGCATGAATATAGTTCACAGTCTTATAACTTATTGCAAAGTGTCACTGAAAACAGTCGCTTTAGCACAGAGTTTATTCTGATGCATGATACAATGAGAAGAATTAAGAGTATCTGGATCTGTTTAATAGTTTTTATCTGTGTAATAAACCCTTCATGTTTTCCTGTCATGGAAGGTGCACTGTCTGTACATACACCCACTAAAGTTACCAAATCCAGTCCAACTTCATGACATTTGTCTTGGAAGTTGTTGATGATATCTATTCCCCATGTTCTGTTCGCAAGCGTAGACAAAGTGAGTAACTCTTCCTAGCAAAGAAAATCTTCTGAATGAAGTATAAAACCCATGCCAAGTCAATAGTATCAATTGATTTTTCATCAAAAGTAATGGAATATGTATTTTCCCTTTGAAGTATTGCATAAAGTTGTTAAATTGAAGACTAATTTATGCTGCCAATCACTCATGGTTCTTCTTGAAAGAGGCAGTTGTGGGCGGCGCCTGTGGCTCAGTCCATAGGGCGCCAGCCCCATATACCGAGGGTGGCGGGTTCAAACCCGGCCCCGGCCAAACTGCAACCAAAAAAAAATAGCCAGGCGTTGTGGCGGGCGCCTGTAGTCCCAGCTACTCGGGAGGCTGAGGCAAGAGAATCGCTTAAGCCCAGGAGTTGGAGGTTGCTGTGAGCTGTGTGAGGCCACGGCACTCTACCGAGGGCCATAAAGTGAGACTCTGTCTCTACAAAAAAAAAAAAGAAAGAGGCAGTTGTTTGTACTTTGAAATGTTACCCGGGGTCTAGGCATCCTTCAACTCTGACAGTGCATTCTTTGACAATTCCAGAGTGTACAAGCTACTTTATAAGTTGCTTCAGTGGCATTATTTCCAGGTCTTATTGCTGCTTGCAAGAATTGTCTTTGCTTTTCCTTTTCATCTTTTAATTTCTGCATTACAACCTCTCGAGCCTCTCCCTGTCATTTAAAATATCTGTGGTCATTATGAGTGTCACAATGTTGATGAGCATTGAATTTCTTTAATGTTGCTATTGCAGTATCACAAAGCAAGCAAATCATCTTGTCTTTAGCAGAAACAAGATAATATTGCAATTCCCAATCCTCATTAAAAGTTCTGCTTTCTTCCCTCAGCGTTCTCTTGGTCTTCTTTGACATGATGGGCTGTTAAGCAGGCAGAAGTAAAACTCACTGTCCAGCTGTGCAACTATTTACAAATTCCACTTCAAAAGGAAACATAGTACACTGTTATCAAAAGCCTGTAACAGACTGGTGAATTCAACCCCCATAACGCTCACCAACCAGCCTAATGGGGCAGTGGTGCCAGTCAGGTGGGGGAAGTTAGAAATAAATCATGCATGCAGCAGCTGTCAATTTAGCCCTTATCGCTTACTAATATTCTAATTGTGATGGCCAATCTGGGTGTATTATTTCAATGAAACTTATTCTTTGGTATTTTAAAGATGTTAATTTTATTTATTTGTTTGTTTGTTTAGCAACAGAATCTTACTCTGTCTCCCTGGTGGCATCATAGCTCACAGCAACCTCAAACTCTCGGGCTTGAGTGATCCTCTTGCCTCAGCCTCACTGGGACTTCAGGTGTCCATCATAACACCCAGCTAGTTTTTCTTTTCTTTTTTTTTTTTTTAAGTAGAGACAGGGTCTCACTCTTGCTCAGACTGGTCTCAAACTCCGAGCTCAAGCTATCCACCTTCCTCAGCCTCCCAGAGTACAGACATGAGGCACCACCCCTGGCCAAATATGTTTATTTTAAAAATAAAATAGAAAGCTTTCCGAGGGCGGCTGCTGGGTCTGCGGACGCCACCGCTCCTGGATTGTCCTTTTACACTGCGTTGAAACCTATAAAGGCCGTTTCTGCTGGAAAAAAATAAAAAAATAAAATAAAATATAAAAGATGAACAAACCGTATTAATAAAATTAAAATTATTTGTTCCACAAAATTTGGATTCAGTCAAAGGGCTGCACTTAAGGACATAGAAGGTTATGGGTTCCCCACCCCTGCCCTAGACCGAGGACCTGTGTTTACTTTTCCTTGTCCACTATCCTTGCCTTCATCTTGAATAGCTGGTCTGAGCAGGAGAGCAGAGAATTTCCCTGGGAAGTTCCCTTGGGAATGCCTGGAATTACAACCACATGGAGGGCTGCAGGCTAGTGCTCCAGGAAGCCATAGAGAGTGGAGGTAAGAGCACTGGCTGGGGAGTCCAAAGACTGAGTTCCTCCCCCAAGTTGGCCACTTGCTCACTTAGCCCACATCTTGGGAACATTGCTCACTCTCTCTGGCTTCAGTGTCCTCCTCTGCGGATGATAGCACCCCTAGGACTGTCAAAAGATCTCTGTAGCTCATAGCAGCTGCTCAGCAAACAATAGCAATAACTGCGATGATAAGGAAGGTCTCCAAAGCCCTTTCCTGCTCTCAAATCCTCTTCCTCCACATTATTTGTTCCAGAGCAGAGAGAGTGGGGCACAGCCATGGTCTCTCTGGAGCTCTGGTCTCCCCACACCTTTCCTCTGCTTGCTGCACCCTGCAGCACCCTCAATAATGAGGCTGGGATTTCATTATCTCATGTGTCTGGGTGCCTGGTGCCCAGCTAAAGATCATTTGACAAAGGCACAGGATTCTGCAAGAGGCTGGTATTAATCCTTAAAGCTTAGCATCTACTCTCAGTTGCCATGTGTGGAAAGCTGGCCTTGCAGCTGGCACAGGGCCAGGCTAGCAGGGAACAGAAGGCCTGATCCCTTTTTGAGCTCTTCCAAGAAATAAGGCTTTAGCCTCAGCATCAGGCTCCAGCTGTCACGGCCAGTGGCTTCTTTGTGTCTTAGTTGGACCTCCTCACCTTTACGCCCAGGGAAGGGTCGTGACTCTCAGTGGCCCCTGGAGTTAGTAGGCACAGTCAGCAGAGGGCCACACTGTATCTGCCACTGGCCACCATGACAGCATATACAAAATGTGGTGGTCAAGGCAGGTACTAATAAACACACAATAAACCAATTCACAATATACACACACAATAAACCAATTCCTTTACTGCAGGACTTTTCAGGGCCTTTGATGGCTCTGTCACTAAAAACAATATTGAGCACCTTCTAGCTGCTGGGAAGAAGTGGCAAATAATACAGACAAGTTTTATGCTCTCGTGGCACTGATATTCTAGTGCAGAGGGAGACAGAGTAAATGAGTAAATAAATAAGAGAACTTTGAACAGTGGTGAATGCTCTCAAGAAAGTAAGCCAGTAAAGAGATCGATGTTAAGACACACGTGAACGTCTAAGAGGAAGCAGAACCCAATATTCTGTGAGCAAGTCTCAAGACTGCAGTTCCTCAGGAAGGTCTTGAGGAAAGCTCTAGAACGATTCTTCTAATACTCAGATTTAGAGCATCTGTCTTTGGCATAAGATGCCCCAAGGGTCCCTCTACATCGTCTCCAGGACAGCATTTGAGGCTTTCCAGCTGACCTCCGCCATTCCAGCTGACCTCCCCTATTCTAGCTCACCTCCCTTGACCCCTCCATAAAACTGAGCCAGCGGGAGCCTCCTCCACCTCTATCTCACATCGCATCCCACAGGCTCGCCCAACGTGTTCTCGCTTCCCAGAAAGCCTTCCCTGCTTTCTATGCCTGGTGAACACGTCCTCATTCTTTAAGGCTGTCCTAGGAAGACAATGCGCTGTGATAAACAACTCCAAAATCTCAGTGAGTGAATCCCATACAAGTTTGTTTCTCATTCACATTGCACTCCAAAAAGTCAACTAGGAAGAGAGCTCCTTTCTTCTTCCTCCTGGGGTCTCAGAGCCTTCTACTGGATTCCATCATGTGGTCAAAAAGCAGAGAGGAGCATGTGAGTTGGAGGAATGTGCAGGAGAGAGATCTCAGGAGCCAGGCCTGGAGGGAGGCCATCATTTCAGCCACATCCATAGGTCAGAACTCAGCCCTGTGGGCCCATCTGGCTGCAGGAGAGGCTGGGCAATGCAGCATCACTCACACCCCAGGGAAAGGGAAAGAGGCACTAGCATTATCTCAGCTCAGATGTCATCACATCTGGGAAGCCTTCCTGGCCATCCTCTTACACAATTAGTACAGAATAAACTAAGGAAGGAGGCGTAGTGTAAAGAAGGGATGCGGGTGAGGACTAACACACGTGGGCTCATGTTCTAGCCCTGCTACTGTGAGCGGGATTCGGGATGGCCTGACTTCTGACTCGTTTCCTCACCAGCTCTGTCTTTGTAAAAGTTGCGCTATAAGTCTCAAGTCTCTCATCTATAAAATAGAAATGATTTTTTTTTTTTTTTTTTTTTTTGTAGAGACAGAGTCTCACTGTACCGCCCTCGGGTAGAGTGCCATGGAGTCACACGGCTCACAGCAACCTCTAACTCTTGGGCTTACGCGATTCTCTTGCCTCAGCCTCCCGAGCAGCTGGGACTACAGGTGCCCGCCACAACGCCCGGCTATTTTTTTGTTGCAGTTTGGCCGGGGCTGGGTTTGAACCCACCACCCTCGGCATATGGGGCTGGCGCCCTACTCACTGAGCCACAGGTGATGATAAAAACTACCCAAGAGAATTATGGGAAAGGTAAAATAAGGTAATGAGAACCTCTGGCCAGTGCTCAAAAATGTTATCTTTGGACCAGGCACAGTGGCTCACACCTGTAGTCCTAGCACTCCAGGAGGCCAAGGTGGGTGGATTGCTTGACTCAGGAGTTTAAGACCAACCTAAGTAAGAGCAAGACCCGTCTCTGCTAAAAACAGAAAAACTGAACCAAGAGGATCACTCGAGCCCAAAAGTTTCAGGTTGCTGTGAGCCATGGCACTCTACCCAGGGCAACAGAGTGAGACTATTTAAAAAAAACAACAATGTTATCTCTGATTACCATAAGCTCTGAGAACCTGCTTCAGGCTGCCAGTCCTCAGGCCTGATTTTGTCATGGGGGAGATGATTCTCTGAGAGATGTCTGCCCATCTCAGACTGAGCCTGGACGGCAGCTTTGAGCTTAACGTGCAAAGGCTGGAGCCTACACTGCCTCTTCCACTGGCCATACCCCCAGCTGCTGCCAAATTCTGAGTGTGCCTGGTCATGTGTATGTCACACCCAGAGGGCAGATGCTAAAGCTGGTCACACTTGGGCCCAGGGACAGAAACAGCCCTGTGCTGAGGGTAAGGGAAAAATGTCTGAAGATCACCAAAAAGGTGAAACAATGGGCCTAACCACAGGGGAACAGGAGTATGATGGAACTGTTTCTCAGGATAGAGCAGTGGCCGTAACAAAGATCTCCACCCTGGTGTCCCTCATGTTCTCGTGGGAAGAGACAGACAATAAACCATATACATAATAAGTCAATTAGATACTGTGTTTGTGTATCAAGGTGACGGTCAGAAATGCTAAGGCAGTGTTTCTCAGCCTTATTTTTTATCTCACGGTACACTTGAACCTATAGTTAAACTTCTACAGCACACTTAAATTATATTGATCAAAACAAAGAGTAAATAAAAGAATATACTTACTATGCTTTGAACTTTTGAAAATCATTTAATTAATGATCTTTAAATATTTTCATGGCACACCGGTTGAAAATCACTGTGCTAAGGGGAATAGGTACACATCTATGGTTTGATAGAAGAAATAAGACCTAGTCTTCAATCAGTAGGGTGACTACGGTTTACAATCATCTATCGTATGTTTCAGTATAGCTAGAAGAGGAAAATTCTAATGATTCTACCATTAAAATAAAGACAAATGTTCAAGGTGATGGAATTGATCTTAGTAAGTTACAGGAACGTATTAAATTGTCACATGTACTCCGAAAGTGTGTACATTTATTATGCCTCAATTAAAAAAAGGAAATGCTAAGAGAAATGTAGAACGGAGAAAAGGGGGAGACCAGGGGCCTCATAGCAAGCAGAGTGTGCGTCTTCAAGGGGGTGAGAGTGAGCAGAGGAGGAGAACAGCCCTTCCCAGCAGAGGTGGGAGACAAGAGGGGTGACCTCCAGGGCCTGCAGGGCCTCTTGACTGAGGGCGATTATTCTAAAACAAAGAACCATCCCTTTGGCCATGAATAAAAGCAATAATAATAGCTAGTGGCTTCCCAAAGTGTTCAAAGGATAAAGCATTTCTGCCCAAAGTAGAGAAGCAACTTCCTTCCATGAAAGCGTCGAGGTGGCCCCTTCACTCATCAGTCCAAAGTGACGGGAGGAGGTTTAAGATACATTCCTTTGAAAGAGAAGTGAGTCAGTCCTTGGGAGCTTTAAATGAAGCTTACTCTTTTCCCTCTTGCAAATGCACCGTTTAACAGACATCTTTTCCCAAAAATAGACCTGTTTTGTAGACATAGAACATCTACGAAGTAACCCTCCACCTTGCTGATCTCCACTGGTGCCCCTGGGAACTCCTGGGCAGCTATGCCATCGGCACTCACAGCCTCGACTTGGTTTGATGTTGAGTGGATTCCAGTGGGCTTTGAACCTGGAGAGCCATCCTTGGATTGTTGCTACAGTACCACGGGCACCACTTCCCTGTGCTCAAGCTTTGATCTCCCTTAGACTGGCATTAGGCATAGCTTCTGGGGGGCGCCCAGAGCATGTGGTCTGTCTCACCCGTCATCTCTCCTTGTCTCTTCCCCCCATTGCCAGGTTGCACATGCCTAGCCCAGCCCTTTCCACAGGTGTGATGTGTGAACCTGTCCTCCCTTTACTGTCACCACTCATCCCACAGAAAAGCAGTGCGACATCAGTCACTTTCTCTCCACTTCCCCTTCTGTTGATTATCTCCACTGTGAGGTCTCTTTCAAGAGTTCTGTTCTTTCCTGTCTTCACATTTTCCAAATACGAGAGAGATCATGGTCATAAACTAAGCACAAATTCTGCAACTCACATGGTGGACAGGGCTAATGTCACGAGAAGGTGTGATTTCCCTCTGGCACCAGCTTCCTTCACATCTATGAAAGTGTGGAAGTAGAATGTTCACAAGTAGAGGAGCTTTTGTCAGCTGGTTTTAAAATGCAGCTGGCCACCACCCTCCCCCCCAGCTCTCCTGGCTTCCCGTCCCTGCCCAGGGCTCTGTATTCAGCAAGCCCCCAGCCCCTCTGGTGCTGCCTTCTCATTCATCCCATCTGCGTTCTGGTTGTTCTTTAGGATTTTTTATTCCTCTCTCTTTGATCCCCCTTTTCCTGACTTTCCTTCTAACTTTCTTCCTGTATGGAAGATATAAACTCACTAAATAGGATGGCATGTTGCCTCCGAGTCAGCGACAAGCAGCCTCACCTCCAGGACGACCTGTGGGGTGGGTGACACACCACCAGGAAATGGCCTTGGTGCTTCAGTGACACTCTGGACATTCATGTCATTTCATTCAGCAAACCGTGGACTGGGATGGGAGGGCACCGACGGGTAATAATGGTAACAACCTGTGTTTTCTGTTCCAGACCCCTCCAGATCATGTCTGCCAGTTTAACATCCCTATAAAATAGGTAGGAGTATCTCCATTTTAGAAGGCAGGAACCTGAGGTTCAGAAAAGTTAAGCTCATTCATTCATTCATAAGGTGCCTACCCTCTTAGCTACTGGCTCAGAACTACTGTTCAAGCCTAAGTCTATGACATTCCACTAACTGACCTTGGGGCTCAGAGAACTTGCCCTCCAGCCCAGGAGACCCTCACAAAATGGGGTTAAACACATCTAAGGAGAGTCACATGCCACACGCTGTGGGAGCTCAAAACAAGAAATGACTCCAAGGGGGCCGGGAAGGCCCACAGAAGAGGTAGCACTTGCATGGGGTTGGCACGCACACTGTGGTGAGGAGCTTTAAGGTCAGGCCTGGGGGAGTGTGTGGTGTGTACAGAACAGCCTGTCCTAGGTGGCAGACATACTAGGGGACTCCCTGGGAATGCACAATGTATCAGTAATGGGAGCTTGGGGTCTTCAGGCCTATGACAGGACAGCACCTTGGAGGCCATTTCCACACCCCTAGCAGCTGGCCCTTAGCACTAGGTCAGACTCGGAGCTGCAGAAAGCCTCTGAACCAGGGCTGCAGGCTGACAGCTCCTGTCATCGGTGGTCTATGACGCCCGCTTCTCTCTCAGCACTGTCTGGGCAGCAGAGGCTGAGAGGCTGTGTCCCCTCCCCTTCCTCTACCTCCCACCCTCATCCTGCAGCTTGTTCTTCCTGGGTGTCTATGCCTGTGGAATCATTGTACTCAATCATTTGTTCGTGCCCCCTCTGCCAAGCTGCTACTTGTGCCAGACAGTGTGGAAGCCAGGGGGATACAACAAGGACAGACACAGTCCTGTCCTCGAGGAGCGCAGGTGTGAATGGGGAGCTGGTCGCAGAAACAGCGACTGCAGGGCAGTGTCAGGCACCAAGCCCAGGGTGCTTTAGGCCCAATATGAGGGGCGTCCAGCTCATTCCAGACAGTCCCCGAGCGCTTTTCAGTGGAAGTAAAGCTGAGCTAGACCTGAAGATAAGATATGAAGCGAGGGGGTAGATGAAGGGGAAGCAGGTCCGGACCATCCCAGGCAGAGGGAGCAGCATGGGCAGGGGGTCGGAGGAGAAGGGAGTGGGACAAGGGACGCCAGAATAAGAGGTGGACAGGTAAGGGGAGGACATGGGTGCTGGAGGCATGGTTGGGGTGGCAGGCAGTAGCCTCCTCCTGAAAATCCCCCCGGAGCCATAGACAGCACAGATTCCATCCTGACAGCAGCACACAGCAGCTGCAGGATTGTAAAAGAAGGAGCTGCGGGATCACAGAATGAGGCTTAAAAGGTCACAGGGCACAGCTCCTCATTCTGCATAATGAAGCCAATGAGCCCTGGGCTCATGATAGCCAGAAGAGGGGTCTGCCCTGCAGCCCAGATTTTCCCACCTGCCATCTGGAGCGGCAGTGCCTGAAGCCTTAGCACCAGCCCTCTGTCTCTGTCCCTAAAACTCAGTCGGGCAGCCCTGGAGCCCAGCCCTCAGGACACCTTGGTCCAGGCCCAGCCAGGGTGGGGTCATTAATCTTGGCTGAGCATTCTCTGACACTGTCACTAATTACACAGTACAATGAAGACTGATTTTACAATATGAAGTGAAGCCCTCAGAGGGGATGGCCGTGGGTCACACAGAGGATGAAAGCATTGCCCCGGCAGAAAGGTTGGCTGGGCAGGGTGTTGCACCAATTTGCTCTGCACTCGGAGCCCCAGGGCCTCTGCCAGAGACTCGGGCAAGATGCAGCCAGATCTTTGCCACCCTAGGAAGGAGGCAGGGGCAGAAGCAAGGCCAGGAGGGTTGCCCTCTCTGAATGCTAGAGGGTTCTAGAAAGAGCCTTAGCTAGCAGTCTGTCCTAGGAGTTTCAGCTTTCCCACTAGGAAACTGTCTCCATTTTTAGTTGTAAAACAGGATTGTTAGTACCTGCCCAGTCTACTTCATGGGGCAACGTGCACATCTAATGACAGGGGGGATCTGAAAGCGCCCATACAAGGGGATGTCGCCAGGCAGCTTGGAACATCACTTTAGGCGCCGTATCTAGAGCCAGTGTTATTCCCGTCATCATCATCATCACTAATAGAATGCTGTTCTTTCCAGCCCTGGAGTTCTTTGATATGTCCCTGGTCAGAGCAGCCCCTCCTCCCTTCCAAGGGACAGCCCCACCTCAGCGCCCCACCCTCCCCGCAGCCAGGCCTCTGTTCACTTGGGGAAGTCACCCCAGCAGCTCTGGGCAGGGAACTGCAACTTCTCTGCACTTGGGGCAGGCCTGTCCCCCTTTGCCTTCTCCTTGCTTAGCCTTTGCTGCTCCCCACAATTCTAGGCCTTTCCCTCCTGTTCCAATCTCAATCTAACCTGCCTACCTCCCCACAGCCAGCCCACACGTCCCCATTCACAGCTGGCCACATGGTGACTTGTGTCCTGGTCAGGGTCTCTGTGGACAGTTCTCTCCTCTTTTTCCAATGGGAGGTCTCTGCACTTCTTCAGCCCAGGCCACTCGACATCTAAAGAGCTCTTCCTTCTTGTCCCCTTTTCCCTAAGGACCTATGATGGGCAGTGGCACTCCCAGCAGCTTCTCCCACGCCCACCTCTGCACGGCTACCCTGTGCCTGGGAGACGCCGGCTAAATCTGCCTGCCTGTCTCCCCCCTTTTTGCATCTCTCCCGTCTCTGATCCCTCCACCAGAATTTCCCCAGCACCATTGACATTTTGGGCCTGATACCTCTTTGTTGGGGGAGCTGTCCCAGGCTTGTGATATGTTTTGCAGTGGCCTGTCCCTGGCCTTTACCCACTAGATATCGGGAACTACTTCCTCTCCACCAAGCCCTGACAACCAAAATGTCCCTTGGTGGGGGGCAAAATCTCCCCTGGTTGAGAACGACCACCCTAGATCTGCACCCTGGCTAGATTGTGGTCCCTCAGCCCCTCTCCCCGTGCTTTGTTCCTCTCCCACCCCAGTCCTGGTGTCAGAGCAGCGTCCTCTCTACCCTCCGCCAGCAGCATTGGGCTTTACAGCCCACTCCGCACTAGCACCCTCTCTGACTTGAGCAGCTGCTCTTTCTTCTGGCTACCCTAAGCCAGAGCCACTCACTACGGAGCCGGAAAATGCAAATTGCACACAGTGAATTGCTTTGCTAGCGCCTGGGGCCTCTCCCTTGTTTTCTGCTCAGATGAAAGGCAGGAAGAAGTCCCCCCAACAGTGAGGCAGCAGGGGCTCACAAGAAGCTTAGCTCCCAGTCCTCCCCAGCCCCTGCTGCACCCAACCCCCTCTGCTGACGTCAGGTACCTCCAGGGAGGGGGGCACAAGTGGGGCTGGGGAACTTTCAAGCTCTGCAAAAGCACAGAAGGAAGTGGAGGGCAGGTGGAGCCCTTGTCCTTGGATCTGAGGGCTTCTGAGGCCCACGTCTGTTCCAGGGGAGCAGCCTGTGCCAGCATTAAGCACTTTTAGCCTAATCCCGGAAGGTCACCTCTGTCTCTGGTCAGAGCCTCTCAGGTCAGACTCCGCCATCCACCTGCTTCCTGCGTGTGCCCCATGTACTTACCCTCCATCCATGACACTTGACTCTCACTAGACTATCTAGAGGGCATTTAAAATTGCTTCAGCACCACCATGAAGTGCTCAGGGGAAATGCTCATGTCCATTAGAAAGATCCCTCATTGAAGGTCTAGTCCAACGTCCAACCTGCTTGGTCCAGTCTGGATGACCCCTTCCTTCCATCCAGCTGCAGACAATGCTCGCCTCTTACTGGGGGGATGCCAACACACCACCTCTTTTCTATCACCCTCTGCCCCCTCAGACCAATTTAATCCAATGAAAATAGATGAGCGCTACAGCCAAGAAGCCATAGGCACAGGGGCCATTAAGCTGTAAGAGGTGTCCAACCTTTTTTTTCTCTGCCAAACATTAGAAGGTAAGAATTGTCTTGGGCCACACATTAAATACACAACTCTAAGGAAAGCTAATTAGCAAAAAAAGAATGTCCATGAATACTTTTTGTGATACCTGACACCAGATAAGCCGAAAAGGTCCTCACAGAATCAGTATGTGGCCCATAGGCCACAGGTTGGACACCCCTGCAGATGGTTACACAGGCTGCCAACCCTGCCCTAGGGCATATGAAGTCCCACTGGCTGAGCCCCTTGACCCTCACTGGGAGGTCAATCATGACTACACTCACTCCTTTGGCTCTCAGCATTCAGAGGGCCACACAGGTGGCTCAGCTACATCACACCGAGACCTCACTCCCAGGCAGGATCTCACATAAGGCAGGTCCGTTGGATGTGTCTTTGTCTCCAGGTTTTCCCCATGACCCCTCTGCCTGCTTCCTCTTGGGCCTACTAGCAGGTGGAGAGAAGCCGAACACGACTTAGACTGATGCCTGCCAGCCTGGAGAGGAAAAGGGCTGGTCCTCTCCTCTCTCTCCCGTCTGTGGATATTGCCCCATCCACCCTTCTAAGGCACTCTCCCTATCTGGAAACCTTTGCTGGCCCCCATGGTCCATCACACAAACTGGAGCTCCTTGCCTTGCCCTCACAGCACCCCCCATACAACCCCTGCAGTCTCTGCCCTCTGGACCTCCTCTAGCCCCCAACTTGCCCCTCAGCTACACCCATGCCCTGAAGAAGGCGCCCCTTTCCCCATCCTCCAGCAGCACTTACTGTGTACCAGGTCCCATGCTGATCCCTTCATAATTTGGGGGATTCTCATAGCACACCTTGAAACTGATGCTGGGATTAACACCCTGTTACAAACATGGACAAAGGGCCACAGAGGAATTGGAAACTGACCATCAGTAAGTGACATTGCCAGGACTGCAGTCTCCCCTCTCTCCAACACATCACACCTTTCTCCTTCTGCACCTCCAGGGATAGGCTCCTCAAATTGTGAGCCCTTGGGGTTTGGAAGAGTGCTGGTCAACCTGCCATTACCCAGCACCTGCCGCACACCTGCCACCCATGCAGACCCCAGGCTCTAGATCTGAACACCACCTTGACCTTCAAGGAGCTGCCTGTATAGCAGAGAGATAACATGAAAATAGCCAACTTTAAGAAAAGGGATAATAATACGAGGTGGGCAGGAGGTGCTTGGGGACCCAGACCTGGGGTGACTAACCCATCCAGGGCAGTGCCCAGCCTAAATGTAGAAGGCCATGGAGGAAGCTGCCTGGCCACACAAAGAGGCCGTTCAGAAGGAAAAGGGACCATGCAGGAGCCCAGCCTGATCAGAGGCACAGAGGACAGTGTTTTCAGGAGATGTGAGGTTTATCATGTCAGAAGATCATATAAAAGAGACAGGAGGGGTGGAAGCAGTCAGAGGTGATAAGCTTTAGGATTGCATTTGGCTGCAGGGGTAACCAAAGCCGTCCACACTGTCCTCTGTGCCTCTGATCAGGCTGGACTCCTGCATGGCCCCTTTTCCTTCTGAACGGCCTCTTTGTGTGGCCAGGCAGCTTCTTCCATGGCCTTCTACATTTAGGCTGGGCACTGCCCTGGATGGGTTAGTCACCCCAGGTCTGGGTCCCCAAGCACCTCCTGCCCACCTCGTATTATTATCCCTTTTCTTAAAGTTGGCTATTTTCATGTTATCTCTCTGCTATACAGGCAGCTCCTTGAAGGTCAAGGTGGTGTTCAGATCTAGAGCCTGGGGTCTGCATGGGTGGCAGGTGTGCGGTAGCCAATTCAGAGAGTTGTTTTTATATGTAACAAGGAGTCTGGGAGGGGGCTGTTCAGGAGTCCAGCCTCCTTTTCCCTTCCTGCTCTGCCAGCCTCATGATCGCAAGACAGCTGTCGCCCTTCTGAGCCTCACAGTCAGCTTTCCAGCAGGAAAAAAAAAAAAGAGAGACAGGAAGACATTTAAAAGGATCGTACTGATGATATCTGTCCTTTATTGTTTTTTTAAATTGTGGTAGAATACATATAACATAAAACTTACCATCTTAAGCATTTTAAGTGTCCGGTGAAGCTGTACTAAGTATATTCATGTTGTTATACAACCATCACACTATTTCTAAAAATTTTTCACCAGCCCATGCAGAAATCTTGTACCATTAAGTAATAGCTCCCCTTCTCCCCTCCCCATAGCTCCTGCCAACCATTCTACTTTTTGTCTATGAATTTGACTGCTCTAGGTACCTCACGTAAATGAAATCATACAGTATGCGTCCCTTTGCATGTGACTAATTTCACTTAGGGCAGCGTCCTCAAGGTCCATCCCTGTTGTCCCATATATAAGAATTTCCTTCCTTGGTAAGGCTGAATAATATTCCATTATACGTACATACAGCATTCTATTTTTCCATTCATTTGTTGGTGAATATCTGGGTCGCTTCCACCTTTTGGCTGCTGTGCATAATACTGCTATGAATATGGGTGTGCAAATATCTCTTCAAGTCACTGCTTCGATTCTTTTGGGTATATACCTAACAGTGGAATTGCTGGATCATATGGTAATTCTTGGTTTACTCTTTTGAGGAATCACTGTACTGTTTTTCATAGCAGCTGCACAATTTTATGTTCCCATCAACAGCACACGAGGGTTCCATTTTCTCTGTATTCTCACCAACTCTTGTCATTTTCTGAGTTTGGGGGTTTTTCCCTATAGTCGTCATCCTAATGGGTAGGAGGTGGTGTGTAATTTTGTTTTTTATTTCCCTGATGTTGAACGTCTTTTCCTAGGCTTACTGGCTGTGTCTTCTTTGGAGAAAAGTCTATTTAGGTCTTTTGCCCATTTTTAAACTGGGTTGTTTGGTTTTTGTTGTTAAGTGGTAAGCATTCTTCATATATTCTGGATAGTAAATCCAGAGATAGGATTTGCAAATATTTTCTCCCATTCTTTGGGTTGCCTTGGATTGTGTCCTGTGACGCATAGAAGTTTTAAGTGTTGATGTAGTCAAATTTATCTATTATTTTTTCTTTTGTTACCCATGTTCTTGGTGTCATATCCAAGAAATCATTGCTAACTCAATGCCGTAAAGTGATTCCCTATGCTGCCTTCTAAGGTTCTTCCATGTAGGTCTTTGACCCATTATCAGTATCTGCCCTTTTAGTTTGGAAAATAAGACCTTTCCTGGAAGCCCTTTCCCACCCTCTCACCCCCTGACAGGTCACCCAGAGCAGGCAATGATGGGCACTTTGCTAATCCAAACAAATTTGGAAGCAAAGGAGAATAGGTATTGTGTAGATAACAAGTAGTGTCTGTCCAGTCACTCACTTCCTCACACCAGCATGGGACAATACTGAGCATACAGTGGGCACTTAATACACAGATGCTCATGTTTATGCCAGCTGAATTCCCTCATGCCTGGCTAGTCTAAGACAGGGCAATGGAATGACTTCACGACAGCACAAATAACCCTGGATTTGAAACTAAAGGTTCAAGCCCTGGTTTACCACTTCCAGGCTTGTTACTTCTAGCCAGATGCTTAATCTGGCCGAACCTGTGATCCCAATCCCCTCCCTCTATGCAAATGTTTCACAGATTACAAGGCCCTCTTGCATATATTACCCTTTATCATCCTCACAAGGACCCTGGGAAGTAGATGTAGGGCAGGTTTAGTTAATATCTATTTCCAAGGTAAGGAAATGACTGCCCAGAGAGGTTAAGTGATTTACCCAAGGATGCTCAGCTGGTAAGGGCCAGAAAGGCCCCTCTAACTTCCTAGGCCATGATATGCCCTTCCTGCCCATCTGGGGCGAGTGGGGGGCAGGGAAGCTTGTGAGAAGCAAACAAAGGTCCAGACAGGAAAGTGCTTTGCAGACACTGAGGTGTCATTTGCTTTTTGGGTGTCTGTGTAGATTGGAGATGGTCCTCTTTGATCTGTGGAGATGGGACAAGATGAGGATTAGGTTAAAGGAAAGTTGAGGCTCCTGCTTTTCTCCCGGGCACCTGTGGGTTCAGGCAATTATCAGGGCAGGAAGAGCTGCTCCACTGACCAGCGTTCCCCACAGCCCAGCGGGCAGGTAGCTCCTACACAGGGTTTTTGCTCCTGGCCTGGATCTGAGAACGGCACAGACAGACAGGCCCAGGGTCAGACACCCGCCAGCCACATGCCCGCCTCTGTGTAACCTACAGGCTCTGTTGCCACAGCTCCCACCTCTCTCCCTTCCCCAGGAGCCCCTTTCATCTCACTCTCCCCCCATCAACTTTTTCCCCTCCTTGCTCTCTCCTTTCAAAAGCATAATGAGTCTGATAAGACATTGTCTCCTTAACAGGATTAGCCACGGAGATCTCTTGTCCCCTCCCATTCATTCAGTGATACTCCTCATCTCCTGTCCTGTAATTTTCTGCTGGTATCAGAAGCTCCAGACCACCTCGGGGATATTAATTCCTCCTTGTTCTTTGATGGTGTGACTGCTGATGTGCTGGACTGCCCCTCCCGTCCAGCAGCCACAGGGCCACAGAGGCTTGCTACTCACATGCTCGCTACTTCCCAAGTCAGCCACTGTCCCCACTACCGCCACCCCCACCACCTCGGCTTCCAGTTCTGGGGGCAGCAACTACCTCTGATTTATGGGCCAAGGAGGCAGTTCTCAAGCTGGAGCTTAAGTGGCAGAAGAATGTCCGATGAATGCCCCCAGTCCCAGCCTATCCTGTCCTGTCTCCCTGCCCCACAGGGGTGCCCCACACACTGCCCCTTGGAAGACTCTAGGCAGGCACCAAGAGGTATTTTGGTATGGTGGGTGAAAGCGCTGAGCTTTGGACCTGGCTCACTCCCTGGGCCTGTGACACAGACAACTTGACAATGTCCCGAACCTCTCTGAGCCTTGGTGTGAGCATCTGTATGTGGAGGGTGATGATACCCGCCTGGCGGGGTTGTATAAAGCACAGAGCACAGTAGCTAACACACAGTAGGCACTCAACCATGCTGTTTCAGGCACTCAGTGGGCACAGGGAACACAGTTGGAACTGACCAAGAAACGATTGTTTCAACCCTGATTTACACCCCCAAACTCTCCCGGCACCCATTCTCTCTGAACTTTGTCTTCCCTAATCTCTTTCTTTTCAGACATTTTTAGGGACTGATGCAGAGGAAACTTTATGGCCCCTTCAACCCAAAACATTAATAGAAGAAAGCTTGGCATACAGAGTGAATCCTGAGAAGAGGTAGAAGGAAAAGAAGGGAATTGCCTGTTCTGTTCCCCAAACCATGGCTGAGGCCACAGAAAAGAGGCGTCCTGAGAAAGAGGCCAAGTCCAGCATAGTCGTGGGTCACATTGGGTGGAAACCCTGATTGAGGTTAACAGGCCATTCTCAAGGAGAGGGAGAAGTATGGGGGGGGGGGTGTCCCTGGAGGAGTAGCAGAGGGAGGGAGGAAATTGCCAGAGTCAGAAGAGGTGAGGCTGGAGCTAAATCAAGGTTAATTTGGAAACAGTTGTGTGATCGATTATGCAGAAAGTGTTAGCGAGTGAGAGGTGGGAAATTGCTCCTGTCTGGTGAAAGAGCTCAGAATTCCAAGTGCCTTGGGGAGGCCAGAGCTGGCACCACTCTGGGGAAGGCCGAGGGGGGGAGGGGGGAGGCAGCGTGTGCCTGGGAGGCTGGAGAGGCCAGTGTCCCGCCCTGCAAGATGAGTACATGAAGCACATAGCAAGTATCATCGATGATGTCCTTACTGTGAGCCTAGCCCGGTGGGAAGCCTTTACCTACATTTCTCAGGTCACATTTGTAACACCCCAGAGGATGGCATCATAGCTAATGTCACTGAGCAGATGCTGGACTTCCAGGCCAGCATGGTGCAGGGCATGTGAGGTCTCTGTCCTGAAGGAGCTGTGGAGTCAGACAACCTGGGTTCAAATCCCAACTGTGCTGTTTTCTAGCCACGTGACGTTGGGCAAGCTTCTGAATCTCCATGAGCCTGGTTTCCTCATCTGCAAAATGAGGGTCATATCACCTGCCTCTTGGAATTAAACCAAGGCGGTGCATGTAAAGTGCTCAGCACTGTGCCGGTCACACAGCGGAAACTGACAGTGTGTCTCCATCACCCTCCCCTTCTCCTCCCCCATCCACCACTATCACAGTAGAAGCCATCATGCATTTTACAAATCCACAGTAAAAGGGAAGTATAGGATGAAAGCCAGGAAAAGGGTACAGGTACCACAAGCTAGGGGAGCAAGAAATGATGGAGGACGAGGCAGGGGACGGGGAAAAGTAGGATGTGACTTAGACCTGAAAGGTATGGAGATTACAGTCTCGAGAGGTTACCACGTGGACCCACTGAGTTGGGGCAGGACACTTGTGTATTCACATTTTTTCAATAAAACAGACTCACTTTGAGAGCTGATAAGACACAAATGTTGAAGGGACTGTGAACGTTTCTTCCTTTCCTGATAAGCTCCCCGGCTGGTGTGGCTGATGTGTGGTGTAGTCACCCTGAGTAGTCTGCAAGTTAAAAAGATGGATGTTTACCCAACAATAAAAAAAAAAAAAAAAAAGGATGGATGTTTAAACTTCACTAAACTGCCTCTGCTATTTGAGCACCAGCAGAGGACTTTTAAGAGTTCTAAGAAGAGGTAAATGGGAGTCTGGAATAATCTAGAATCAACCACACATGTGGTCACTCCAAGCTCTGCAGTGTGCTGCCATGAGGGTGATCGTTCGTTGAACCAGCGCTGTGCAGCCACCAAGCCAGGTGCTTGAATTTGTATGACAACTACAAGTCTGTGTGAGGAAACTGAGTCAGCGAGGGTAGGCGACCTGTGCAAGGTCACATGGATGGAACCAAAGTCTCTGTGTGACTTCAGAGCCAAGTGCTCACCACTGAGGTAGCGAGCCAAGATCCGGGCACTCATTCATTCATTCAACCAGGGAGTATTTTCTGAGCACCACCGTGAGAAGGGTGACTGAAACTGAGCCCACAAGCCCAGAATAGTGGACAGGTAGGGAGCCCCTACCTTGAGGAAGCTGTGGCCTTATTCACCAATATGCACTGGGCTTTTACCACGTCCCAGGCGTGGGCTGTGCTGAGGCCCAAGAGGCAGAGATGGATGGAGCTGACAGCTGTTCTTGGCCTTTGGAGGCTCCTGCCCTCACTATGGGGCCCCTCTCTGCAGGACATAGGCACTGAGGGCCTCCGACACAGGCAGGCCTCTGGGGTGGGAGGTGCTGAGTGTGTGTGGGACAGTGGTACCCACAGCCACCCAGTGCCCTTAGAGCCACAGGCGGAGCACAGGGGCAGACATACACGGCTTTGAGGGGTCACAGTGCCATGCCCTTTTGGACACATCCCCCCTGGGACACTCTGAAAGACCAGCTTTCTTGTTGTCTGATTGTAAGCACCCCATTGTCAACAAAAGACAAAAGGAAACAAAGTTGAGACAGAAACAAGCCCACGCGTGGCCCAATTCTGTAGCAGCCTAGTGACTCCTCCCAGGAAGCCTGTATAGGGTGTGATTATCACCACTTTACAGATGGGGAGACTGAGGCTCAGGGGTTTCTTGCCTGCAGGTCATACAGCTACCAAGTGGCAGAGCCCCCACTTTTGGGCTCTGGATCCAGTGCTCTGTCTGCAGCATGCTCCAACCCAAACGGACAGAGCCCCCGGGGATTCCCAGCCCCGGTGTTCTGGGGGTTCAGAAGAGCAATATGCGGTGCCTTTAAGAGATGGCATTCTGTCTAGGAATGTGAGAGTGACCCCACAGGGAGCAGGCAGGAGAGCTTCCAAATGTAACACTTGCCTCCCTTCCAGGCCCCAGGCTGTGGCCCAACAGCAGGAGTCATGAACTGTCTGGAAAGGGAGGTGGTCCTGGCTCGCTGGACTCTCAGAGAGGGTCTGAGAGGGGTGGGGTGCAGGGCAGGGGTGCACCCCTGTGGGAAGGAACCAGTGGTACTTCCCAACAGCATGGACGGCCCAGCTTTGTGATTTGGGAAAAGTTGCTTCCTCATCTATTAGAGAGGAAGAAGAAAAGCCCCAGCCTCAGGAAGGCTGTAGGGAGAAGGCAGATGGCATGCGGGCACAGTGCCCAGAATCACCCTGCTGTGTGGAGCCTGTGCCATGAGATGGGGCTGGGGGGACAGCAGCGGCCAGGATCTGCACCACCCCCTCCCAGGGGCGTACACTCCAGGGACAGTGCCAGGTCTGAGTGACAGGCCACACCTCATTCCTGCAGAGATGAGTGTGCAGTGAAGGATTCCTGGGGAGGGTCTTCTTGGGGAAGCAGGCGAGAGCCGAGCTCTGAAGGGTGGGTCAGAATGAAAGCTGGGGCCTGGCATGGCAGCTCACACCTATAATCCCAAAGTGCTAACTTTGACAGGCAGAGGTGGGGAGATCGCTTGAGGCTAGGAGTTCAAAACCAGCCTGGGCAACATGGTGAGACCCCCCTACTCTACAAAAAATAGAAAAATTAGTTGGGCATGATGGCACTTATCTATAGCTACTCGGGAGGCTGTGGTAGGAGGATTGCCAGAGCCTAGGAGACGGAAGTTGCAGTGAGCTATGATGACACCACTGCACTCCAGCCTGGCTAACAAAGCAAAACCCCATTTCTAGTAACCTTGGGAAGGGGATGAGAAGAATGCCTCAAGTAGCAGCCAGGTGTCGGGGAGGAAGAGGCCAGAGGAAGGCCAACATGGCTAGAGTTCAGGAGATGGGGCCAGGGGAAAGGTGGTGAGCTTTGGCTGCCCTGTTAAGGACTTCCCTCTTCCTGCTAAGAGTAGGAAGCCCAGGTTGGTTTTCAGCTGGACCAGATGTTTCCGTCCAGAGGATCTAGCTATAGGGAGAATGCATTAAGATGGGACCACAGTCGATGCAGCCGCACAGTCAAGACTGTGGTAAGTGGCTTTCATGGCTGTCAGGGTGCTATGGCCTTTGTGCCCGTCAGGGTGCTCAATAAGGAGGGCCTTCCCTCCTGGAGACTTCCTGTCACCTCTCAGTTGCAGAGCCACCCAGAGTAAAGGAAAAATCCCAACTGCTCAGTGGCTGGTGGGAGTCTGGGGTGCGGGGTAGCATTTCCAGGGAGGAGCAAAAGGGTGGGGCTGTACCTGATAGGGGAACCCAGGGCGGGCAGCCACCACACCCTCCCCATGGCCCAAGAACGTAGGGGTCACCCTCCCTGCCAGCGCCTGGTGGCCATTGGGGTGCTGTTGAAGCAAGGCAGCACTCCCAGATTGTAATAACAGTGATTTCGATTACACTGTGAGCATCTGATGAGCATCTGACACGTGGAGCAAGAGCCACCGAGCCCCCTGGCGGGGAACATAAAAGTGGGGGTGGGGGTGGGGGCTCCGGGCAAGCGAAGGCTGTCGCCCCCGGCTGGGCTCTGCCATGTGCAGCGGACGCAGGCTGGGAATAAAGAGGCTTATTTCAGCACCCTGTTATTATGGCATCTTGTTTTCATAGTTTGTTCAACAAACCTCTCTCCCTCTCCCTCTCCCTCTCCCTCTCCCCCCATTGCCTCTCTTTTTTTCATCTTCCTCTCTCAGCAAATCCATTTAAATGCAGTTCTATTCTTAAAGCACCCCTCTCATGCATGTCTAATGAATGTCAGGGAGATGCTATTACAATGGGGCTGAGCGGGGTCCAATCGGCAGTGTGTGTACAAGTCATTTGAAAGGAAGCCTGGGAGCGCTCCAGTTTTATTACAGCATAATTAGGAATAAAATCTTGTTGCAATATGAGAATGAGAGATGTGTGCTAATCCTGGGGTAGAGAAAGACAGAGCTGTATTTAGAGAAAAAGATTCAGGGAGAGAGAGAAAAACAGCCACTGTGCCTCCTCCTCTCCCTCCCCAACCCCAAGTTTCTCCTGCTGATCTCTCTCTCTCTGAGACCCCCTAGGAATTCCTAGGGGCCACTCAAGAGACAGTGATGCGGCCCTTCTGGATCTCAGTTGCCCAAAGCAGTCGCTCTGCCAAGACCACAAAGGGGCAGGGCCACATCCCTTCTGGTAAATCCACACCCTTCCCACCTATTTCACCAGTCCGTGGGCAGTAGGAGGTGGTGGGAATGGCTTGCAGATCTCTGGACTTGGAGGCTGAGACCCAGGCTAGGTTGGGTGTCTCCCACTTAGGAGAGTTATACATTTGTTTATTTACTCAATCCTTCAAAAAGACTAGCTGTTATGTGCCAGGCACTGGTTGGATGTATCCATTAACTCCTAAGGTTCACAGATTCAGTGTCACACAGCTAGAAAGAGAAGCACAATTCAAACCCAAAGCCCTCCGCCTCCAGAGCCTGGCTGTCTTCACCCCACTGTGCTATCAACTTCCTGGGTCCTCCTCAGTCCTTCAGACACCCATCTCTCCAGTAATACCATGTCCTGTAGAGCCCAAGGGCAGGGATAAAGGTGGTGAGACCTGACTAATCCCTCATACTGGGCAGGAAGGGGGACTTAGATGGTGACAGCTCAGCACCAGGACAGCGAATCAAACCCGGAATCTGGAATTGGTGGGACAGGGGTGTAGGGGGACTGTTATGTCTTATGCATGTGGGAGATGACTCTGGCAGGCCGAGGGAGTTTGAGTCAATTCTGGCTCCTGTGCTCAGAAGCCCCTTGGATTGGAGATGAGGTTAAAAGGAGAGGAGACCTCCAGCCTTGCCCAGCCAAACTGCATAAAGAAAGGGAGGCCTGGGAGGTACCTTCAAGATCAAATGGTTCAGTCCCCTCATTCATCATTTAGGGAGATTGAGGCCCAGAGGACCATTGAGACTTACCCAAAGTCACAGAGCAAATTAGAAGCCAGTTTCTCATCTCTCAGCCCAGTGCACTCCACTTCCCCGTGCCTGCCTCTGCATAAGAGTGTCCAGAGAGACTCCCACGGAGGCTATTTCTCAGCCATGGCGCTTATTTGAACAGTCTCAACCCCTCCTAAAAGTCCATGGTTGGGCCAGGTGTGAGAAATGTGCCTCAGTGCGCTAAGTTCAAGATCGGCCAAGCTCTAGATCTAAGCCTGGCCCCAGGGCTTGATTTGGCTGAGAACAGCATAGTTCCTAGAGCCATTGTTGGGACCTTCCAGCCCTGCAGGAGAAACAGAGTCTGGGTGATACCCCACGAGGACAGCCCTGCTCCCAAACCCCACGTCTCCTTGTTTCCCCCCTTTGCTCTCTCACCTACTGAGCTGGCAGTAGAGGAGCAAGGAGATAGGCCAGGGAACACATGGCAGCACTTTGTGTCACCTGTCAGGAGTCTGGTCCCCTGAGCCCCAGCCCAGCCTGGTGTCACATGAGACCATGGTATCCAGCCAAGTCCCCAGGAGACCCATGCCAGCAACAGGTAGATAAACCTGCCACCTGCCCTGTGGAGGCTCTTCAGTTGTGAAGCCTCCTCTAGCCAGCTCCCACACCCACCCTAGCATCTGCACTGAGTTTCTGGCTCTGCACGCCTACAAGCTTGCACAGTGGACATTCCACCTGCCATCCATCCAATCTTCTCCTGACCCAGGCATGTCCACTCTGCCAAATTCCAATTCCACAAGGAAAGAGAATTGATCTGAAAGGTAGGAGGCCTCTCTTGACATCTGTGCTCTGACCCAGACTAGCTGTGTGACTCTGTGCCTCAGTTTCCTCCAGTGGGACGTGAGATGGTGGCTGAGATTTGAATCTTCCATGGAGGGTGCAAATGAGGCCCTGCCTGGGTTAAAGGCCCCTTCCCATGGCTGGTTTTCTGCCCACATCATTCCTGAGTGATGCCTTCAGTGTCCTCCCTGTTCCCCTTCAGCTCCTGGCCCCACTGAAGAGTCTTAGGCTCCGTCTTTCACTGTCACTCTCTGAACCCAACCTGTGTAGGACAACCTGCTGCCTGGTGACCTTCAGGTCGGGCTCCCCCCAGCCCTTTCTTTCCCTATCCCAATGTGTCCCAGAACAAGGCCCAATTCTAGAATGTCAGTGTGGGAGGGGTCCTCAGGGAACAGCATGGCCAGATGAGGAGTGTATTTTCTGCTCAGGCTGTCATAGACAATACCACCAACCAGCCAGCCTGAACACATCTTTTTCATAGTTCTGGAGACTGAAAGTCAAAGATCATGATGCTGGTGGGTTTAGTTTCTGGTGAGGGCTCTCTCCCTGGCTTGCAGACGGCTGCCTTCTTGCATGTCCTCACATGGCCTTTTCTCTGTGTCTGCAACATCCCCAGTGTCTCTCCCTCTTCTTATAAAGGCACTAGTCACATGGGATCAGGCCCCCATCCTAGGACCTCATTTAAGCCTAACTAACGCTCTAAAAGCTTTATCTCCAAATAAAACCACATTGGCAGTTAGGGCTTCAACATACAAATTTTGGGAGAAAACAGTTCAGCCCTTAACAAGGAGGATTTAGGACTTAGAGCCAGCTGGGGAGCTGAGACTTGAATCCCAGTTCCCAGATCATCTTCTGCGTGCCACCTACTATGCTGCAAATCTCTCCCCAGGGTCAGAGTTTACAATCCCAGGAGTCCAGAGTCCAGAGGGGAGGAGAGGAGGGAAAATGGGTGTGTCTTCCCTTGGGTTTTTCAAACCCAGGCTGGCAGGTACCCCAGGGCCCTCACCATCAGCAGAAGTAACAGAAAGGCAAGTGCCCTGCAGAGTCTGCCTGCAGGTGCCCTGGTGCTCGGGCCCCCAGATGGAGGCTGATTCCTACCGGCCAGAAAATATCGATCATCCCACCTTCCCTGCCCCACTGTACAAATAGCTTGGTAGGAAAGGACAACCCAGATGTTATGGAGGCAAGTTATCTCATTAGTCTTATGAACTATCCACAGGCTCCAACTGCAGGCTGACCACATCATTTTCACAAATCTATACTGCATGGAGCAGCAACTGGTAACCTGTATTGATCGCAATTTCTCTTTTGGAATTGGTAGGTCCCTGGGGGCCAATTGAGGTACTTGAAAGCTCTTGCATCCTCAGGCCACCCCTAGGAAACAGACTTGTCTGTTCCGGGCTAAGTACCTCTTTTCTTCCAAGAAAGATTGAATGGTTTTTCTGCGCCTGGCCAAAGCCTGGTCCAGGTGCAAAGCCTCATTCCATTCCTTCCCTCCCCTGCTGCTCCATACCTCCCATTGCCCACTAGAACCTTCCTTGTACGGTGAAGTAGGGAGAACAGAGTAGGGGACCCCTCCCTCAGCTTTGGTTTGCCTGCTTCAAAAAGGCATCTGATTCCAACAAAGGAAAAGCAGCTCCCTAGCCCCATGTGAATACCCATGCTCAGTATACCTGTCACACACGTAGCAGTATCCTCTCTCCAAGCACACAGTGCATTATACATCACAATGTCCTTTAAAAAACATTGTCACATGGACACCACAAAAAGAACCCCATAAGCAAGAAAACCAAGGTGTAGTATCCCCAATTTGAAGATGAGTGAACAGAACCCCAGTCTCAAACCTCCCATTTCTGAGTCCAAATACAGAGCTCTGTACAGCCCCCATTGAAGCCTGCTCCTCCTCAAGCTGCCAGCCCTTTCCCCGTCCCCTGCGCTGTCCCATCAGCCCATGCAAGAGTACCCAACAAGTTCAATGCCAGCATACACTCTGTCCCCTCACATGCAAATCCAGCCACCTGCTCATGATTGCACCTTCCCACTCACACTTGGCACCCTAAGTCTCAGCAGCTGAGTCCTCCCAAAAATGGATCCCTGCCTGACACCCCGAACTTTTACTTCACTCTGTACCAGCCTCCTACAGGAAGTCGTTTGTCCATCCTTCCATGCAGTGACTGTAATGTCTTCTGAAATGGGTGTCATCTCACTATCTGCTCACCCAGTCACTCTGGCCCTGGCTAGTGAGAGGGAAGTTGCCACCAGAAGCAGCCAGGGAGCAGGAGACCAGCCACTGCCCAGAAAGGGGAAGAGTCCACTTCACAGGGAAGAGGTTGCGCAAAGCCCCTTCCAAAATGCAGCACACCCTCTCCTGCTGCTGGGTTGGGGGAAACAGCTCAGGATTTGTGTTCAGGAGCCCTAGGTATGAACCCTGGCTCTTCCACTCACTAGATGTGTGAGTTGGGCAAGTCTCTTAGGCTGAACCAGAGTTTCTTATCTGTAGAGCAAGAGGAGCAGCTTGGACTTCCCAGGCTTGTGACGGGGCTGGGACTTCCCAGTGCCCGGCACCGTTCCTGGGACCAGGTAGACATTTCCACAGATGGGTGCTCAGTGATTCACGCACCTCACTTGTCTTTCTTTCTGAGTTTATAACGCGATTTAAGATAGTTCACCAGCTAAGCCTGGATCCCTCTCCAAACTCAAGGTAGCCTGTACCCATGAGAGGTACCCAAAAGGGCTGGAGAGAGGAAGTTTATGGTTGAGGACCCTGGACACAGCGCTTCTCCCTCCAGGGCCCACTCTGAGGGACTAAGCCTTAAGGCAGGCAGAGGTGGAAACCCCCAAGGCAGTGTGACTCTGGGGCTTCTCTGTTCTCGGGGAAGCCCAAGGCCGCCTGCCCCGACTTCTGTATTGCATACCTCTGCCCTGGATGTTGGGTCCTGGACTCGAATGCAGTCCATCTGGAACCAGCAGGCCTGGCTGTTTGTAGTCTCTCTTCTGGGTGGGGGTGGCATTCCCAATTTCCAATCCAATCCCAATGAAGAGATGTGGCCTTAGTCAGGGAAGGGCATGGAAGGCCAGACACTTGTGAGGGAGTGTCCACTTCCTGCCTTTCCCCTGGGTTCAGGGCTCCTGGGTCTTGCTTCATATGTTTCAGGAGCTCCTAGGAAGTGTGAGGTTATACCATCCACCCTGGCCTCGCCCCGCTGCAGGGGGTCTCACTGGGAAGGTGAGCCCACCACCATGGTTTACGCGGCAGACTGTCTGGGCCTGTGTTACTGTCTGCATTGCTATTTCTTCGTCTTACCTCCAAATCAGTCCTGCTTTATGTCCCAGCCTGGACTCACCTGAGCTGGGGGAAAAAGGAAAGGATTAAAAGTGGCCTGAAAAGGAACTAGTGGCCCAAACCATTGCGATGTGGCAGCAGTGGCGAGATGGGGGAAAGACTCGCAAGGTACAGGGCAGCTGCACGGCAGGAGTCCAGGCTGGAGGTCCAGCTGCCTCCCCCAGGGTGGAGTGAGGGGATTCATTCACTCGCCACGTGCTCACCTGGGCATCTGCTATGCGCCAGACACACTCTGGAGTGGCACACAGGGGCGAACTAAAATAGCCTCTCGCTCCCAGAGAGAAATGCCATGTGCTCTGGGGACAAATACAGCAGAGTAAGGAGTTTGGCAGAGATGTGGGACACAGTCTAATTTTGATAGAGTGGTCAGACAAGGCTCCTCCAAGGAGCTGGCATCTAAGCAGAGACCTGAACCAGCAGTGAGTAGAGGAAGGAGCATTTCGGGTACAGAAGGAATAGTGACAGTGAAAGCCCCGGGTGGAAATGAACACACACACACACACACACACACAAGCACACTGATTTTAAAACCATAGCAATAGATGGTCTCTGAGAGGCCATGTAGCTCCAACATTCTTTAAGCTGCAAATTTATAAATTGCTGGGAAGAGAAAGGATCATAAGGTTGGCCTAATTTACTTCTCCCACTCAATACTTCTCCCTGTGCAATGTATCAGCCAAGTGTTTCTTTAGCATCAACTTAAATACCCCTGGTGACAGGAAAACCTAGCAAAGACATTCATTCTCATTTTTCACAGTCTTGACCCTCCCCAAATTTTTTTCCATTTTACTTATGGTAAAATATATGAAATTTACCATCGTACTCATTTTTTTAAGTTTTAAGTTCAATAGTATTTAAGTTGAGTTTTGCAAAACTCCAACTCTATACCCGTTTAGACAACAAACTCCTCTTTTTTTGTCCCTCCAGTCCCGGGCAACAACCATTCCTGTTTCTGTGAGTTTGACTACCTCAAACCTCATAGAAGTGGAATCATACCATATTTTCTTCTTGTGGTTGATTTATTTCACGTAGGATAATGTCCTCAGTTCATCTGTGTTGAAGCATGTGGCCAAAGAAATCTTTTTTAAGGCTGAATAATATTCCACTACAGAAATATATTATACTATTTGTTGTTTATTCACCTGTCCATGGACAGTTGGGTTTTTTTTTTCACTATTGTGTAAAATGCTGCCTTAAACAAGGTGAACAAGGTCTCTTCGAGACCCTGCTTTCAATTCTTTTGGATTCATACCCACATGTGGAATTGCTGGATTATATGGTCATTCTATTTTTAATTTTTTGATGAACTACCATTCTTTTTTTTTTTATTTTTTTTCTCTCTTTATTTTGAAAATCAAGTCATGGATTGGTATGAAAAATGCACTCCAATATATTTGAGGTTATCCTACAAAACAAACAGTTTTAATAATGAATAAGGCTACTTTTTTCTTTTTTCTTTTTTCTTTTATTAAATCATAGATGAACTGCCATTCTATTCATGTTTAATCTTGACTTTTAAATGCTCACAAAAAATTATTTTTAAAGGTCTAATTGGACATAGGAAAAACTGTGATTAGCAGTGGCAAGAGGCTGGCCAAATGCAGAAACACTCAGAAATAGGAGTGGGTTAACCTGGGAAGGATTCCTGGAGAAGGTGGATTTCCAGCTGGGATCAGGCTTTTCTGAGCTGCAGTTTCCTCGTGACTGAAATGGGGATAAAACTACTATAGAGTTCTGGAAAGTTTCGTTCACCCATTTATTCTGGAAAGATTTATGCAGTGCCCGGTTTGTGCCTGAGTAAAATGAGAGCCTACTGAAAGTTTTCGAGCAGAGGGGCCACATGATCTGACCGAGGGTTTAACATCACTCTGACTGCATGCTGGAGACAGGTGGGGGAGGGGCGCGTGGAAGCAAAGAGGCCAGTTAGGAAGCTGCTGTCCCCGCCCCATCCAGTAATTTCCCCTGCTTTGCGTTAGACGAGTGATTTTCAGCTGGTGTGCCGTGAGAGGATCTTAAGATTTTTAAACGACCATTAATTAAATTATTTTCAAAAGAAGTTCAAAGCATAGAAAGCATACTCTTTTTTTTACTCTTTCTTCTTTTTTCTGATACACACAGTTTAAGTGTGCCATGAAAGTTTAACTACAGGTTCGAGTGTGCCGGGAGATAAAAAAAAATAATAATAATAATAATAATAAAGTTGAAAAACACTGCTCTAGACTGTGCTGGGATCTGTTCAGTTCACACCCCTCTTCCAGCCCTCAGTTTCCCCCTTCCCTCTCCTATCACCCTCTTCCCACCAATCTACCTTCAGACCTCCCTGAGAGCAAAGTGGCCTGGGCCCCACCCGTGCAGGAAGGGCAACTTCTCTCTGTCCAGCACCTCTGGGGCCACCGAGAGCCCCAGAGGTTTCTACCAATTATCTCTCCATGGCTCCTGCAGCTCTGGGGAGTCTCCAATGCCTAGCTCTCTGACCTTTTTGAGAAAAACAGGAAAGATACTCTTGGCTCACCTTTCCCTCCAAATTACCAAGGAGGGGCTTCTTTATCTCCAAGCTCCCTGCTCTCCAGTCCAGCTCCCCAAGAGGAAGAGAAAAATCTGCAGGAGTTCGACCACAGGGAAGAGCTGAGAGCCAGGGCAGCCCGAGCCCTTCTTCTTCCTGAGATGACATGTTGACTCAGCCACCTGTGTACCGGGGATTTTTGTATGCAGTATTTCATTTAATTCTCCCAACAGCCCTGTTCTATAGTCTTTATTTTTCTGAAGGAGATGTGGAACTCACACAAGTATGGTGAGATCGTAGAGACATCAGTGGTCAGAGTGAAGAGTCCTTATGAGTTTAGTAATCCAGTGGTTCTGTCCTGCACCTTGGAATCTCTTAAAAACCTTTTTGAAAAGAGCAATTTCCAGACCACCGCACCCCCCAGAGATTCTGAATTTAATTTGCAAAAGCTCTTTATATGATTCTAATGTACAAACATGGTTAAAAATATTCACCTAATCCAATTTTTCTCTCTTTTTATCCCTGAGAAAACTGAGGACTTGGGGGGAAGATAGGATTTCCCTAGGGACGCCTTGTGGTGTTTTATGGGACAGCTCCCCAAGGCTGCCATAACAAAGCACCACAAACTCCAGGGCTTAAAACAACAGAGACTTATTGTCCCACAGTTCTGGAGGCTGCAATTCCAAAATCAAGGTGTGGGCAGGACCGGGCTCTAGGTGAGGAGCCTCTCTTGCCTCTTATAGTTTCTGATGGTTACTGGCAATCCTTGGTGTTTCCTAGACATTAGAAGCATTGCTCCATCTTCAAACACAACTCTATTTCCAATAAGGTCACAGTCACAGATCCACGTGGACGCTGATTTGAGGGGGCCACTATCCAATCCAGTATACATACAACCCAACGTCAGTGGCAGAGCCAGGATCCAACCCAGTCTCCTAAGTCCCAGTCCTGGGGTTCCCCCCCCACCCCTGGACAGCTTCACCCTTCTTTACGATCCTCCTCTCACTCATGACTTCCATCAAGCCCCCTCCCTACCCTTCGTCCACCCCCCAGCACTAACAACCACACCTCTCATGGTGGAAGAACATTGAATTCTAACTGTGGAATCACAGAGGGCAGAGGCCAAGGCCAGCACCTGGAGACACTCCAGAAGGACTTGATAAATTTAGACAAACTGAACTGAATAGGCGAATGCCCCTTCAAAGGTAGTGAGGACCCCGCTGATGGAAGCAACCAAGCAGAGGCTGGCTGACCATATATTCCTCTGAGTTCTGCTGCTGTTCTAAGATGGTCAATCTAGCAGAAAGCTTTAGAAGAGCATAGGAAGTAAACTAATGGCCCAGGCTCTACCACCTACTAGCTGTGTGAGCTTGGTTAGATTATTTAATCTCTCTGTGCTTCAGTTAATAAAAATAATAATAGTAATAACCATTTCAAAGAGTGGTGGTGATTAAATGGGATAATGTATGTAAATATGTTGGCCTAACTCAGTAAATATTTAGTTTTAACAAAAGCCTGGTCCTGTTCCTGACCACCAAGAAAGAGGATGGCAAACCAGGCCAGAGTCTTCACTTCAGAAATAATAAAAAGAAGAAAAGGACTCACTAACCATGATTTATTTCCCTAGTCCTGAGCATGTTGACAGAGGACACCACAGCATTTGAGATATGACAGGCAGTGTCAAAGGCAGAGTCCACATTTAAACACAGCTCTGTGTCCTGATCTCAGAGTCTAAAAGGAAAGGGACCCTGCAGTGTAAACCCACAGGGACGCTGCTGGCATCTGGGGTGGGACAGTTCTTACTCAAGATGCCCAGCACCCTTGCCTCTAACCACTAAATGCCCTTAGTACCTCCAATTATGGTGTCAACCAGAAATTATCCCCCCCCCACATTTCCAAGGGCCTCAGGAGGGGGCTGGACCCTTAGGTTCCCACTGCCATTTTCTCCTTCTCCAGGGGGATCCAGCTGGCCCCAGGGAGCAGCAGCCAAAGATGTAGGTTTGGCTGGTCCCATAGGCTGGGGTGTGGAGCCAGCCCTGGGGGCTTGCATGAGGTCCAGCCCTGGTATATGTGACTCCCTGACCCGCCGGCTGTGCCTTCCTCTGCCCTCAGCAACTGTATGAGGCTCACTCCCCGGGGCTGCTTCCTCCCTCCCTTCCCCAGCAGGGCCCATCATCTGATTCTCATCAAATATGCAGAACTGCTGTTGCACCAGTCCCCCCCAGAGGGATTAACATAATACCCCTGATTTCTCCTTCCCCTCTCCCACTGCCTCTCTCCCTGCGCGTCCCCCTGGCTGCAGCCGCCTTTGTTTCAGGGGAAGCGAAACACTGTGTCTGAAAACGTTACTGCAATTAAATATGCACAAGAAGGGGGGAGGAGAGGGAGAAATGAGGACAATGAAGGATGTGAAACATCAGATGCAGCAGCTGCTTGTTGCTATAGAAACCCTAGCTCCCCACCACCATCGAGGCGGCATCAGCCCCCCAAATTTCCCCCCCAACTGGTTTAAAATTCCCATAGGGCTGCGTGCCCCATTTGTCCTGAGGTGCTGGGAGATGCAAGATCACAGAGTCCCAGCTGTCCGGGCCAGGAGCACCTGTGGGCCGCTCGCGTTGATCTCTGTCTCTTCCCATTTGTCCTCACCCCAGCACCACCACCTCCTCCCTCCCCGACACCAGTACTTCTGATTGGCAGCAACACCCTCCCGTGGTTCTGCATTCCAGTCCCAGTTACATAATAAATTACGGGAGAGCTTCCGCGTTTGACTTTGGGATGTCACAACATGGAGACAAAACAGCACATGCAGAGTCCACTGGGGGAGCCAGGCTTTCTCCCGGCTTCCTGGGGTCCTCTCTGGCTGCCGCCGGCTGCAGGGCTCAACTCCTTCCCCCTTCCTTCTTCTCCTTGTAGGGGTCTGCACAGTTGAGGTCTGTGTGCTGGAGGGGGGCAGGTTGGGGGACTCACAGAGAGAGCCCCAAGCGAGATGCAGCTCATGGCAGGAGGTCACCGTGTAGTCCCAGACTTGGGCCTACACTACCACTTGTCTGAGGGGACAGGGAGGGAGAGTGGGGTGGCAACAGTTGGGGAGACAAGACCAAGGTGGCACAATGGAGCTGCGTCCCTCCTCTCATGGCCCCCCTAAAAAGTGGATGCAGAGTCTTGGGCTGAGAGTTGGTCATTTTACTCCACTCCACCCCGAGCTGATCGGTGAAGTCTGATGACGAGAGCCCCGCAAAGCGGAGCAACCCTGGAAAGTCCAGTCCTACAGAGGCGTGTGAAAGAGCAGAGGGGAAGGAGGAGGTGAGGGAGGGCGAGCAAGGAGCACCCAGGAGATGGTAGATAATCCAGCGTCATTCAGAAGCAAGAGGCCAGACTGATGATGTCATCCGAAGCCACATTAAATAAATACCTGTTAAAACATAAAATCCTGAGACCATGTAGCCTAAAAAAAGAAAAAGGGCTTGATGCTGCTTTCCAGTATGTGAGGGGGCAGGGTGTGGGTTCGGGCTGGCCCTGCTGACTGGCTCTGCAAGGCTTTCCCACTCGAGGCAGGCCCTGTGGAGGGAGCTCCACGGCAGATCAGCAGATCGGTCTGAAAGTCAGAGCAGGCAACTTTGGAACCGGCCGCTAATTGAGGCAGTGAGTTCACCACCCCAGAGATATTAAAATGAAGGCTGGAGAACATTTGTCAAAGATGTTGTCAAGCACAGTGAAATTTTCAACCACGCAGGTCAACAGCTTTTTCTGTTGAAAAGTGTCCTTTGGTGAGGTCTGCACCCCCAGGTGCTGAGAATCTTAGACCTGTGCTTGGGAGGCTGTGTGTCACCACCACAATATTCCTCGTAGGAGAGTGAGCCAGAGCTCTTATCATCAGCAGAGGGAAGGGCGTGGGGCTACCCAAAACGTTTCCCTAGGAGAGCCTGCCACCTGATGCAGTCAGGCCCTTCCTGTGGGCTTGGCACGCCCCTCTCCCCTGCAGCTTTCTGTCACCATCCAATTGCAGGGCTCCCTCCCAGTAGAAATGTCAGCCTGGGGCTCCGCATGTCTTCCTGGGGAGATAGCTAACCCCCCCAGAGAGAAGGCAGAGGAACCCAGAGTCAGCTTCTCCCTCTCAGTCTGCCCTTAGTGGGAGCTTAAGGAATCCAGAGCCAGCCCCTCCCCAACCCTCAAATCCAGTTTTCTTCTTTAAATTAGCCCTCATTAGCTCAAGATCAGGGTGAGCCTTGGGACCTTGGACATGGAAATGCACCCACCTCTGAGTGGAGTCTTATGTCACATGCAGCCACTGTCGGCTACTCCAGTGTGCTGCTGCCTGTGGTCCTGGTCCCTGCTGAGCCCAACAGTCAGGGAGGGATGGTAATGGGTGTGGCAGTGGCACAAGCACAGTACCTGTCCCTTTCTCTGCCTTGAACAAAATGGGTGTTCAAGGAATGTTTGTTAAATTACTGTTGTGGGAGGTGGTGCAATAGCTCACACCTGTAATCTTAGCACTCTGGGAGGCCGAGGCGGGTGGATTGCCTGAGTTCAAGAGTTCAAGACCAGCCTGAGCAAGAGCCAGACCCCATCTATAAAAATAGCTGGGCTTTGTGGCAGGTGCCTATAGTCCTAGATACTTGGGAAGCTGAGGCAAGAGGATCACTTGAGCCCAAGTGTTTGAGGTTGCTGTGAGCTATGACACCACGGCACCTCTACCCAGGGCAACAGAGTGAGACTCTGCCTCAAAATAAGATAAGATAAGATAGATTAGGTAAGACATCATTGCATATCTGTATATCTGTATATCCATTCCTGTACAGCTCAGACTCCATAATCATTTGTTGAGTGAATAAAGGATTTAAATTGAGAAGAAAATGATTGAGCGTTATGTTCATTTCAATGAAGCGGGAGAGCAAGGAGTCAGAAGACCCAAGTTCCAGTCCACTTACTGGCCGTGTGACCAGAGCCACTCAATTCACCACAAATCTCTGTTTCCTTCTCTGTACAATGGAACCAGCCCCTCACATAGCCGTAAGAGCCCGTGAGCAATAAGTATGAAAGCTTTGCAAACTCTTGCAAAGAAGTAGGAAAGATGAGGACTAATAGTCACTGAGCGAGCACTCACCCTACTAGTTTATTAAATCTGCACCTACCCTAAGAAGTATTATTTGTACAGATAAGGCTCAGAGAGGTTAAGTATCTTCCCCAAAGTTGCACAGCTAATCATTGGAAGAGCTGGGTTGGGATCCAGCTCTTTGACTCTAAAGCCCAACTTCTTTCTATTAAACCCTGAGGCATCTACACTTAAAGGAATAAAGACTATAACTTGCGTTTGTCATTGTGTTTGTGTGTAGAATATCCTCATGGCCAGAGATGCCAACCTGCTTTTGAAAGTTACATCAGACTAAGGAGTGATAGACTCTGTCCCGATTGTGTCTCCAGAAAACAGGTTTTTTATTACTTCCCATGGCGGGCTGTACATCTCTGACGTACAGAAGGAGGACGCCCTCTCCACCTACCGCTGCATTACCAAGCACAAGTATAGCGGGGAGACCCGGCAGAGCAATGGGGCCCGCCTCTCCGTGACAGGTAGGCAAAGGGGTTTTGGGGAGGCCTGGGCATGCTGGGGAGGGAGGCGCCAGCCCATATGGGGACTCAGCATGTCTGCAGCACCCAGGGACTCAGGGGCCTTAGAGAAAGAGATTAAAGAACACAGGTAGTGAAACCACCAGGGAAGGCCTCATCCAGCGTGGTTTTTGGTGCTCTTCGCAAAAGGACCCCAGAGATAAATTCTTTTCAGGAGACTGTGCCAGAGGAAACTTAACTCTCCCAAAGGACTGATAAGTTTCCACTTTCAAATAATGAGGGTTATGGAGCCCACCCCCCCTTTCCCTTTTTGGCCTACCTTGTTAGAAAGTTCATAGATAAAATCTGGTACCCAAACATAGTAACCATTAGTCTAGATTTGGGGAATTTGGGCATTTCTGCAAGTCTCTAGGTAATTTTTAAGATTCTGTTATATCAATCAGTATATGTGTATCTTTTATGGTGGGCTACCTCACAACATTTGGAAGTAGGCAGAATATAATTCATAAACAAAAATATTTCTAAGATGAATAAAGGATTCTTATTCTGGAGGAATGATAGCTTCTTAGGAGGGATGGAAGCTGATATTTATTGAATCCCCTGTGTACCAGGGATTTCCTTCACTTTTTCTCGGTTCAGGCACCTGTAAGGAAGGTGTTGTTTTCCCAGTTTTACGGATGAGAAAACCAAATCTTAGCAAAGGCAATAAACTTGTCTGAGTTATTTAATCAGTGGGTGGCAGAGCCAAGCTCTGGCCCCTGGTCCTGGGGTCCTTCCAGCTGCAGGACCCCCTAGAATGGGGGCCAGTTGAATGCCCCCATCCATGCTTCCATCAGAAAAAGTAAAGAAGGTACATGCCGCTTCTCGAGGGAGGCTTTGTGAAACAGTGGTTGCCAAACTTTTTTGACAGCAATCCCCAGACAGTCATTTTTATAAAAATCTATGCAATGCATGCTGGTATTTTTCTACATACCCCTTGCAAGGCACTGTGATGTTTTCTCTTCTATTCTATCCTGTTTTGATGTTTCTAAATGCTGATCCAAACTTACCGTATAGATCTGACAGCCTTTTAACAGTTTATGACCCAAAAGTTGAAAACCTCTGTCTTGAGGAGATGAGAGTGGAGCTTTGGGAAGGAGGATGAATTAATAGCCAGAACATTTAGCTTTGGGGATTAGCCTCACGAAATCACACGGCCTGTCTAGATCTCTGGAAAAGGAGCCTGGCTAGGTGACCACTCTGACTCTTGTCGGCCTCCGGTGGTCTGTGTCTTAGTGAGATCTACGCTGTCCAACAGCTCATGATCCCTCGCATCTGCTGCCCTAACACTCTTGGAGGACAGGAGCCAGGAGTGCAACCCCTAGGCTCCCTGATCCACCCAGTGTCTTCAGCGCCTGGCCCTGTGCCTGACACATGGTAGGTGCTAAGTATTTACAGCATTAATCAATGCCAGGGGAAACTGCTGTCATTCAGGGAAGAGACAGGGCTGCACTATGCGCTTGACTTTGGATTCTGCAGCCCAGTTCCCTAGGGGTGCACTTCCAAATTATAGGAACTTGTTTGTATGGTGTTTTGCATCTCATTTGCATGCCTCTTTCAAATGATGCCGGGAAAGGCACAGAAATCCCCCTTCCTACAAGCCTGCTCCCTTCTCCTCTAGGAATACCTGGTCCCTTTACCCTTTAATCTCCTGGTTGGACCTCTGGTCTCTCGGGGGGGAATAGGCAGGAGTCCTTCAAAAAAAGACCCTCTTCAAACTGGAAGATGCGCCAGCCCCTCTCCCTCTCTTCTTCATTCGTCACCAGCTAGGAGGAGCAGGGGTGGGGAAAAGGGGACTCAGAGATCAAGCCCAGATAGAGAAAGGGGGGGGGGGTAAAGAGAGGAGGGCACCCAGACAGACAGAAAGAGAGAGGCCCAGGGAAAAGGCAGAACCCAGAGAGACAAAGGGAGACAGAGGAGAAGATCCAAAGGGAGCTGGGGGAGGGGGCCCCCGTGATGTGATGTGACAAGGCGATCTGGAAGCTGCTTGTCTTGGCAAAAATGCAACTGATACTGTTCAGACCCACCCCCAGAGCTGAGGGTGGGGGTCAGTCCCGAGAGAGGAGAGAGGCCAGACACAGGTGGCAGGCGGGGTGTTTCAGTCTTTAGTGGCCAGAGCTCTGTAAGCTCCTGGGGCTGGTGGCAAGAAGGGTGCATTTGTAAGCTCCTGGGGCTGGTGGCAAGAAGGGTGCATTTGTACTGGGTCTTCAGGCCCAACTATAAAAGGAAAAGTGAGAATGGTGCAGGTGGTTGTGTGCTGGAGCTGAGGATGGGAGCCACATCTCTGGCTGCTTCAGTGCGGGCTGTTTGTTAAGTGGGGGAAGGCAGTAATGAGGTATATTCTTAAAAGGATATATGGGAATCAGGCCCAAGCCTCAGTCTCAGCCACACTGCTCATCAGTTGTAAAACCAGGCATAAAATAAAGTTCCAAACCTCAGCTTCCTATCTGTAAAATGGGAGCGCGATAACGTATCCTCCCCCGGGTTGCTGTGAGGACAGAGTAGGATTGCAAATACAGAAAGCTTAGCATGGTGCTCAGAAAGCCTTCATCGGACCACAGCTGCAGTTATTCTTGTTGGGTCGTTATAGTTCCGTGGTTGCTGCGCTATCATTCCTCCTATACCCCCAAAGCGTGAGGTAGGGGAGGGAGGCAACTTGCATTTCTCTGCGTCGTCACTGTTAGCGGAGGCAGTTGCAAGAACAGTCTGAGCCCCTGCCCAGTGCAGCCTCATAAGAATCATTCCACACATCAAGGTGCTTCGTGGCATTTACCAAGTGCTTTCATGTGCATTAGCTCACCTTGACCCCACAGCCACCCAGTGAGTGGGCATTATGATCCACATTTATTAAGGAGGAGCCCACTGAGCAGAGAGACTGAGCAACTAGGCTCAGGTCCCCCAACTCATGAAGGACAGAGCCCTAACCACCTTCACACTGCAGCCCTGTGCATCCGGCCACCTCCTTCAACCAGGGAGCCCCAGAATCCCAGCCCAGCCCCGCCCTGCCCCAGCGCACCCCCAGTGATTCCTCGGGCAGGGCCATCTGTCTTCCCCAGGCCTGCACCAGTGTTGGCAGCGCCCCGTCCCCCTGGGCTGTCACCGCATACACGCCGCAGCATTTTACTCCTGCTCCAGAGTAATGAAAGAGGTTTCTTTCCCTCAGAATTTAATTTCACGCCTGAGCCTCGGTGATTAATTCTCTGCCCCCCACCCCACCCCTTCCTCTACCGCCCTGACAGCCCCTCCGCTTGTAAA
The DNA here is from genome assembly GCF_027406575.1 of Nycticebus coucang. Lineage (NCBI taxonomy): Eukaryota > Metazoa > Chordata > Mammalia > Primates > Lorisidae > Nycticebus > Nycticebus coucang. The sequence goes on along the minus strand of NC_069785.1, from coordinate 122,143,216 downwards.
TTCTGTAGTGTGCCACGGAATTTGTGTATTTTGCATCAATTAAGTGTCACATTGAGTAATTCTTCCCTGGCACTGGGTTTGTTTATCTCAACCATATCCACCTGGTTGGGGGGTGGGGAGGCTGCGGAACCTGGCAGGGAGGGCCGGTGGCCTCCAAGTGACGATTGCCCCGCACGTCTGCAACCCCATGTTGTGCCTGTAAAGCACTTCAACATTTTGCCATCGGTTGCCCACAATAGCCTTGCAAGGTCTGAAGGCAATGTCGTCGCCTCCACTGTGCAGATGAGGAAACTCAGGCTGGGAGATCGCAAGACTCATCCAGGGTCACGTGGCTGATCAGTGACCCAGGCCAACCTTGCCCCTGGTATCCCGATTCCAAGCCCACAGGTGCCTCCTGAAGAGCCCCGGAGGGTAGCAGGAGAGCAGGGTCTTCTGAAAAGTCTTTCCCTCGGAGAGGAGAATTCTTAGCCCAACCTCTGTCCAAGGGAGATGAGCTGAGAATTGAGAAAAGTTCCCATTAGTGAAGGGTGACCCGAGGGAGCTAGAGGCTCTCGCCATTTGCTCCTGAGCCAAATTTCGTATTTTCAATTATTCCTTCTCTGACTCCATGTACTGAACAAGAGTGAAGGAGGCCTGGTTTCTGGTCTCACCTCTGCGGTGTGAACCTGACAGCTCCCACACCCTCTGGTCTGAACATCCTCATCCCTCTGTGCGCTCCAGGTCCCTAAGCAAGCTCCATTATCCCACGAGTCTGCATAGCTCTGCAATGTGGAGTCTTACCCAGAAAAATCAGACCACTAGCCCACCCATGCCTGAGCGCCCCCATTCATCCTCCCTGAGACATCTATGGCTCAGCAGCTTGAGGAGCGGCCAGTCGCCTGGTCCAGCACTGCCCCAGGGAGCTTTAGTCTACCCAGGCAGACAGCCGCGTGGCCTGCTACCGACTGCCCTTGGAAGGGGGAGTGCTGGCAAAGGTGACCTCTGCAGAGGCAAGCAAGGTGGCAGAGGGCTTGGGATGGGCGTGCTCTTCCGTGCTTCCTGAAATTTCACCATGTGCATATCACCTATTCACAAAACCCACACCGTTACAACTTTTCTTTTAAAAAAGAGAGGAGTTATTTGAAAAGAAAAGGAAAACTCTGTCGTAGTTAGTGAGAGTGGCCTGGGGAGGCATCTAGAAGAGGTGACACTGAAGCTGGTGTGTGAGAGGAATAGAAGTTGGCAGGACGTGCAGGTGGCCCAGCGGGAGAGATGGTTTTGATAGGTGAACGGAAGATTTAAAAGCAGGAGGTCCCCAAGGGGCAAAAGCCCAGGGAGGCCTGGGAGGGTCCTAGCCCAAGAGAGCAGATGGGACACTGCTCAGAAATGATGAGGGCACCACACACAGAGTCCTGCCCCTAGGGGCCTTGGTCTTCTGCAAATAGGGCAATAGGTCTCCCAGTCCTCAGTTTCTCTTGGTTGGAGAAGGCCAACAGAGGAGGGTTGCTGGGGGTGGCAAGTGTGGCTGGCAGAGGCTACCTTCCTAATGCTTCTGGGCACCGACAGACACGCACTGCTCATCCCCAGACTGTCCCTAGTGTGGGCAGAAGGCAGGGCAGGGGCAGGGAGACCTTTCCCATCCTTGGGGGGACTTCCACCCCAACAGAGACTTATGAAGAACTGCCACCTTGAGATGTGATGATTCTCATGGCGCCGAGTGACTGCGCCTGAGTCCGCCGGACTCTGGGGCCTCTGTGGAAGGAGCTCCTGCTCAGGCTCTCCCGCTCTTGCTCTATTTCCCTTTCCTGCCTCTGTCTTTCTGTCTGTCATTCTAGCCCTGGACTCCACTATAACCTCTTCTCCTCCCAGCCCCGCTGGGAGTCCCAAGCAGGGCTTGCTGGGGCTCTGTCTGAAGCTGCACTGGGGGCTGCTCACCGTGGGCACCCATGGGCAGTGGGCTCCTATCTGGGTGTTTGCCTTCCCTCCCCTAGCCCCACTTCACCCACCCACATCTGGCCAGGGCTGCCGACCCTCTCTGCCTTCCAGACCCTGCTGAGTCGATCCCCACCATCCTCGACGGCTTCCACTCCCAGGAAGTGTGGGCCGGCGATACCGTGGAGCTGCCCTGCACTGCCTCAGGCTACCCGCTCCCTGCCATCCGCTGGCTGAAGGATGGCCGGCCCCTCCCAGCTGACAGCCGCTGGACCAAGCGCATCACGGGGCTGACCATCAGTGACCTGCGGACCGAGGACAGCGGCACCTACATTTGTGAGGTCACCAACACCTTCGGCTCGGCAGAGGCCACAGGCACTCTCACAGTCATTGGTGAGTCAAGAAAGCCCCCCTTTTTTTATTGTTAAATCATAGAAGAAAGCCCCTTTTGCAGCCACAGTAGCCTTTGGGAGCACTGCCGGTGACAGGGGAAGAGTGCGGTTGCCAGTTGCACCTCCCTCTGCCCAGTCCTGGGGGATAATCCTGGCTGGTTGGGAAAGGCAGTTCGGTAGCCTGGAAAAGCCCTTGCTTTGGAGTCACAAGACCTGCCCTGTGGTTCCAGCATCATTAACTAGGACCATCAGCTCAGGGTAAAATGGAATAATGATCCCAACCTTCCAACCTCCCAGAAGTCACAAGGCTCATACAGGATGCAGAGGGTGCTGGTGACACACTTTTCATGAAGGCAGGGCTACTTAGCTTACGGTGGGGAGGCAGTAGTTAGAGCGTGTCCCCATCCTAGACACTCAGAATATTTAACAGTAATTAACAGAGGCACTAATCAATCAGACCTGACGCTGGGAATAAGTGACCGAGTCAGCTATAGCAGGACCTGCCAGCTGGGCATCAACTCCTGCCCTTTCCTGCACTTCTCCCTGTTTCTCCTGGGGGTCCCAGAAGCCAGTGTGGGGAGCATGTGGCCTTAGTAGACCCCTCCTGCTGAGGAAACCCACGGCAGGGAGGGAAGGTAGACACAGAGGGGCTAATGCCGGGGAAAGGCCTGGGGGCTTCCCCACATCTCTGCCCCTCCCTTGTGCAACCTGGCCTCAGGTTCCCCATCTGTGATGTAAAGAGGCTCCTTCTGTCTCAGACATGCAGAGTTTAACTCTCCCAGTTCCCTGCTCTCTGGGCTGCAGTGGGATTTGGTTCTGGTGACCCTTGGGGAAATCCCAGGCCTCATGGGCCAGCAACAGCCTGGAAGCATAATGAGGGTCATTCAATGTGGGCAGTGGACAGAGACTGTCCAGAGGTGACCCCAACCTGCATCCTGCAGGAGGATCCCTCTGCCATGAAGGCTAACCAAGGCAGCTCCTCCCGCCTCACCACCTGTTTCCTGCACACAGGGCTGTGGGTCTGCAGACCCCTGGGCAGGCCAGAGACTCACAGCACAGCCCACCCTCTGGCCTCCTGGGCCTGGCATCGAACTCCCCCATCCCAGATGTGGGCCCAGGAGGGTCTTCATAGTTGTAGCACATTCATCTGCAGAGCCAGGAAGAGGCTCTTCACCCCAAAATTCACCGTGGGCTAGACAAGCAGAAAGAGCCCCCAAGAAGTACCCTGTGAGTGGCAGTGCATGGGACACATCTAGGTGACACCCTGAAAGCCCTGCTTCAGGGGACGTACAAACAAACCCTGGACAGCACAGCAGACAGATAGAAGGACCAGGCCTGGTACCCCCTTCTTGCCCTAAGCGCTGTCCAAAAACGTTTATTCTAATATTACCTTCATCTCCTTCTGCTACACATACACAGCCTCAGGAAGTAAGTCAGAAGGGCAATATACCCCCAAATCCTCAGAAAATTAGCAAACCTGGCTGTAGGTAAATGGAGTGTTCATGGCTCCTGCACCAGTACACATGGGCGGGCAGACACACACACGGACACAGGTGTGTGCTGTACTTCCCCACATACGCGTTCACACATGGATGGTGCCGTACACACGCACAGACGCACATCCCCTCACCATAACAGGGCCATGTCCAGATGCACTCACACAGATGTACAGCAAGTGATGGCCTCCAGATGTGTACACACCCACACTGCCCCAGAATGTGTTTCCTCTGATTGCACACCCCTCACCCCTCCTCACGGTGGGCTTGACAGGACCACCAAGTTCAAGGGGAAGCACTGTGGCTTTTCTCTGTCTTCCAGCCCCTCTACAGCCTCTCTCTGGGGCTGTAGAGAAAAGCAGTGCTTTTCCCACCCCCCATGCTGCCAAGAAGACCCCTGTCCATCCTGCCACATGCCTGTGCATGAGAGAGAAGCTACTAGAGCCCTGGGAGTTCTGGCTGGTGATGGAGACGAGCAGGAAGCCACCTGCCTCATTGTGCACTGACATTTCCCGGACAGCTCTGGGGAGTGAGCAGGGATAGCCAAGTGTGACCAGCTCACACAGCCTGCAATCTTCCCCCCTCCTGCAGCCTGCCTCACTGACTGTCCCAGGCTCCTGCAGCATGGGCCCCCTGTACACAACCTGTTTCAATCCCACAATCCCACTGCAGCCCAGATAGCAGGGATCTGAGAGAGTCAGACTCTGCATGCCAGAGACCGAAGGAACCTCTTCACATCACAGATGGGGAACCTGAGGCCAGGTTGCACAAGGGAGGGGCAGAGATGTGGGGGAGCCCCCAGGCCTTTCCCCGGCATTAGCCCCTCTGTGTCTACCTTCCCTCCCTGCCATGCGTTTCCTCAACAGGACGGGTCTACTAAGGCCACATGCTCCCCACACTGGCTTCTGGGACCCCCAGGAGAAACAAGGAGGTCAGGGAGCAGCCAGCTGACGTCCATAGCACACAGTCCATGCAGTCCAGAGGGGGAGACAGAAAAAGAGGTGATGGAAAGACAGTGTGCTCAGTGTGGAGTTAGGTACATGCGGGGGGCCTGGAATAAGAATCCTTAATCCTCCCTGGGAGGGGCAGTGGTGTCCAGGAAGGCTTCTGGGCAGAGGTGACGCTCAATATGAAGGATGAGTAGGAATTAGGCAAAGAGCTCTAGGCAGAGGCCCTAGGGCCACAAGCAGCCTGGGGCATGCAGGAACCACAGACAGGTTGCTGGTGCTCTAAAAGTTGTGTGGCTTTGGTGAGAATGGAAGGAAGGTGGGAAGAAGAGAAGCTGTGAGGGTTTTGAATGCAATGTTGAGTTGTTAGGAATCGTGGACACCGAATAGGGACATGGCTGGAAACAGCAGGGAGGATCCAGGCCAGGCCTGCACCTGGGCAGTGGTGGTGGGGTTGCTGAAAAGGGTGACCACAGATCTGGGTCCATACATAGGAAGTTAGTCGGCAGAAGGCAGTGGCTGGCTGGTTATCTCTGCAGGTATAGGAGACAGCTGGCTGGGCAGGGGTGACAGCTGGCTGGGGTGGGCAACAGGGTCCAACATGCTCCCCTCCTCCTCAGTGGCCCAGGCAGAGAAACACACTTCAGGGAAGCAGGGGCCATCAGAACAGAAAGTACAGAGAACTCCCCGGCCTGCCCTTAACAGATGGGTAAACTGAGGCCTACATCAGGAATCCCGCATCAGTCCCCATCCCAGAACCTGGACAACCCCCCCAGCCATACTCCACCCCCATTAAGCCTCTTTCTTTTCTTTTTCTCCTCCCATTTCCTTTTATTTCTGCCCTTCTCCACCCAGATCCCCTTCATGTGACCCTGACACCAAAGAAGCTGAAGACCGGCATCGGCAGCACGGTCATCCTCTCCTGCGCCCTGACGGGCTCCCAGGAGTTCACCATCCGCTGGTACCGCAACACCGGCCTGGTGCTGCCTGACGAGGCCATCTCCATCCGCGGGCTCAGCAACGAGACCCTGCTCATCACCTCGGCCCAGAAGATCCATTCCGGAGCCTACCAGTGCTTCGCCACCCACAAGGCCCAGACCGCCCAGGACTTTGCCATCATTGCCCTGGAGGGTGAGCAGGAATGCCAGGGCAGAGGCGTGGGCTCTGGCGGGCGGCTCTCTCCCTCCCGCCTGCCTTTGAGGTGGTGAAGATGCTAGAACACATTTATCCAGCTCACACAATATACCGGGGGTGGAGGTCCTTTTTTCTGTGCTACCTATTTTGTAGTTGAGGAAACTGAGGCTTTGATCCCTTGCCCGTCACACAGCTCTGCCCAAGGGACAGAGCGGGTTTGTTTTTTCTTTTTTCAATTTCAGAATACTAGGGGTGTCCAATGTTTTGGTTACATGAATTGGTTTTGCACTGCTTGAGTCAGAGTCAGAAGTGTACCCATCACCCAGATAGTGTACATCACCTGTGCCCTCTGAAATCACTAGAAGGAAGCTTCCAGAGGCTGGAAGAGTGCCAGGCACTTGAACTTTTGAATCCTCTCCCTGCCTGAAGTCTCTTCACAGCAGACTCTGTTTCTTACTAAGGACCTGGGTTTCCACCTGTTTCTCTCCCTTAAAGCCGTCACTACCCAGAGGGCCTTACTGGGTGCCTCACCCAGAACCTCTGTTCAAGTTGTTCACTGAACAAATTACCCAGCCAAGAGGATGGATGGGGACTGCAATTCAGCTTGCACTGCATTTGCCAAGCCCTGAGCCTGGCACAGAGCTGTGACCACACAGAGGAGGCATCTCTTCCTTTCTCCTTCTTTGAAAGGTGCAGTGGGGGCTGGTGGAAACTCCATTCTTACCAACAAGTTTAGTGAGTCCCAGCTCCTCCTTCACTGCTACCAAGACAAACAAAACATGATCCTGTTCCTTTTCAAGATTTTTTACTATTGTAACAGATGCCAAACCCAGGCAAGCCCGCAGATGTAAGATCCCCCACTTATCTCCCTATCATGGCCTATGAGTCCTCACTCCTTGGGAGGTGTGAGATACCCACTGATCCTAAGCCCCTGTGCCCCAGTCTGGAGCCAGCACCCAGAAAACACACCTTCCTCGCTCCTCACTTCCTCTTGGCCTGCCAAATCCCTGGTCTCTCTTTTCTACAAGCATGTGCAGGCAGCCCAGCACAGACCTGTTTGAAACGAGCACCTTTCCCGTCGGGGGACCTCCTGTCAAAATTATTCCCCACCAGCTGATTTTCTGTCTGAGGGGCCTCCCTTCGCCTTTGGTGGAATTACAGTGTTGATGACCAGGCACATGGGAGAAGAGGCTGGTGGGGACAGAGGGTGGGGAAGGTGAGGGACAGCCTCGGGGAGAGGGAAAAAGGAGAGGAAAGGCCAAAGTGACACCCCCTGCCCCTGGCTTTCCCAGCTCCAGACTCTCCCTAGGTTTTAGGTAAGGGTCTTCCTAAGAAGTTGGGGGTAGGACTGGCAGATTGCCTGAGTCTTAGATTAACTTCAGCATTTTAGTGTGAAATGTGAAGTAGGGTATAAAAAGTGCCATCTTACATTGGCCTTCCTTAAAAAAAAAAAGTAATGCCTATTTGAATCCTTTACAACAGTCCTGTGGGGAAGGATGGCCAGGGTTAATAATTACATATTCCACATGAGGAAGCCGGGCACGGAGGTTAATTGTCTTGTCCAAGGTTGTTCTGTTAGCCAAAACTTAAGGCCCAGCCAAGACTTCCCACCTCCACTGCCTCTGGGAAACTTTTATTTCCAGACTCAAACTTAAGGCCTTTTGCTCACAGGACTGAAGCACTCCCACCCCTCCTGCAGGCACAGTCCTATGCAAAGAGAACGGGAATCGGACTCCACAGGGCTGGGCTGCTCCACCCAGAGTTCCATACAGTTAACATCTGAACCTCTGTGCCTTTATTAATAAAGGAAAAGTTGAGAGGCACTAATGTTTATTAAGTACTTAGAAAGTGCAGTGCTAAGCATCTTAACTGCATTAATTCATTTAATCCTCACAATATGGGTATGAGGTGACTTTAGTGATTATCACCGTTTTTCCATCCTCCACTGGCAAGAGATGGGAAGATTCAGAGAGGCTAAAAGTAATTGGCCCAAAGATACAGGGCTGACAGGTGGTTGAGGGAGGAGGGTCCCAACTCGGGAGTCTTAATCCGTGTTCCGTAGTAACTGGCAGGGCTTTGCCTCCCCCTGCCGGGGTGGGGCACCTGGGGGGACGGGTTTTCTGTGGCTCAATGACCCTGAAGGGGGTTCCTCGCTCCCTGCAGACGGCACACCCCGCATCGTCTCATCCTTCAGTGAGAAGGTGGTCAATCCCGGGGAGCAGTTCTCACTGATGTGTGCGGCCAAGGGCGCCCCACCCCCCACGGTCACCTGGGCCCTGGACGACGAGCCCATCACGCGGGACGGCAGCCACCGCACCAACCAGTACACCATGTCAGATGGCACCACCATCAGCCATATGAACGTCACGGGCCCCCAGATCCGCGACGGGGGCGTGTACCGGTGCACGGCTCGGAACTCGGTGGGCGGTGCTGAATATCAGGCACGAATAAACGTAAGAGGTGCCTGTCTACATTTAAATATCAGAATAGGCTTTTGAGTTCCTTTGCCATCTCTGTGGTTACCATTATTCTTGTGATTAGTACTTATTATTAATCGTCATTTTTATTTTACTAGAGGTCTCTCTCTCTCTCTTTCTCTCATTCCCTTTCCCTGCCCTCCGCGAGCCCCATTATCCATTCTTGTGTGTGTGTCTGGTACAGCTCATCCCCTTTCCCATTCCCACCCCGCCTCCCTCTACCACCTCTCTCCAGAAATCCAGCCTGCCCATCCCCTCCGTCTAGCCCATTCCCACCTATCAAATCTGTGCCCCAATATGCCACCCTCCTGCTACCAGCCCTACCAGGGCCATGTAAGGACAAGGACAGGGCACCGGAGCCAGGCTAGACCTTTAATGTGGGTGCCTGCCAAAGCTGTGCCCTCGGTGTCCTCCCTCTGAGCCAGCCCTATAATGCTCCAGGAGGTGTAAGCAGCCAGGAGCCAGGGCATCATCTTGTTCCCCAAAGGCTACAAGGCTAAAGCCATCAAGAGTGGGAGCTGAGGCTGGGTGGGGTGTCCCAAGAATGGAAAAAGGAACACAAGGAGGTCATCCCCTTATCACAGTTCTCCAAGTCACTGCAGTGAGGACAGAGTCTCACTATGGGACCCAACTGGTCCTCATCGGACCCCTGGCCCAAGGGAAAAGGAGAAGGAAAGTACCAAGAGGAAAGACGCACTGGTCCACGTGCCACGGGGTTGCCGTGTGGGCCAGGAAGGGGAGTGCAGGTGGAGAGCCATGCTAAATTCATCTGGACCGGCCCCCCAACCCACACAACAAGGGTGGGCCTCCCATCTGGCCACCCTCCTGCCCTCTCCTCTGAATTGGAAAGGGAGCAGAGCCACAGGGCCCTGGGAGATTTCCTAGTCTGGGGGCCTGAAGCACGGAGAGTTACTTGTACCCATCCAGGCACTGTCCCTGTGTGGTGGGCTCTGTGCCCCCTTTGCACCCCCCACATTGCCACTTGCCTGGCTGACCCAGCTGCAGCCATTTCCTGCCCCGGACAGTGTGATCAGAGCCCCTCCTTTATAGCCCTTTCTCAGAGGCCTACAGTACACATTCACATGGTGAAAAAATCATCACCTCATCCAGCAGAGGCCTTCCTGTCATCTGTAACTAGTTAGCGCCCAGAAGATCCTCTGGGGTGTGAGACCAATATGAGCATGTAGAATGGAAATAACAGATTCTCCACAGTTCTACTCCCCGCCCCCCTAAATCTCTCCGTAAATGAGCGCTTGCCCTCCCAAATCCCAGTCACTTCTTGTGAGGCTGCAGTTTGGTCAGGTACCCAGTCCCCTTAAGGAAACGACTCTTGCCCGAGGCATGTATGTACTGCGTCTGTTTGCAATTATTTGAAGCTAGTGACACTGAGTCCTGGAGAGACTCAGTCCATGGGTGTCCCTCAACTCCAGCCTCTGCCTTGAGCCCTGTAAAAGGGATCCTTCTCCCCCTACCCAATGCCTACCCCCCTGGAATCTCAGGGGCCGCACCCCCAGAAGAGCACCACAGGGCGGTGCCTGGCTGTCCCTGGCTGACGGCACCACTTGCCCCTCCTGTCCTCCTGCTCCCTCCTGACTCCTGTCCAGGCCCCCCCAGCATCCGGGCCATGAAGAACATCACAGCAGTCGCCGGGCGAGACACCCTCATCAACTGCCGGGTCATCGGCTACCCCTACTACTCCATCAAGTGGTACAAGGATGCGCTCCTGCTGCCTGACAACCACCGCCAGGTGGTGTTTGAGAACGGGACCCTCAAGCTGACCGATGTGCAGAAGGGCATGGACGAGGGCGAGTACCTGTGCAGTGTCCTCGTTCAGCCCCAGCTCTCCATCAGCCAGAGTGTCCACGTGGCTGTCAAAGGTGGGTCTCCCTCCCCAACCAGAGCCGCTGCTCACCCTGCCTGCCCTGTCCCTCTCCAGTCAGCTGCCCAGGCAGCAGTGGGCAATCCTGAGTGAGAGAAAGTGACCTGCCAAGAGGCCAGCTCAGAGACGGTGGGCTGCACTCAGCCCCCAATACCAGGGTAGAACGGCTGGAAACTCAGCAGAGCCCCAGAGATCAGCAGCAGGAGGCCAGGCTGGAGGGAGCCCACTCTGGGTGCCCTGACTCCACCCTGGCTGTTGTTACAGACTGGGGAAGTCCTTCCACCTGCTAGCACTGCTTGAGGCCTAGAGTGCTCTGCCTGGTGCCCAAAAGCCTCCTCCTTTCTGGGCCCTTGCCAGTCGCCTGGGTGAGGTCTGTGTGTCCTGCCTGGGACCGGACAGCCATCACTGAGTCTGTGGATCAAATGAATGAATGAACATAAATAAGCCCATACATTACTGTGTGAGTCGGTCACAATGTCCTCTTGTGGGAATGTCCCTTGATTCTGGGACTGTGCAGGTGTGTGAAGCCCCCAATACATGCTTTGGGAGTGACAGGGCTGAAGATTGTCTGGACAGTGTGTGAGAGGAGGGTGGTCTGGCTGCTCTGGGACAGGATGGAGAAGTGGGCCCTGCTGGGCCTGACTAAGGAGAGGTCAGTGAGAACCAGACAGAGGGGCAGGGGTCACCATGCCATGGTGAGTCAGCCATGGCTGTGACGAGTAAGGGGCTGATGTCTCTTTTTGGAGAACAGAATGGGGTTGAGTGGGGGGGGTTCAAGTATTAAGAAGATAAGTGGAGGAGCTGTTCTCTGCAGCCTGAGCTCCAAAAGCATGGAGACCCCAGCCCAGGGCTCCAGCACCAGGCTGTAGTCACTGTAACAGCCTGGCAGACAGCATTGGGAGAACCACTGCACCCCCAGTCTCTGTGCTCCATGCCCTACATGTGTGTTTCATTTAACCCCACAGCTGCCCACTTACCTAAGACAGGTACTGTTTCATCCCCACTTTCCAGGGCAGAAATCTGAAGCATAGAAAAGTTAAGTAAATTGGCACCTAGTGTCAGAATTTTTCCTGGGTCTGAATCACCGCAGATCTGAGCTCTAACGCAGACTGGCCCAGAGCTTGGGGAAGGGGAGGATGGAGAGGAATGTTGGCTCCATGCACCACCCCAGGGATACAGAAATAGAGATTGCTTAGCCAGGCATTGTGACAGGCACCTGTAGCTACTTGGGAGGCTAAGACAAGAGAATCGCTTAAGCCCAAGAGTTTAAGGTTGCTGTGAGCTGTGACATCACGGGACTCTACTGGGGGCCAACAAATGAAGACTATCTCAAAAAAAAAAAAGAGAAGTAAGGATTGCAGGACTACGTGGGTGAGAGAGGGAGAGGCAGAGACCTTGGAAAATCTGAGAACCCCTATCCCCTGGGGGCTTCCCTCTCCTGGGCATCTGTGTCACCCCAGCAGTGGGAGAGGAAACTGGGGCAACCCCTACGCCTAATATCCATAAGGTCAGAGAGGGAGGAACAACATGAACCAGGAGAGGAAAGCTAACCAGGGGCCCACAGGAGGATGGAAAAGGGGTCCCGGCCACAATGGAAGCAAAATAGAGCAAGAAGAGGGAGGTCTGGGAGGAGGAAGAGTTTGGGGGACAGAGGCTGCATCTGGTTTGGGCCCTGCCCACCTGGAATGATGGCAGGCCATGCGGGGGGGTGGCCTGGTGAACAGCTGGAAGAACTGAGCAGTAGTGGTGAGGCCGCTCAGAATTCCTCCCCACTGCCCCTGTCATTAGTGCTCAGAGGCTGGGCCACCTGCATCCTGAGTTCCCAGCACTGCCGTAGTGCCAGACAGCGTGTGCTTTGACCTGAAGCTGAGACCTTAGGCTGGGTGGGACTGACTTACCAGGAACCCTTGCTGTGAGCCCAGATAAGTGGGGCCTCTGTGGCCATCTCAGAGCCTCCTGGCCCTGCCTCCCAGCTGCCTTGCTTCTTCATCCCCGCCAGGCTGAGGGTCATCCTGGCCACATCTTCAGGCTAATGCCTCTGCCCAGCCCTATGGCCCTGCTGGGCCAGTAGGAACCTCACAGCCACCAGGCCATATCCCCACCCCTGGCAGCTGGAGCAACCCTGCCTGGTGGCAGTGGCACACAGCACAGCCTGCCTCCCCCACCCGCCATCACGAGGCCGCCTGTCTCCATTTCCACAGCAAGCAGTGGACCGAGAGTTCACACTGTAAACATCACGTATTAAAACATCTAACCTTTGCTTTACTCCCTTCACCCACCCTCGCTGGCAAGCATTTGGCTGGGTTTGTTGTCTTAAAAATAATAATAATAATAACAGGGCTCCAGCAGGCCTGGGAGTAGTCGGAGCATCCTGAAAGCTGCTCTGCTCATCAATTATTCAGCTCCATTCAGGGAGAGATCAGTCCTAATGAATTGAATCTGATGCATTCCGTCTCAGCGACTCCCTGGGCCTGTTGCGATGGTGCTGAGCGAGGACGGTGTCTCCACAGCCCAAGGAGAGGGAGGGTGTGTGTGTGTGTGTGTGTGTGTGTGCATGTCAGATCCTGGAGGGCAGGGCTGATGCACTTGCCACATGTGAACCCTCAGCATTCAGCACAAGCTGGGCATTCACAAAGCAGGGGTGTGTGTTTGTGTGTGTGTGTAGTACACAGGCTCGCATGAATGCCTTCCCTCTTCCCTACCCTCAGGATCTGAAAAACCCCAGAAACCAGCCCTAGAAGGGGAGCCATCGCCTGTTTTCTCTCTAGACAAGCAGCAGCGTGATGTGAGGAGCTCTGGGCCCCTGTGCCCCCACCACTCCAAAAGCTCCGGCCCCTCATCCCCATTCTTTCCCCCGCTCCCTCTCCCCACCTCATTAGAATGCACTTTTGCAGAAGAACCCATCAGAGCTGATTATGATCACGCTGCTTGATTAGCTGATGTGCTGTTCCAAGAACTACTACCCAAGGAGGGGAGGGAGGAGGTGCCCCTGGGCATGGCATGGCGCCTGACTGGGGTGCAGGGAGGAATGGATGGGCCCGGGGCGGCTCTCCAGACCCCAGTGCTACTGCCTGGGTGGAAAGTGCACCCCTCCTAAGGATCAGAGCAGAGCGCTAGAAAGAAGAATAAGGCAAGGTGAGGTGGGGGTGGGACAAGGCACTACAAGCTTGAGATGAACTTGGAAGTCCCCCCAACGCCCCCAGCTTTCTGTGGGGCCAAGGGTTGGTGGGCAGGGCGGGGCAGAGCCCATGCTGTGCCAGGAGCTGAAAGAACCACTGCTCACTCCATTTTTGGGGGACTGCCTCTCTTCAAATGAATTTTTCAAACACTGAGCTGAGAAGAGCAGAACACCCAGCGTGGGCACGCATGTGCAGAGACCTGTGTGTGAGGACACACGCATGTGCACATGGGTGCTCATATCCGTGCACGTGCAGCAGGTGAGCACATTAGCCTGTTCACACTTGAGAACACACGTGCATGCCTGCGTGCTAGCAGTTACACATGCAATTCTCTCATCTGGTGGTGCCTCTGGTGACATTCCCAAGCCACAGAAAGTGGCTGCAGGTGGGACACTATGAAATATTGCCCAAGTGAGCCTGCTGTGGCCCGGCACGGTGGGAGCCGCAGAGGGCACAGAGGGTGGGGGGCGCTTTGAGGGCCGCCCAAGCTTTGGCACATGTAACGCTGGCATGGGGGAGCCAGGCTACAGGAGAGGCAGGTGCCTGTCTCTGGGCATCCAGAGAGATCCTTGGCAGGATGCTAAGAGAAGGGGACACAGATCCAACCTAGATTTAGTGACTTGAGGGCCCCCTGTAGCTGAAAAATAGCATAGCGTGTAAGCATCTCTGGGCACGCAGGCTGGATGTTTAATTAACTAGGAAGGCAGCTGCAACTGGGCCCCTCGGCATTGGCTCAGTGAAGGAACGTCTTCCATCCCTCTATCTGAGCCTCCAAGGGTCTCTGGAGCCAAAACGAGGGCATGAGGTGCTTTCTGCCCATGCTGGGCAGGGCTGGGACCAGGAGATGGTGCCAGGCCCCCTGGAGAATGAGTGGAAGAGAGCACACACCCACCTGCACACGGACACCCTCTCCCGAATGCCCAAACCCCCTCCCAGACTTGCTAGCTGCTCAATGCTGAGCCTCAGCCTGCTCACACCAGTCCCTGCCATATGCCTGGTCACCCGTGGCAGAGGCCCTCTCCCACCCTAATGAACGGGTTGGGGCTTTCTACAATTGTAGAGCTTAAGAGAGGGCCAGCCACCCGGCCAAACGCCTGCTATTGGCAGAGGCAGAGGTTTGGAAGAAACCATACTGGAGTCCACAGGCAGGGGGCACAACAGACTCTATGGGAGGAGACACCCTAATTGTACTTGCGGGGAGAGGCCCCGAAGGACGCTGCTGCCAACAACCCTATTTCCTCACCCAAGGTGCCAGGAACACAGGCATAAGCCACCTCCTGTGGGACAGACAGGCTCGTGGTGATGGTGGTGGTAATGAAGGCGCTGATGATGACGCTTCGTCGCACCCGCTTATTCATGCAGTGACATTTACTGTGCGTTCACTGTGTTCCAGGAACTATTTTAGGTTTTGTGAATACAGCTATGCTCAAAAAAGACAAAAATCCCTGCCATCATGGAGTTTACATTTTAATTAGGAAACTGATCAAACAGCAAAGACCTCAAAGATAACTCATGTCCAATAGGAGCAGGGCTGGGAGTGCTGGGGAGTGGATGGGGAAGGGATTATCAATTTTAAATAAAGTGGTCCGGCAAGGGTTTCCTGAGAAGACAGGGCTGCGTGCAAAACTGAAATAAGCAATTATTACTCCTAAAATATGGGATGTATTGGAACTGGAAAATCAGTGTTAAGCTTTAGATATTAGTTGACCCCACCCCTCCATTTTGCAGATGAGGAAACTGAGGTTCAAAAGCAGAGACAGGGTGGTGGGGAGAGGGCAGCCTTGCCTATGGTCATCTGAGTGGGTAGCAGAGTCTGGAACTAGGTGCCTTGGGCCCTAGGCACGGCTCTTTCCCCACCTCCAAGCTGTGTGGGCAGAGAATCTCCAGCTTCCCACAGCGCACACTCTGCTAGCAGGTGCAATAAATAAAAGGCTCTGTCTCAAAGAGGGATGACGAGAAATACCGTAAGCATTTATGGTCTGAGATGGTGGTCGGCACACCTTCCCTGTGCAACACTCCCAAACAAGTGGCCATAAAGGCTTTACAGTGGCCAGACATGGCAAGGACTGCCCCCAAACCCCTGTGTCTTCTCAGCCCCTCTGGCCTCTTCACCATTGTAGTACTTGGCTAAAGATGACTTGCCAGAGCAAGGCTTCCAGAGAGAAATCCCCAGGTTGTGGGGACATTCATGTCCCCCCCATCCAGGCTGTCTGCTGAGGTCATGCCTGGACTCAAGGGCAGGAGGCCCATGGCCTGGATTCATGAGCGCTCCTGGTCAGAAAGCTCACCTCCGGAAGGGTCGTTTTTCCTCTCCTCCACCCCACATAATTTTTGAAAGCATGCATGTTCTTTAATTCTCAGTTCAAATGTCACCTCGTCCATGAAGCTGCAGCCACCCATGGGCGTGATGTCCCCCTCTGAGTTCAGCCTCTGCGTATCCGGGGGGTGTTGTGCGGTAATCTTCGAAGTGGGAGTATCTTACCTTCCCTAGTAATGACAAGCTCCCAGAGGCTCTGCCCTAGTGTAAGCGTGTTTCCCCAGCCCACACAGAGCGTAATGCCTTCACAGAGCAGGCGTTTCATAAATATTAGATGAATTAGTTAATTAATGAATTAACCTGCCTTAGTAACTTGTTCCATTATCTAAATCCCTTCTTACTGAGAAAGGCTGTCTTCCCCTTGCCTGAATGCAATCTGCCTGCCTGATTTCACCCTGTCTCTATCCACTGCTGTGTCCTCGGTGGAAATGTCCTCCCCAGGCACGGAGCCCTTCTGTCTTCTCCTCCCACCTCCTTTCTACACCACCTGTTCTACTCTCCAGCCCCTCGTCACTGCTGCCACTCTCATGTTCAAGTGTCCACGGGGCTCTTAAATCACAGCAGCTGGTTTGGTGCCAGGAGAGCAAGAGCCCTGGCCTAGGAAGGGCAAAGGGAGAAGCTGTGACTTCCAGAATCCCATGGCATCAATGTAGCATCTTAACGAGCAGCACAGGACACCCCCTTATTCTGGCTGGCTCATGCCACCTCTTGCTCACCTCACAAGTGAATGTCTTATGTTATCCAAGCAAATAATATCCACCTATATGTTTGTTCATTTACTCACACAATGAGCCCTTAGTGGGCACGTACAATTTGCTGGGTAAATTCTAAGTCCCCCAAGTTACCTCCCTGCCATGACCCGTGCTGTAATCAAGACATGGACCAAGGGCTCCAGGGCTGTGCAGGAGGAAGATGGGTGTCACAGAAGAGATGGCATTTGAGCAGGGTCTGAGGTATGGGGGGAGTTTCCAGGAGCCCCTCACCCCTACCTTTGGGCTTTTATAGGAAGGAGGACAGGGCCAGAACTTGTACTTCTTGGCCTAAGGAAACACTGCGTGGCACGTCCGAGTCTCTGCAACAATTCCATCAGGGAGACCCAAAGACCTAGATCTTACCTAGGCACAAAAAGAAATAGAGACCTGAAGGGGGGCCAGCAGACACTCAACAAGGGGAGGCTCTGGGATGCCTCAGTAATGGGTGTTGAACTGTTGCTAGAGTCAAGGTTCCAGAGAAATCTATGTGAAGATGTCCGAGACCCAGCAAACCCCTTAGGACTCTGGAGGCAAATTCCTATCCCAGGGAAAAGAGGTAGCCAGAGACCAGGATGAAGAGATTCAAACAATGATCAGAGCCCCAGAAAAGCTGGCTGAGAGTTAGGACCCAGGTGGATCTGGAATAAGATGGGTCAAAGCCAGCCAGTGAGTGTGGAACACACGTGGTCGGAAACGAGAAGGATGAATGCCCAGCTGTGCAGTGCTAAGGGGCTGTGGGCGTTCATGGCAAGCTGACAGGTCCCCAGGCTGGAGTGAAGGGGGAGGTTGCAGATGACACTGGAACAGTCAGTTGAGGGCCCTGCTGAGGGTCATGGAGGCCCTTCTAAATGTCACTTCCCCAGAACTAGAGCTCACATTCAACAGCCCTCCCAGAGACCCAAAGGGCTGCCAAGGGTTTTTCTATGTCCACACCTGGCTGCTCCCCATGGGCAGCTCCATCAGAGCTCTGAACATCCTTGGGGTACAGGCAGGGCCTCAGGCCTGCATCTGATGCTGCCACCCACCCTTGCCCCTCGGGGTCCATCCCCCCCATGACTGCTCTGGGTGGCCTGGAGTAGAGAGTAGTAGGCTTGCCAGTAGGGTAGGGCTGGTGCAGGGAGAAGGCCAGAGCCTTGTAATTTAATTATTCGACTGCAGAAAGGAGATCTCATCTACTGGGTGCTCATCCTTGTTAAGCTAATTGTCTGTCTCCTTCACTCTCCTCTCCCCCCACTTGCGATGTCGCTGCAGCCTAATTGAGTTATCATAAAGATAATGGCTGATGCTCTAGCCAGACTGAGAAAGGAGGATCCATCTCACAGCGACTCCTGCTGCAGACAGGCCCCCCAGGGGCTGAGATGTAGGCAGTGGAGGTGGGAGGGAAGAGCTGCCTCTCTGGGGAGAGGGAGGCTGTGTGGATGGCACTTTGCACACTTCACCCTGGTTGCTGACCCGCTGACAGGTCAGGGCTCCCTCTCTGCTCTTTCCTGCCACCCAAGGGAGCTCACTGACAAGACACAAGGGTCTCTGGTCTGGGCATATTTGGGGCTTTCTCAGAGAGTCAACCAACCAGCTTAGTGCAGAGAGTTCAGACTCAGAGAGCAGACAGCTCCGGTTTAAAATGCTACTGTCAGGCAGCGCCTGTTGTTCAGTGGGTAGGGCACCAGCCACATACACTCAGGCTGGCGGATTCGAACCCAGCCCAGGCCAGCTAAACAACAATGACAACTGCAACAAAAAAATAGCCGGGCATTGTAGCAGATGCCTGTAGTCCCAGCTACTTGGGTGGCTGAGGCAAGAGAATCCTTTAAGCCCAAGAATTTGAGGTCGCTGTGAGCTGTGACACCACGTTATTCTACTGAGGGCAACAAAGTGAGATTCTGCCTCAAAAAAATAAATAAATAAAATAAAATCCTACTGTCACCTCTTCTGAGCAGGGCAACCTAGGGCAATTACTTCTCGACTCTGAAACTTTGTTTTCTCATCTGGAAAATGGAGGCATTGCCAGTGGGAGGATTCAGTGAGATCATGTGTAGAAAGCAACGGAAGCAATGATGTGAGCTTCCACTCACCTGTCCTCATACCTGATGGCAAGGGAGAGAGGCGGTGTGGGTGACCTGTCACCCTCTGCCAGAGGAGACCAGAGCATAGCACCCTGGTTGTAGGCATGCCAGGCCCCCAGAGAGCCATAAGATGTGTCTCGAGGGTGAGAAAGTGGGCATGGGGTACTGAGGGTAGCAGAGAAGTCGGAGGGAGAGCTGAGCAGAGGGTCAGTAGGCAGACAGGTGTTCAGAAGCATGTGAGGCAAATCCCAGGGCAAATCTAAATGGCAGAGTTGACACAGGTCAGGGAAGGGCCTGAACAGAGACAGTGGGCCTAGGCCTGGGTGGACAGAGGGACAGGAGCCAGGAACCATGGCAGGGCACCAGGTGCCAGGGAGATTCTATGCTACTGGAGAACAAGGCACAGCCACCAGGTGGGGCCAGTGGGGTGGCACGGCTGGCCAGGCTGGGCACAAAACGTGGGGGCCTGATGGCAGCACCCTCTTGCCTTCCCAGTGCCCCCTCTGATCCAGCCCTTTGAGTTCCCACCTGCCTCCATTGGCCAGCTGCTCTACATCCCCTGCGTGGTTTCCTCGGGGGACATGCCCATCCGCATCACCTGGAGGAAGGACGGCCAGGTGATCATCTCAGGCTCGGGCGTAACCATCGAGAGCAAGGAATTCATGAGCTCCCTGCAGATCTCTAGCGTCTCCCTCAAGCACAATGGCAACTACACGTGTATCGCCAGCAACGCAGCGGCCACCGTGAGCAGGGAACGCCAGCTGATCGTGCGTGGTGAGCAGGCCCAGGCCAGCCTCCGGGGAGGGAGGGACAAGCTCTGTCTGCTGCTGCTTTCTAGTTTGAATCACAGGCTCATGGAAGGTTGGCTCCAGCCCAGCCCTTCAAGATCAAGAGGTTCAAACCTCTTCTTTTCCAGGGGAGGAAACTGAGGCCCTGAGTAGGAGAGACACTTGGCTTAGTTAGTTGCTGGCAAAGGCAGGATTGGAATTCAAAACACCCAACTCAGCAAGTTATCTGCATTTTAGGTTTCAGAAGCTGCCTCCCCCAAATTTATAATGTCACGGGCAGGACTGCCCTTGACTGGAGGTGCCCTAGGAGACCTATCAGAGGCAGAGACGATGCACTTCTCCCACCTTTCCTCTTTCTACAGTGCCCCCTCGATTTGTGGTGCAGCCCAACAACCAGGACGGCATCTACGGCAAAGCTGGTGTGCTCAACTGCTCGGTGGATGGCTACCCCCCACCCAAGGTCATGTGGAAGCATGCCAAGGGTAAGCCCTGGCCCAGCCAGCTCTCCGAGGGTGGGAGGGAGGATGCTCTGATGGGATTTGAGACTGTTCCCTACATGGCAGCTTCTAGCCCTGAGTGGCAGTCCTAGCTTCCTGTCTGTCACCCTCAGCACCACCAGGGGTCTGTCAACCACGGACAGCCATCATGCCAGCTCCACATTTCCTCTTTTCTCCCATAGACCTGGCCTTCCCCAGCCCCAGAACTCAGTGTGCATCTGTTTTCCCCATCCATCCCACCCCGGACTTCCAGAGCCCCCAAAGACCCCTGCTTCTCCCCAGGCGATCTATTCCAGGACCTTAGTCCTTGTAACATCCCAAGGACATATTTGCTTTCTGAGTTAATCCCATATCTTAGACCACGTTTGTGGCTGATGTTTGGAGAATGGGGGGGGTGTCACAAGGCCCCCTGAAGGATGCTGGCCTCTTTCCCAGGCCTGGCTGCCTAAGACGAGGCAACTGCCACTTAAAGGCTCAATCTTCTTCCCAAAGACAACTCTTTCTTCCTTTCCAAATTCACCCCAAAGAAGCTCATTGCCAAAGTGGGCATTGAGCAGAGGCCTCCAACCCCATCCCTTTGCCTCAGAGCTGGAGTGGGGCCCAACCTCTGTGAGGGTCTTTCCTGTGGCCCAGTGGGAGCTATGTGGGCTCTAGCACTTTGGGGGCGGTGCAGCTTTCCTACAACATGGCCTAGATCAGCAAGAGAAAGGTATCAGGGCCATCCCCAAAGCACTCCAGCTCACTCCCTGACCCGGACCCTGCCCCCTAAGTGCCTCCTCCTTCCAGGGAGCGGGAACCCCCAGCAGTACCACCCCGTGCCCCTCACCGGCCGCATCCAGATCCTGCCCAACAGCTCGCTGCTGATCCGCCACGTCCTAGAAGAGGACATCGGCTACTACCTCTGCCAGGCCAGCAACGGCGTGGGCACCGACATCAGCAAGTCCATGCTGCTCACTGTCAAGAGTGAGTCCTCCCCAGCACCCCGACCGCAGCTCAGGCCTGCCCTGCACACTGCTGCCTGCCCCTTTGGTTTCTGTCCTTCCCTCTGTGAAGGGGAGGCAGGAAGGATTTCTAGTCAGAGGCAGGCTTGGGACCCTCCGATGGGGCATTTGAAAGCAATCTCATCCAAAACAAGGGCCTCGCCATGAAAGGTCCCGGCTCACCCCACTCCTGTCCTGAGTGATTCGCTCTAGCAAAGTATCACGTGATGTCACATGTACCTTGATCTGCAGGTGGGCAAGTCGATCTGAATGCTCATATCAACTTATTTTTTCTAAATAATATACACCTGTTTGTGTATGTGTACAACACAAAGGAAAAAGCAGATGCACAATGTAGGAGAAAGGTCCATGGGCAGAAAACCTGGGTTCCGATTCTCAATCTACTTGATGAGCTGTGTGACCCTGGGCAAGTTACTTCACCTCTCTGTGCTCCAGTACTCTCACCTGTGCTAGAGGGCCCTTCCCAGCCCACCCAGCTCACAAAGTTGTTGGGAATAATGCAAGAACTGATAATAGAAAGAGGAAGATGCTTCGGCAAAGCAAAGGATCAGTACAACTCATTGTAACATGGTGCTCTGTCCATGACCTCTAAATCCCCAGATCCAGAGCCAGCCTCAGTGGCCTTGGAAGCACACAGCTTATTTGCCCTCCCAGAGGTCTGCTAAGTCACACACAGATGCACCCATATCCCTTTACACTGTAGGGGTATGTATGACAGGTCCCTGGGAATCGTGTCAGAACAGTCTCTATCTGGCCCTGTGTCAGGACACAGACCTCAGGCCATGGAGGGCAGTGGTAAGACCCTGTGTTCTAGCATCTGACCTTGCCAAGTGTGAATCTAGGGGCTGTGACTTAATTACTGTGCAACCTTAATAAGTGTACTTGGCTTCACGATACTTCATTGTCCTGATCCATAAAACGAGGGTCATAACAGTTCCTTACCTGCTACATTTTGTGTCAAGAGTCAGATAATACATGCAAAACAACCAGTATGGTAACCAGCCCACAAAGATTTAGCCAGAGCTTTTGTTATTCCTAAGGGCAGTCCCTCCAGGGCTCACAGGAAAGGCCGCTGACAGCAATGCCCTGTGTGTGGTCTGCCCAGCCTCTCCCAGGAGTTCCTTCTTTAAGAATCATAGCTTCTTTATCTCTTGCCAAAGCCCGTGTTCAGCTCAGCACAAGCCAGGGAAGCCCCAGCGATCGATGTCAGGGAGCTCCGAGCCGGAATCCCCGCCCTGGGGAGCCGCTTCCCTCACACTATCAAAAAGCACTTTGTCCTTAATAAAACCAGGCAATCAATCTACATCCCTCAGCCTGGGAGAACTTTGCTAATTCAGGCTGCGTGAGGCAGGAGAAGAGTAGGCATCTCTGGACCTGTCCTTGGAATCTGATCCTCATCACTGTCAGCACAAGAGAGGAGCCCAAACTCTTCTCAGATGGTTTTTTTGTCTTCGCTTTTTTCTTTAAATTAAGAGGTTGGGGCTGCCAGCTCTGTGGCAGGTGGTTTCTCCATGGAGATGAGGGGACATGGGTGGTGGAGGACTCAGTGGTCAGGAGGCTGACTATGCGTGAGGTGACTATGCCTCGGGCTGTTCCTGGACAAGTCTCTTCCTCTCCTCCCCAGGGGTCTGAGTTTTCCTCTGCTGTTCTCACTTCACAACCGTGGCAGCTGTTGCAATACTCTTAGGGACGCCACTGGAGCCTGGTCCATAAACGCAGGGCTTCCCGATGAACACACACAACACAAAATCTTACACACACCCAGGCACTCACACACTGGTATTAACCACTGGGCCTCCTCTGACCACGTCTCTTTCCACACTAATCACCCCCGGGCAGAACTGGACTTGGTCCCTGCCTCTTTTCTCCCCTTGTTCTCAGTTTAGCCTTGTCCTTGTTCTTTGCTTCTCTCCTGGTGAAAACTACAACACTCCCTTCTTACCCGCTGGGTCTCACAGAGCCACTGCGTCTCACAGAGCCTCCGGGTCACATTTCCCACTTGCCATCCTTCCCCATCACAGTCTCTCAGCGCTCCCCACAGCCCCCACACTTCTCCGAGGGCTGCTTTCTCTCCCTCTGTCACAGATGCCCTCCCCCTCCAGCCAAACCTTTCCCAGTAACCTGCCCCAGCCATCCTGGAGGCCAGTGCAGGGCCAGGGACATCTGAGCCCAAGAGTGGGTGCCGAGGGCTGGCACAGCCAGGGCCTGTCTGGGGCTGGAGGTCCTGACTACCTTTATGCAGTAGGCTATGGAATTCTGTGCTGCATCTGGCTGTCGGAAGATGCCCCTGTGATAATGGGACACTGTGGAGGGGCAGGAGCAGGCACTGGGGTGGGGCATTGGCACACCTGACCTTCCTTGGAACGTCCATTCTGCCTCCTGCTTCTTCCAGACAGGCACACTGTTTCATGTCATCCTCAGCTACCCGCCAACACATGCTCTCCCGCTGCTGCTTTGTCCTTTTCCTCCTACACCCCCCTCCACCTTACAGCAATTCTCCCATGCCTCCCATTCTGAGTTATTCTTAAAGGGCACAAGTAGGTGAAACCTTCAGGACCTGGGTACAAGGGTCCTCTGTGGGCTCACCAGGGAAACCATCCCCAGTCATCCTCAGTGCATCTCAAACACCCACACCACCTACACTCCTCCTCACCCCATTGCAGAGCCGGCCACAGAAAGGCCTACCACTTCCAAAGCCAAGTTCAAGGCTTGTCTCAGGGCCCTGACACACGCAGGACGCAATATAGATCTAACTTTTCAGACCTCGCACTTCTATGAGCTCTCAGAAGGCAATCTGAACCTAACTTCCACTTTACCCGAGCAGAGGAAAGAAAATAAATACATCAAAGGGAACATAACAGCAGATAAAACATCCAAATGTCAAACTGGCCATCTGTGGTTGGCTCCTGCCAGGAAGCATGTCCACAATTGGTTCCTATGGCTTCCTGTGGTAACTCTTCACTCACTAAGTGATGGTCATTGATGGTCAATAAAGCTCTGGGACTATGAGCACAGACTTTAGAACCAGATGGACACAGGTTCAAATCCCAGCTCTGCCACTCGACAGCTGTGGGAAGCAGGACCACAATCTCTGTAAACCCCAGTGTCCGCTTCTGCAAGTTTGGAATTACTGAATAATACTTTTACTCATTGGGAAGGTTTACCATGCACTTAGAGCAATCAATATAATACTTGGCACAAAATACACATTCAGTAATTGGCAGTCATTAGTTTTAGGTGCTGAAAACCTAGTGATGAGTAAGACAGAGTTACTGTTCTCAGGGAATTTAGAATCTTGAAGGGGAAATAGACAGATACCCAAAACAACTATTATACACAAAATGATAAGTGCCTTAAAAAGCTACAAACAAGGTAATACAAAAAGAATCAGAGATGGATTCATCTATTTTAACTCCGGAGGCAAAAAAGGGGGTGTCAAGAAGAGCTTCACAAAAGCGCTTCGCAGTCATAGGTGGGGGGCTTGAAGGATGAAAAGGATTCTGACAAGAACCAGGAGGGGTGAAATTAGTGCCCTTCTAGGGATGAAGAATCACCCCAAGCAAGGCCATGGAGGCAGGCAAGTGCATGAATGTGCTACAGTGAGGTGGGAGCTTGGGGTATCTAGCAGAAAGCAAAGGGGAGGGTGACATGTGAGACGCTTCTGGACTGCGGAAGCTAAATGTTTTCTTTCTATATAGAGTTGACTTGATACCAGGCTCCAAATCAGTATTCCAGAGGCCCAAAGTCTGGTAGGGGATGGTCACTATTCCCAAGCTGGTTCTTGGAGAATTGCTGTGCAGAACCCTCCTCAGGGCCCAGAGTGCTAAGGGTTTGTTAGAGTGGGAAGCTGATTTCCCAAGTCCTTAGACATCCTTATTGGCAACCATCCAAGCCTGAGTGGCCTCTACTTCTCCCTGACCCCAGGGTCTAGGTGTGGGCCAAGCTTATGTGTGCCTGAGCATGCAACCTAGCCTTGCCACCTTCATGATAGCACTTTACAGTTTACAAAGCTGTACCTTGCCTGTGAGGGTGGCAGGCAATAGCTCCTTCGCAGAGAACTTTAGAGATTGGATCAAGGTCATTGTGTAGTAATAGTCCCAACTGAGACAAGAACTTGGCTTGTGGATTCATGGAGTAGTTGAAAGAGCACTCACTAGGAGTCCACAGGCTGGATGAGTCTGGCTCTGTGACTCACTCATTATGAATCTGGCTATGCTGTCCTTTCCCTTCTCTGGCCTCAGCTTCCCCATCTGTACAATAAGAGGCCTGAGCTAGTCACTCGCTGATCCCACGTCCTTCCAGCTCAGATAAGCTAGAATTCTAGCAGTATGCATGGCCTTTTCAGGACACCTGACCACCTCCCAAAACATGGTTGAAAATAAATGTAATTAACAGAAGAAAATACCATGTCCACTAAGCTGCCCTTTATCTCCCTTTTAAAATATTTTAAGAGATAATGACCCAAAAGAAGAGGAGGTAGTTCCTCTTCCAACTGACATATGAGGGAAAAATAAAGCAGCTTCAAAGAGAATTCCTCATCGAGAGGCAGGTACGAAGCTAAGTTGCAGAGTCTGGGGCAGAGGAGGCCAGCTGTGTTTTGATGCTGCCGTCAGTGGCAGTGTCTCCCGGGACTCAGCCACCCCATTGTGCAGCTTCAGGTTACCTTAAAGACAGGTCTTATTACACTCAAACTCTCCTCCACTTGGTGAAGGTTCCAGTGATTGGGCCACAGCAAAGCCCACAGCCAATTAAACCCACAAGGGCTCTTTGTTTGGTTTGAGTTTTGATTTATTTGTTTAGCAAAATGTCAGACCAATTAAAGGGAGATCCAAGTGCCCTCAGCCAACACACACCCAGCTGCAGCATCTCAGGGAGTCTCGGGGAGGGGAATGAAGTCAGCTCTAGCGGGGATAGGGGAATGGGGGTGACTAAGCCCGGGGAAAGGAAGCCCTTGGGCCCCTGTAGCCCAGGTCACGTGCTGTGGTTGGCCACCGGAACAGAGTTCAGGATGCAAAACTTTGGAAAGGATAACTGTGTGTCCCATGACCCAGGATGGTCCTAATTTCAAATTTGCTCAAAGGAAGCTCCTCCTTGTCAGACAGATGTAGCAGCTCCTTCAGAACAGATAACCTGGGCACCTCCCCCTCCCACGTGGCAAGGAGTCCGAAGGCCAAAAGGAATGGCTGCCCAGAGTCTTCAAACCCCTTTCTAGACCACACTTCAGGTTCCCAGAGGATTCCCTTCCCTCATGCCCCAAGCCTGCTTCCAGAACCTTCTAAGGCCTCCTCTGCCGTCTGTCCTTCCATGAATGGGCCCTGCCACCAGCATGACCCGTAGACCTGAGGGAGGGCTGTTCGTAGGGCATTTAGCTGAAGTCTAATGGGTATGTGAGTATGTGGACTGGGGTGTGCACATGCATACCTGTAAGGCCCCTCTCAGCACATGGATAAACTGAGGCACAGGAGTTCAAACAACTGGCCCAAGATTTTCTGTGTGTTCCCTGGTGGTAGGTTCTGTTCCTCACCAGACTGAAGTTCCCTGGAGGTTGAGGTTGGTCCTTCCCCCACTGGGTGGGAGTTCCTACCTCTGGCACCCAGCTCAGCACCACCCTGAGTCTACTTTGGCCAGGAGGTCTGCAGCCAGAGCCAGCCCCCAGCTCTCCACCCTCCGCAGGGCCCAGGGAGGTCAAAACAAGTAGTTCACACAGTGGGCAGGAGAGCCCTGACTAGGGAATTGAAGAGTCTTGTTTCTTTCCCTGGGATCCCCGCTGCACAGTGGGCAAACCCAGCCATCTCTCCTCCTGGGGTTCAGTCTGTGCCCCTAATCAGTGAGTTCATAATCCTGTCCCTTTCCCTCACCCCTAAAGGCATGAACAGAGCCCCAAAGTGGGTCCAATCTATTGTACCAATGGTCACTCAAGGGTACCATGTTGTCAGACCCAGGTCCTACCTTTCAGAAGCTGTAGCCTTGGAGCCTCAGGGGATTATAAAAAAGAGGAAGATGAGTCTGAACCGATAAAATGAGGGAGATCTTACTAATCTCACAACGCCAACAGTATCATCAGAACAATTCACATTACATCCCAAGCCTAGCCCCCAAGGGGACCTTTGTACAAAGCTTTCAAGGTAAAATAAAATAATCCCTGCCCTAGCCCCATGCCCTCTCATCACCATAGCAACCTAGTGCTCCCCACAAGCAAGGGAAGTTTGGTTGAAGGGCAAAGAGGAACAAACTTGCCCCTGCAACCTCCACTCCCTATTGAAAGGTCCTTGTCCCCAGGGTCCTTATCTCCTTAGAGGCTTTAGAAAGTGGTGACACAAAGCCCACCGCCACCATTTCACTTTCACCCCTACAGTCCCTATAACCATAACACCAGGGAGTTTCTAGATGAATCTGGGCTCCGTGGTATCATTCAGGGCAGACCAGATGAATAATAAAATTAGGTGCCAGCAAACATTCTGAGAGTAAAGAGTCAAGGTTATTACTGAGTGGCTCCATTTAAAAGATAAGAAAATACAGACACCAGCAGCGCCTGTAGCTCAGTGGGTAGGGCACCGGCCACATACACCGAGGCTGGTGGGTTCGAACCCGGCCTGGGCCAGCTAAAAACAACTATGACAACTGCAAAAATAAAATAGCCAGGGATTGTGGCGGGTTCCTGTATTCCCAGCTACTTGTGAGGCTGAGGCAAAAGAATCGCTTAAGCCCAAGAGTTTGAGGTTGCTGTGAGCTGTGACACCACAGCACTCTACCCAGGGCAACAGATTTATACTCTTCCAAAAAAAAAAAAGAAAATACAGACAGGTAGAGAGCTAAGGGCCTCCAAACCCTGCCCTGGGGATTCTAGAACTGCTCCCCCAATTATGATCGAAGCCTTTCTGAATGACAGGACCAGAATAAATTGTTGAAACAGCCAGCAATAAACGCGTACTTCCTGAGTAGCCCCCAGCAGGACGCCAAAGTCTGAAAGAGAGAAAGGCAAGATTAAGTCACCGTCCCTGCCCTCCAGGAATTTACGGACATGTTAGGAAGCTGGACCTAATCTCCAGGAAACAGGGCAAGATCACATGCTGAAATGTTTGGCACTAGTAGTGTGATGTTGGGTTAGAGAAGGAAAAACGCGAAGTTCATAGACTTGGTCAGGCAGAGCTTCCTAGAATGGACTGGAGTTGAGCCTGAAAGAACAGGTAGGGAAGAAAGGAACATTCAGGCTGAAGGGACAGCAGGGGCAAAGACCCGGGGCAGGAGGCCTACGGAGGCAGTGAGGAGCCCACCTGACCAGAGGGTGGTAGCTGGGGCAAGGGGGCCAGCCAGATCAGTTGGGAAGTGTGGCCCCAAAGTCTGGGCATGATGTACTAGAATAATTCAGGGGTGTCCAACCCTTGGTCTCTGGGCCCCCAGGGTGATTTCATGAGGACTTTTTTTGCTTCTCTGTGGTGCTGGATATCCCTAAAAGTAGGCAGAGAATATTTTTTGCTAACCAGCTTTCACTAGTGTTTGTATATTTCATGTGTGGCCCAAGACAACTTTTATTTTTCCAATGTGTGGCATAGGAAAAAAAAATGCTTAGGGAGAGGGGTGGGGTCTCAGTGTATGACTCACTTCTTGGGGGCAAGACACAATTGTAAGAGGGACTTTACCTAACAAATGTAATCAGTGTAACCTGGTTTCTTGTACCCTCAATGAATCCCCAACAATTAAAAAAAAAAAAAATGGAAATCTTTACCTACTGGAAGATCATGAAGTTAAAAAAAAAAGTAGATACCCCTCTGCTGTATGGTGGGAGTGATACTACCCTGTTGCCCCGAAAATAAGACAGTGTCTTATTTTAAGGTGTGCTCCCAAAGATGCGCTAGGTCTTATTTTCAGGGGACATCTTATCTTTCCTGTAAGTAGGTCTTATTTTCGGAGGATGTCTTATTTTCGGGGAAACAGGGTAGGATCTTGAACAGGGAATGGAGAGAAATAGGAAGGCTCAGTCGTTTTGAAGGAACCAATACCAGGCCTTGATGAATTGGACAAACGGAGCTGGGATGGTGCCACCAACAGAAGTGGAGTAGATGAGAGTGGAGAGAAGGCATGTTCACTGTGGCCCTGTCAAAACAGAGGTGACAGGGTGTGTCCTGAGGCAGCTGGACACTGGCTGACCCTCTGCCAGGATTCTCCCTAGAGCTGGATGCTACGCGAGAGGAGCCGAAGGCTCCCATCCTGCTGAAATGACTCACGACGCATGTGACTGGCAGGTGTCCTGTCCTAAGCCAGAAAGTAATGACACCAGTGGGCTGCAGGCACTCCCCCAGAAGCCTGAGCTTCCACCCCTCCCTGCTCAGCCTCCTGGGCCTCCCAGGTCTAGAGAGACTTGAGATGTGGCAAAATTCAATTCTAAAACAACATTTTCTCCTGCCTGTGTTTACTCACATGCAGCCCTGGGACTGCTCATTCATCGCTCAGCAAATGGCTGGTACCCACTCTGTCCCTATGCCTGCACCAGGTGCCGAGGCTGTATTGGGAGCAAGATGGCTGTGGTCTTTGCACATTCCGGCACCTGCCAGCCTACCACCAGTGAGGAACCTCCAGGCTGGGAGTCAGAAGCCCACATGAAGTCCCCTCCAGCTCCATGGGGCAGAGGCTGTGGCTACCCTCCCTAGGCACTCTGCACTGAGAACCTCTGGTCACATGCCTCTAATTTAGTTTCCCAAGGCTGAGTACTACAAACTGGCTTGAAACAATAGGGCTTTATTCTCTTCCTGTTCTGAGAATCTGAGAGCAAAGTGTCAGCAGGGCCACGCTCTCTCAAAAGTCTCCAGGGAAGGTGCCTCCTTGCCTCCTCTGGTGGCTGCCAGGGGTCCTTGGTGTTCCTTGGATGGCAGACACATCACTCCTGTCTCTGCCCCTTTCATCACGTGGCCTTCTCTTCTTGTGGCTTTGCATCCTCTTCCCTCTGTGTGTGTCTCTTCTCCTCATTGAAGGACGCCAGTCACACTGGACTGGGGCCCACCCTGCTCCAGTGTTACCTCATCTTAAGTAAATGAGATCTTCAAAGACCTTATTTCCAAATAAGGTCACGTTCCCAGGTCCTGGGGTTAGGACTTCGGCAGATCTTTTGGAGGGATATAATTCAATCCACAACAATCTCCACGCCCGGCCAGTGATCTGATACCAATTCTCTATACTTTCCAGCATCTGAAAGCCCAAATGCTCCCCTCCAGCATCCTACAATTGCTCCTGTCTACAAAGAGTCTGCAAGTCCAACCTCTCCAATGCACAAAACTGCAGGGCTTGTGTTACTGGAACCCAGCCACACTTGTGCTTTATGTTGTGTTGCCTGTGGCTGCATTGGAGATACAACAGCAGAGCTGAATGGTTGCAACAAAGACCTATGGCCCCCAAAACCTAGAACATTTACCATCTGGCCCTTTTCAGCTGTAGGATTTTCACAGCCATGATCCGGAAGTACCTTCCAAGTGATCAAAGATAAATGGCATCATCTGCTTCTGTTTCTGAATGTTCAGAGTCACTTTTCTCATCTCTAAAACAAGGATCAAAATACTCCCTCTCTCCTAGAGCTGTTGGGAAGGTGTTTAATGAGATAATTCATGTAAAGCATTAACCGTGGTGGATGCACATAATAAGCACTCAGTAAATGTTAGCTATTATTACCACTATCATTTTTTCAACATTCTCAGAAAAGTAAAGGACCGGAGGCAGGGGGAGAACCAGGTCCCCACCTTCATTTGAGGAGGTGCCTCTTCCTCGCTTGCACTCCTTGGCCAGCAGCCAAAAGAGCAGGTGCCTAGCCCCATTTTAAAGCTGGATAAAGTAAGGCCTGGTGAGGTTGAGGGTCTCGACTGGGCCTGCCATGCAGCAGAAACAGGTCTGCAGTCGTGACCCCCACCCCAACCCCCTCCACCTACACCTTTCCTGCCGGTTCTGTTCCTCATGTGCACCGGGCAGTGGACAGCCAGGGTCCCACAGGCCCCCTGCTCCCCAGGCACCTCCCTGCCATCTCTCAGTGCCAAGGCTGATTGCTTCCATGCAATCTGAATTAATCTCATGCTTCAGGTGGAGCTTGGCTAATCAGGGGAGACAAGAAGCCGAAGTGGGTGCAATCAAATTAACAACGCCACAGCACTGACTCTTTAAGACAGAGAAAAACAAAGCAGGCACCAGAAGGTACCCCACCCCCAGCCTTTCCCAGGGGAAGCCTGGAGATGCTGCCACTGAGGCCAAGCAAAGAGCTTCTCCCACCCGTCCCGCCCAACCCCCCCACCCCACGTGCCAACAATGCCCCTTTGTTGGTAGCTTATCTCACAGGGACAAACAGGACTGCAGTTCTTGTCAGGGGCTTGTTAACAAGGAGCAGAGACATCAGCCTTGTGGGGGAAGGAGGGGTCCACTCACCTCCCATGGGCACTTGTAATCCTTTCAAAACCAAAAGGAGATAGGAACCTCTGAGCAGGGCAGGATCCCTGGGTTTGCACAGCCCTCCAGAGGCTTCGGAGCACCAGCTGTTTCTTTGGAAATACCTCTCCCAGAGGACAAAGAAGAGGACATTCAGAAAAGCATTTTAGTATGCCCAAAGCATCTTTTTAATGAAAAACTCCATGAGATTCTTGGAAAGATTTCAGGTAGACTTTCAGAAGAACTTCCTTAAAAAAAGTAGCCTCTTCTTTGGGAGTAGTGAAGAGCACCATAACTTTGCTGTCCTTCTTCCAATCCTGCTGGCTTTGGAGTGTCATGCCTGAGGCAAGGGAGGGCGCAGAGGGCATCTATAGTGTCAGTATAGAAGAGGGATCATCCAGCACTATGGTCCTTCCCTCTGACCATGTGTGAGAATCTGCTAGGGGTGGCGGTGGCTCCTGAATAATACAGATGCCCACGCCGCACTCTAGACCTTTTAAATCAAAGCCACAGAGCAGGTGGAGTCTGCACAATAATAGTTTTTTAAAAGCTTCCCAGGTGGTTCTCATGTCAGCCAGGCCTGAGACCCTCTTCCCCTAGACCACCCACCCAGGCTAGTCTGGAAGAGCAAATTAGCCTAAGCCCTTGGACCCCTGGTTCCCAATCTTCTTTCCTCCAAAGTAGGTTGTGTTTCTCTCCAGAGAAGCTCTGCTCTTCGCACTCCATCCCAAGCACCTACTTCGCTGGCCTCTGTCCTTTTCTGACATTTTCATTCTTATTCACATCATGGATGAGACCACAGATGCTCTGGGTCAGGTCCCGATTCTGCCACTTACTAGTGACTGACTCTCTCAGCCTCAATTTCCCCATGAGTAAAGTAGACATAAAAATAGGGCTGTTGTGAGGATTACGGGATTTAATGCTTGTACGGGAACTCAGAGCAGTGCCTGGCACATAGTAAGCCCTCAGTAAAGTAATAAAGTATGTGATTATTGATTCTTACAGCAATGCCCAGGAATGGGGAGGCCGTGCCACAGGCTTCCTTGTGGAAGGCAGCTCCAGGCCGCTTTAACATTTTGTCAGTCAGTGGCATCCTCATCCTATTTCCTCCACATTCTCCTTCCCACACACACTGCTGTCCTTTGGGTATTCATAACTGAATCTTCCTTCCCTGGTGACTTAGGGACTTGTCAGAAACACCAGCTGAGCTCCGATCATGAGAGGAAGAGAGGGAGGGAGGCAGAGACAAAGAAGGCCAGGCTCATCATGGCCCCAACTCCCGTCCCCAGCCCCAGCCTGCCCAGGACTGTCCTCTCCCACTCCCCCAACCTACTCCAGTTTTCATCTTCCTTCAGCAGCCCCCACCCCCGAATCTATACATGGGGGGCAGGGTGAAAAAAACAGCCAGGCAGAAGGCCGGAATAAACCAAAAAAGAGAGTGCTGGAGAATTGTCACTCAGTAGCTGTGTGACCTTACACGAATCACTTAATGTCTCTGAGCTTCCATTTCCTCTTTGGTAATGGGGGATAATAGACCCTATGCTACTGCCTTAATGAGACTGGAGCTCCAGGCAAAGGCCCACCCCAGCTGATGGGGTGGAAACCCAGAGGGAGGGGGAAGTTGGGTGAGCTAAGGAGGGGCTGCGTAAGTGCAGAGTTTGTAATGCCCATGGTGGGGTCTGGGACCCTAGAACCCCACCTCCAGGAGTGGGGTTGGTGGGAAAGTGTGCAGATGCTGGGGGTGAGTGAGGCAGCAGAGCTGTCTCATGGTGTGTTAAAAATCTATCAGCCTCTCACATCAAATTAAAATGTAAATAGCAGC
Source organism: Nycticebus coucang (assembly GCF_027406575.1). Lineage (NCBI taxonomy): Eukaryota > Metazoa > Chordata > Mammalia > Primates > Lorisidae > Nycticebus > Nycticebus coucang. The sequence goes on along the minus strand of NC_069785.1, from coordinate 122,110,160 downwards.
TGGTCTGGGCAGGACCTCGAGGGTGACAGGAGCCAGCCTGCGAGTAATTTCACAGACAGGAACCGGTTACATAGGATTCTGACAACTGTCTTGTTTCTGAAATTGATTTCCTCCCCTCTGCTTGCTGCCCCAGAAGGGCCCTAGAGCAAGGGGAGGGGTGATTCCTCTCCGCCCAGCTGCCTTTCTCCTCTCCCTGACACAGGCCAATAAGGCCCTGCCAGAACCAGTGGCAGGAAATCTGGAACCTCCCCACCGCTATAAGGCCCTGGCCTGAGTCCCAGCAGCTCAGCGCAGCTGCTCCCTGCCCTGGAGTGAGTCTAACTGTGGCCCAGGGCAGGCTGCTTCTGGGTGCCCGAGGGAGGAAATGAACGCATCGGTGCTTTCTTTCCACAACTACATGCTGCATCCTGGAACAGGGGATGCTTCTGTCCTGCAAAGTCACACAGTCAGACACAAGGAGACAGGGACACTGCAATAGGACCTGTGTGTGCAGAGGATGCCCCCCACAAGAGAGGCAACCGCATGCAATGGTGGGTGTCAGGGAAGGGTCCTGGAAGTCATCAGGAAGCCTCTTTGGCCTCTGCCAGAGTTGGCCCCAACTTGTCCACTTTTAGTGCCAGGCACGGTAGCAGACACTTCTGGGACTGGGCAGCTTTGAACAAGCCTAGGTCAGAGAAGACCCCCTTCCCACCTTAAGGGGCTGTACTGGAAGGCCCTATGTATTGGGAGCAGCTCACCCACACCTCTGTGCCCAGCCCCTCCTTTCTCCCAAGTCCCCAGAATATCTCCCCTGTACCCCTCTTTGTAGCGAGAAATCAATTTCCCTGGCTATTAATTGAGTAACCTTGTAGGGAGGCAGAGGAGTTGTGTATTAAAGCCTCCTGAGGGTGGCGCCTGTAGCTCAAGCGGCTAGGGCACCAGCCACATACACAGGAGCTGGTGGGTTCGAATCCGACCCGGGCCTGTCAAACAGTGACAACTATAACCAAAAAATAGCTGTGGCTCAAGGAGTAGGGTGCCGGTCCCATATGCCAGAGGTGGCGGGTTCAAACCCAGCCCCGGCCAAAATAAATAAATAAATAAATAAACTTTAAAAAAAAAATAGCTGGGCATTGTGGCCCGCGCCTGTAATCCCAGCTACTTGGGAGGCTGAGGCAAGAGAATCGCTTCAGCCCAGGAGTTGGAGGTTGCTGTGAGCTGTGATGCCACAGTATTCTACCCAGGGCGATAGCTTGAGCCTCTGTCTCAAAAAAAAAGCCTCCCGTGTCCTATCAGAGCAGCGTGCTGTTCTTGTGGCTGTCATTAGCATTGGTCACACAGACTCAGCCCTGTGCATGCAATCCCTCCCTCTCCCCACTCTCCTGCCCGTGCCCCCAAAGCTACCATCCCTGCTGCTCACTCAGGCCACAGCTTTTTTGCTGACAGCCAAATTCCATTCCCCAAAGCTAGAGATTGTGCACAAAGGTGGCACAGATGGACGGACAGCCAGAGCGAGAACCACTCTCTGGAAGTCTCGGTTATCTCATTTGAAAAATGGGGGAAAAGATTTAACTTCTCATGGTGAGGTGTTGGGAGGAATCATTGAACAATATTTCAGAGACACAGCCTACCCTCTGTGGCCTGCACCACCATGGGCACACAGGAAGCCAAAGAGCTCCGTTGAGAAACACCTGGGAAGCGTACACATCCAAGTTAAAGGGTTCTCCTAAATCAGCACCCCCATCCATCTTATTCCCAGCCCAAATTTCTCATTTGGATTAACACATATTTTGAATATGAAAAAACAGAATTGTTAGCTTCTTCCTTTATTTTGTTTATCACCGATCATTGGTTCAAAAGAATGACTTTAAAACTAAATTATATATATAACATATTATATAATTAAATATATTATATAATATATTATTTATTAATTATATAAAATATAATGTATTTATATTAATAAATTATTATAGTTTTATTTATTTATTGTTTTATTATATGATACGTTATTGTAATTATTTAATATAATATTTATACATTATATATTATACATATTATGTATTTTATATAATATATTATACATAATATATATTATATATTTATTACATATATTATATATATAAGGGGACAGAGGCTTTGGAGCCGGGAAATACCAATAGTGCCTGCCTCTGCTAAGTTCATCTATGTGAGTACTTAGAATACTGCCAGCACATGGGGAACTGTAGAGGTGTGTGTGTGTAGAGGAAGCGTGCACTTCGGTACTAAGTAAGGGTGTGGGGAGATGTGTATCAAACAGCCACATCAGGGATTGGCATGACAGTGACAGTTACATCCGGTCGTTTGTGTTTGGTGCCATGTGTGGGTTTATGGTAAGGATGTCAGAGCATGGGCTGTGAGGGTGACTGTGCTGATGACTATCTATTGGAGTATGTTTCTGATGTGTGTGTGTGCATGTGTGTGTGTGTGAGAGAGAGAGAGAGATGGGGTCAGGATCCGTAACATCTCCCTAGGGAATCCTTGGGGTCTGCCTTCAACCCAGAAATCCCTGCATTGTCCAGCTGCCCTCCATCCAGGGAGGTCCAGGTGTGTTTATCACTGCAATTTGGTGAAGCAGGGAGGCCTTGCAGGCGAGAGCAAGGGGCAAGGGGAGGGGGAGGAGCTGGGGGAGTGGATGGGGCAGGCATCTGGGCCTTGGGTGTCCCTCTATTAGGGAGCTGCCTCATTAAGCCCAGCTGCACAGCGGCCAGGAGGGCTGTGCCGGAAGTCACCTGGTCCCTGGAGGCTGTAGGCAGGGCCCGCAGGAAGAGTGGCAGAGTCTCTGTTCTGGCAGGAAGACTGTGTAGGGCAGGGAAGAGGGGGGAAAGGATTCCCTGCTTCCTGCCCAGGATTGAAGTACTCTGAGTCTTGGAATCATTTTGCAAAGCAGCGAGCCAGGTTCCCAGACCATACTGCCTTCTCTCCTGAGACTCAGATGCCCCCAGGGTCCCAGATGCTGGCCTAGCTTGACTCTAAGTCTGCTGTGTTCCTGGTGCCAGAGCTCACTGCCTCCCACTGCATCCCTTTCTCTAAATAGCCAAGACAACTAGAGAATGCCTTCTCAGGCCAATTGGGAGGCCTGCCCTGCCCCTTGTAGTATGTCTCCCTTGCTCCCTGTGGGTTACTAATTCCCAGTTGTCAGCAGGGTTTGCCATCGGCCCCATCTTCCTGGTTACAACCCAGCTTCTCAGTGTCCTCCATCATATGGATAACCTGACCTTATAATTATTAGTCCCAAAGAGCTGGAAAATCCTTCTAGCCATGAAGCCTCCACACCTGGCATGCATAGTACAGCTCTGCGTCGGGTCACCCTCTCTGGTCCTCCTTTGAGATGACCTGCTGCTTACTCGCAATGTGACCACAGAGCCTCAGTGTCTTCACTTGTGAAAACAAGTGTCTGTGCAGGTGATCTCTGCCAGTGCCATCCAGTAGACACAGAACATAGGCCGTAAAAACACTAATAATTTCAAACCTTCTAGTTGTCACATTTAGAAAAGTAAAAAAAAAAAAAGAAAGAAAAAGATGAGATTAACTATAATATATTTTATTTAACTTGACGTGTCTAAAATATTAACGTGTAATCCATATAAAACTTAAGGAGATATTTTACACTTTGTTTTCTTCTTACATTTTTGAAATCCAGTATGTATTTTATACTTACACACATCTCAGTTTGGACTGGTCATATTTTAAGTACTCAGTAGCCACATGGAACTGTTGTGCCCAGATCTCGAAATCCCCCACAAAGACCACCAGGGAGCCTGTTTTTGATGCAAAAACAAAAGGGCCTTTTATTGCAAGCTCGAGCTTGGGCTCCCGGGGACTCTGCTGCAACTGATCTAAGCCAGGAGCCTTGAGCTCTGGAGCAGGGGGTTCTTATGGTCCAGCAGAGCAGGTGGGCGTGCAAAGCTTGAAACAAAGGGGGTGCTTCTGGATTGGTGGGCGGTTTCTCATGATTTCAGGGAATTGCCTGGGCTTGCCTGGGCTTGTCTGGAAAGTGAAACTTACTGAGTGATGGCTCTGATCTGGTTCTTTCAGAACTCGTGGCTACATCTTTAGCAAGTCAGGTCTTTATCTGAGCTGTATGATGCAGTGTTCCATGATACTGTGGAATAGCCTGGCAGGTGGCATCTTAAAGCCAGCAACTTGGTGCACATACTTCTATCCTGGGGGCGTGGAAGACTTGGGGCAGGAATGCACCCCAGGATTCTTGAGCAGCAGCTGTGTGGCAGGCACTTTACAGACAGCAGAACCTCTGTAAGTTGACCAAGGGACTATAACAAACTAGTCAACATACAAAGGTGGTCAACATAAGGAGCTTCCATTGAGTACACGTGGCACGTGTCCAGTCTATGAAGATTAGGTCAACGTAAGGAGGTGATCAATGGAGGGAAGTGGCCAACTATGGAGGTTCCACTGCTTATGGACTCACCTTGTCCTCACAGCTGGTCCATGGAGCCCAGAGAAGTTGACCTTAATGTGTTGAAGGCCACATAGCTGGCAGTGACAGAAGTAGAGCTCAGGCCTGCCTGGCTCCCAAGCCCCCAAGCCTTCTCTCCTGTTCTACATAGAGGGGCTCCCTGAACTAGGCCTGAGCTACAGGGCTGTGAGGAGAGCCTTGGGTGGTGCTGTGTGGTGCTTGTTGCCATAATAAACATCCAGCTTGTTGCCAGGGAGGGGTAAAGGGATCCCACCCCAGGCCCCAGGTTACCACACACAGCAGTGCTGGGGGACCGAGGATCTCTGGGGACCCTGCTTTCTCTGCATACATGTCTCTCTGTCTGAAGATTGGAAAGATAAGTTCCCTGAATACGCAGGTATGGGACTGCTCAAAGGCATACGGCCTAAAAGGCAGGTGGGGTCTAAAAGTTGGTTTTGCTCCACTGGCCAAGCTGTGGCTCCTGGCCAGGCTGCATATGGGGGATGGAGGTACCTCTGTCATTCACACACAGGCCCTGGACAGGCAGGTGTGGGCCTACCTGAGAGGTGTGCTAGACCTCTTACATTCTCCTTCCAAAAGAAGACTCTTCCTTTTTCCCTTTGTCCTTCCTCAGACTCCAACCTGCACTGAGGCTCGACCCTGTCCTGATCCCCCTTTTTACATACACATGTGCACACACACACACACACACACACACACGCACTCCTCTGTGGCTTCAGCAGGATGCCTAAAGAACAGGACTGATCTTCCCCAGGAAGACCCAAGGCCCAACCCACAGGAGATCCAGGCCCTAGTCCTTTGAGCATCCATGGTAAGGAGAGAAGAAACAGCCTAAGTGCCCCGCCAAGCCCAAGCATTTCAATCCTCCAGTAAAAAATGGAGGCATCTGCAATGCAAGGCCCCGACTTGTTGATGTAAAATCTCACTCTATATTCCACCCAGGTTTATACGAGTGAATTATGCAAATCTTTGATGGAAAACTATTCCTCCACACATCCTTGAGAGTGTAAAACCTTAGTCAATAATTCATACTCGGATGTCTCTGACTGCAGGCTTTTTCTTCATTATAACTTGCACCTCGTTACTTGTCTTTCGCATTTTATTGTGTATCCTAGTGTAATGCCGTGCATTATAAAATTTATCTGCTTCATTATTTGATGAGCTGGGGCTGGGGAATGTGCTGAGAGGCTGGTGCAGAGGCCTGGGGCCAGGGCTGTCCTCCACATCAACTCCTGCATGACAAGGCGACAGCAGCGGAGGTGGCTGTCGTGGGTATGCAGCCCCATCCGCCCGTCCTTTCTTCAGAGACTTGTTTGTCCATAAAAGTCAGATGTTCCTGGAGAGTTTTCAGGGAAGAACTTTGTCTGAGCAGGTCCGTAGGATGGGAGGAGAAAGAATCTCTGATGATGCTGGGAAGAGAGAGGCCAAAGGACCAGCCCCTGAAAGAGAGCAGAGATGTGTGCTGGGGTGGGGCAGGGAACTGGCTACAAAAGAGGGGAGAGAAAAGCCCCTTTAGGCACGATTGCCCAGGCAGTCCAGGATGGGGCTAGGATGAGCCGATCGCTACTCTGCAGAGTTCAATGTGAGGAGGGGGTATCAGAGCCTTACAGCCAAGGAGAGCCCCTCCCCACTGGTGTTCTCCAGGATGGCTCCTGGGTACCCCTCCTGAGACAAGGGCCCCCTGGGGACCTGTACTCTTGAGAGGCAAGTTTTCCCAGAAAGGGGATGAGGGGAAGAGAAGGCTCGGGACAGGCCTCAGTGGCATCTGCCTACTTACCTTCCTGGACCCAGCCCCCATTTTGCTGCCTCTGAGCTATGGCTCAGTCGGGGTCCACTGCCTGGGGGGCCTTCTCTCTGTTCTCCCCATTCAAGTCCCACCATAGCAGGAGCTGTGCAGCCCTCCTAACAGAGGACTTACCACCCTGGGCTGAATCACCCATGTGGAGGCCTCTTCTCACCCCTAGAGTGACACTCTCTGAAATCAAAGGCCACATCTGTCTTGTTCACTGTCAGCTCCAAAACCCAGGACTAGACCCGGCACACAGTAGGTCTTAATGATGCTCGTTGAACAGGCAGACTGTGCCTCTCCACTTGCTCCTCAGTCAAAGTTAATTTCTCCCAATGCTCCGTGACGCATTCATTGGATTTTCTCATGTTCATATTGCCCACGCAGAGAGATCTACCTTCTTCCCCCACCTCCAGGAAGCCGGACCCTGTGTTATTGTCATATGAAACCCCCTAGTCTGGCACAGAGCCTCGTGATGGCACAAATGCCCTATGTGTGTTCATCCACATGCCCCCAGACCACCTTTCCCCTGTCCGTCCCTTCCTGCTGCTGCTGGCCGAGGTGCTAAGACCCAAGGAGCAGTCTCCTGCTAACCAGCCAGGGCCTTGGCCATTTCATGGTGATCCTCTCAGGTCAGCAGTGGTGGGGTGGAGCAGATCCATTAGTGTGCTGTGTGGCAGTCTTTTTTTTTTTTTGAGACAGAGTCTCACTATGTCGCCCTGGGTAGAGTGCCGTGGTGTCACTACTCACAGCAACCTCAAACTCTTGGGCTTAAGCAATTCTCTTGCCTCTGCCTGCCAAGTAGTTGGGGCTACAGGCATGCTACAATGCCCGGCTATTTTTTTGTTGCAGTTGTCATTGTTGTTTAGCATGCCTGGGCCAGGCTCAAACCACCAGCCTCAGTATATGTGGCTGGTGCCCTACTCACTGAGCTATGGGTGCCAAGCCCTGTATGATGATCTTATTGCAGTGGTACAGCCAAGGGTTTTCTGCTGTATTTAGTTTGAAGGAACGGAGAGGACAAACACACCTCCTCGATAGACAAGGCAGAGTCCTGGTGCTTTAGAGCAGTGTTCTTAACCTGGGGTCCAGAGACCTCCCCTGCCCCAGAAGATCCAGAGATCTGATTTGCGGGCAGGTCTATGGATTTGGGTGGGTGAAGAAATTCACAACCTTTTTTCACTAACCTCTAAGTGAAAATGAGTATTTCCTTCCATTCTGAATATAACCAGCAGAGCACAGCAATAGCAGCAGCGCTTGTGACTGTCACCAACAGAAACCCACAGATGTGTTTGTATCCTATCACCGTCACTGCAGATATCTCAAAATATCACTTAGGCTCACCACTATTACAAGATCATGGTAACATAAGACGGTAATTATGAGACCTACCAGTAGACCTTAGTTCACAGAGACTAGTACAGAATACATATTGATGTGTGATATACAATACTAGAAGTTTGCTTTTTTATGTTTTTAATATTTGCATAACTGTATTTCAATGTAACTGGTTTCTTTTATAATTCTATATATAGTATACATGTAAAAATGTCTGAAACCAGTCTGCTGGCCTCCCCAGAGGGATCCAGGTTATGTAAGAAGCCCTGGTGAAGAGGGGTTCCCCATACTCTGCCCCCATCCTGATCAGCTGAGTGGGGCTTCTCCATGGGCACATGTGCCTCCCCCAGGCTGGCCCCCAGACTCTCACTGGGCCCCTTCATCTCCCCAGTCCCAGCCATGATCACCTCCCACCCCAACACCACCATCGCCATCAAAGGCCACGCCAAAGAGCTGAACTGCACGGCACGGGGTGAGCGGCCCATCATCATCCGCTGGGAGAAGGGGGACACCGTCATTGACCCTGACCGCGTCATGCGGTATGCCATCGCCACCAAGGACAGCGGTGACGAGGTTGTCTCCACACTGAAGGTGAGCATAGTCCCCAAGGACCCCAACTCTCAGAGAGTAAGGATCCCACAACTATTATGTCTGCTTCCAAAGGAAGGAATGGGGAATCTGGGAGCCCCTCCCTGTACCCCAAAATGCATTGTACCCTCCTCTCCTACCTATTTCCCTTCTCCAGCTAGGCATCTTTGCCTCGGAACTTCACCATATCCTTTCTAACAACCCCACAGCCTTCAAATATGGGTTCCTCAGCCCCTCCTTCATTCTGGAAAACTTGGGCTCCATTCTCCCTTAGAGACCCCTCAGCCCTTCCCTCCCTTCTGGGACCATCAGCCTCTCCCTACACAGGCCACTCACCCCTGCCCTCCTGGGCCCCTCAACCCCTCCCTGCATGGACCCTCCACACTTATATCTTTGGAACCCTCTGGGAAGAGAAGCCCTTGACACAGCCCCTGTGGGTCCCCCTCCCAGAACAAGATGGCCTTGCTGATGCCCCAGGAGTGGCCCCTTCAGCTGACCAGCTCTAAAAGCCTCTCCCCATTTCCTCCCTCTCCTGCCCCTGCTGCTGGTCTCCCAGCTCAAGCCGGCTGACCGTGGGGACTCTGTGTTCTTCAGCTGCCACGCCATCAACTCTTACGGGGAGGACCGGGGCTTGATCCAGCTCACTGTGCAAGGTAACTTCACCCGCCCCAGGTCCCAGCCTGCTCCCCCAGGCCGGGGGCCCATGGCCAACTCCTATCGAAGGGCAGGGGGTGTGGCTCACACTACAGGGGAGGATGGCAGAATGGATCTGTCTGGGGAAAAGGCTCCCTCCTGCGCAGAGTGGGGAGGTAGGACTGTCCAGGAACACTTCAGACGGCAGGGTTTGCCATGGCTGCAGCCTCTAGAGCAGTGGTTCTCAACTTTCCTAATGCTGCGACCCTTTAATACAGTTCCTGTAGATCGCGACCCACAGGCTGAGAATTGTCAGTTCTGAGGAGAGGGGAGGGAGTCAGGTCCCTGGACCCAGACCCCTGGAGGAGGTGTGAGTGGAAGGGAGGGTCATGCTGGGAAAGTCGGGAGCTCTGCAGCAGTGGAAGAGCGGGGCCGTCAGCTCAGAGGACTCCCTGCAGAAGGGCTGCCCTCCCCCAGGCCAAGCAAGAGAGGGCAGGAAGGCAGGAGACCAGGCCAGGCCCCCTCAGCCTCCAAGCCCCGCTGCTGCCTCCTCCGCCCCCACCCTGCTTACACCCTAAGGTGCCAGGTCCTTGACCACAGGTGACTCCAGCCCCCAAGGGTAGGCAGAAGCTGAGCTCCCTACTGTCATCCTCATCTTTGCCCCCCTCCCACCTTATCCCAGAGCCCCCCGACCCCCCCGAGCTGGAGATCCGGGAGGTGAAGGCCCGGAGCATGAACCTGCGCTGGACCCAGCGATTCGACGGGAACAGCATCATCACTGGCTTTGACATCGAATACAAGAACAAATCCGGTAGGTGCTGGGGCAGGAGGATGAGGGCACAGCCTCCCGTAGTACCTTGTGCCACAAGCCCTGCCTATGCACCTCGGGTGGAACAGCCCCTGGAGCTGCAGGGATGCCATCTAAGGCAGACACACAAGCACCCACCACTGCACAAGCACCTGTGGCTTCCAAAGGGAGGGACATGGGTCACCCCAGCAGCAGGTGGAGGGCCCCTGGTTGATGGGGAGGGGTGTCTTTCTGAGACTCCCTGGGCTACGGTCCTCAAGGGTGATCTGATTTAAAGCAATTTAAAGGCACTGGGCTGTGGCTGCTCTGTGGGGTCAGAGGCATGGGGCTTGACCTGGTCATCTAGGCATGCCCGCCTGGGATAAAGTGATGAGTGGCAGCCAGGAAGTTAGTCTTTCCCAAGAATGCGTTGCTTTGTAGATGAGAGGCCCTGGAAAGCTCGGATGTAAGTTTCCTCCTCCTCGAGCCCCTCCTGGAACCATCGTGTCAGCCCCCCGCCGGCTCCTGTGCAGCACCACGGGGAGGGTGGGCAGTGGGCACTCAGCGTCTGGGGAGACAGTGCTGGGCACCGCGGTCAGGGGGCACGAATGGCAAGGAGGGGACCTCAGGGGGACCAGAGGGCACCTGGGTGACTTCAACATAGGAGTCAGAAGAAAATCCACTTCCCATTCCAGATCCTCCTCTTCCTTTTGAATTCAATACCATGAGCCTATGTCAGCGTCTCAAAATAACTTAAAAAATACAACACAGAGGAGAGAGTGGAGAAGTCAGCCCTCCCGTGCCCCTTCCCCCTGCTAGCTCAACTCATCTTTTGGGTCTTCCCTCAGATCTGACTTTCGTTTTCTCCTGACACCTTCCAGACCCTTCTCCCATTTGGCACAGCACATGGCCACTGGCTGGCTGGCCTCGTCTCTCAGTCACCCTAGTCCTGTTCTGTGTGGTATTGCCAGCACCTGCACGGGCCCCAGCCACAGGGCGATGCTTAGCAAATGGCTATGAGTGGGCTGCAGGGAGACCCCTCTGAGCAGCAGTCACCCCTTGAGAAGCAGCTCCACCCAGGGCACTGGCCCAGTCACCTTTGATTCCATTTCTATGAATAAGCCCCGCCTTCAGACGCTTCTGGCCTAGATGCAGTCAATTACCCAAGAGTACAACCTGAGAGCAAAGGCAGACTGAAAGGCAGCCACCCAGACTTCAGGGACCCCAGGAACCTCAGGGACCTCAGGAACCTCAGGGACCTCAGGGACAGGGAAGGCACAGCCCAAGCAAGGACAAGGTGCACTCCAGGGAGTGGCCTGTGGTCTAGCACAGGGCTCATACATACAATTCAAAGGCTACAAAAGTGTTCTTGGCAGGTTTGGGGGGAGGCCTCCAGGCTGAGCTTTCACTTTGTTGGGAAAGGTTGTCAAGGGCCACTAACAAGGTATACACTCCCAGGGAGAGGCCTGAACAATGTGACACCTTAGAAAGAAATTAGTGTCCAGGAGGTGTGCAAGGAAGCTGTGGCACCCTCAGCTGGGTGAGGTGGCGAGGGAAGGGCAGAGAAGCAGAGAGCTGGTGGGGTCGTCTCACATCCCACACCTCCCTGAGGCTGGGCAGCAGCTGCCCGGGAGCAACCGCAGGGGCTGGGTCTGAAGGCCGACACCTTTGCAGAGCAGCGTCTCCCTGCTAGGTGCACAGCTGGGGCAGAAAGTGGATACCCGGGCTGTTCTCAAGCCCTTCCTCCTCTGCTCCTCATAACTGTCTCCCTGTCCCCCTTCCCAGGCTGCCCGGCTGCCCACCCCCTCCACTGACCACTCTCTAATGTGTGGAAACCTCTCGGGTGCTGCTCAGCAGGGTGACAATGGAGAGCAGTACGGGAGGAGGGGCAGCAGGGACAATGCTACTCTCAGAACACCTTCCCCCAGCTCCTCTGTCTCTCCTGCAGGGTGAGGAACTGCCACTGACTACCCCAGAGCTGGGAGCGCCAGGGTGGTGGGGAAGGCACAGGGAAGGATAATTAAAGTTCAACTTCAAACTCCCCCTCCCACAAGGGCTTTGCACCTTCAAGCAAATAAATGCCGCAACCCAGAACACGGAGAAGGCCTCTGGTCCTTTCCCCTACCTTTGGGTGGGACTGCTCCAAAACAGCCCCCCCCCCCCCCCCCCCCAGACAGGCACCTGTCACACCCGGGCATTGAGAAGCAAGAGCCCCTCGAGAACTGCAGTGCATGGCCACCAGGGGCAGCAGAGCCCTCAGCACAGCACAGCTTCCTCGTCTGCAAAGTGGGTCGGCAACACCTGCCTCGTGGGATTGTTTGGAGGACTAAACAGAAACCATCTAGCACAGGGCTAGAGTAAACTTCCCATAAATGTACATTCCTCTCTCCCTTCTAACTCAAACACCTCATGCGGCAATTTATAGCCCTGTGGGACTCGCAGGCTGAAATATGCGTGTCTGTCAGTCAGCCACATGTACTGACTGCCAATAATTTTTTGCAGAATCATGCACCAGCCATGTGGTAGGGAAAGAGAAAGAAATCGGAGACAGAATGCTACCCTGGGAGCTTACAGTGCAGTTGGAGAGACAGCATACTCTGCACACACGTGCACACACACACACACACTTTAGGAACCATTATAAAGCACTATCCTAGTAGATGTAACACCACAGACCAGATGACGAGAGAACTGGAAAGGGTATCCAAGGGAACAGAGGATGACTCACAAGAAGGAGGAGGGCTGCACGGGTGCGTGTGTGGTGGGTCTAAGCACACCTTCCTGCACCTGTGGAATGAGAGCCAGGCTCAAGCAGACTCGGGTTGACCAGGTGTCAGCACTGGAGACCTTTAGCGAGCATATCTTTGGGCATCTCCTTATCCATAAAATGGAGAGGGTCGTACGTCATCCTCAGGGTGGTTGTAAGGATCAGGAGAGCGTGATGACACATGTGACGAGCCCGGCACCAAGCCTAGCACGTGGTAACCCCCCACAGTCCCTGTTCTATGTTCCCGCTCTTCCTCCCTCTCCCCCACCTCGGAGGACATCCATCCTGGTGCTGGCCATCTGCTCCCCGCCTCCTTCTTTGCCCCAACTGTGCTTTTGCCAGGCTTTCTGCCATGTTGCTCATCATGCTAATTTTCCAAGGGAAATTACCGAGTCTGCCCTTTCTAAGCCATCCCACTCACGCTGACTTCTCCTGGCCCCAGGCAGCAGAGTAATAATACATGAATGCTGAATGATAAATAGCACCATCCACATGAATCTATCAGATGGTGCTGTGCAGATTTAAAAATGCAGACACCACATTTCGTCCCTGTTATCTGAGCAAGGAGCAGGGATGGGTTCTTTGAGGATGACCCGCCAAGCCCAGAAGGTCTCCTCCTGGCACAAGCTGGTGTGGGGGCTGTGCTGGCCACCACTGGGCGAGCCAGCCTGGCATGGCATGGCGTGGCGTTCTGTGGGAGCTGGAGTGTGTCTGTGACAGGGACTGGCATTGAGATGTCGGGGGCTGTCGCTGTGACGCAGAGAACTCTTCATGCTGCGGAGAGATCGCCACAGGAGGCTCAGAGCCGTGGTGCAAGGAGAAAATCAGAGATGCAGAATGGATTCCCGTCCCCAGCACAGGCAGCTAAATGCTCCAGATGTGGCTTTTCTCCAAGGTGCACCCCCTCCGCAGTGAATATGTCTCCTGAAAAACCAAAGCTGCTCAGTCCCCTCTCAGCAAGCAGCCCGCAGAGCAGAAGGCACTGACATCTCCCCAGCCGCTTCCTTATTTTTTTTAAGAAGAATATTTTGCATCATAAACCCTTTGATGAAGAAAGGGAGAGAGAGCCCTTAATGAAATATGTTAATCTGGGTAAGCCAGGCTCATATGAAAGGGAATATTAAAAGAGACAATATTCACCAAAGCCAGCTCTCTGAGAGAGCTGAAAAGGAAAGAGAAGAAAATAGGGCCCCTGATGTCAGCTTTTCAGGGTCAGGAGGTGGCAGTGATCAAGTTCAGAAAATCAGCTCGAAACCTCCAGATTTGACTTGGATGCATTAGCCTAGGAGGGTTGTGGTGAGAGCTATTTTGTGCTAACATCAAAGATGATTTAGGAACACAAGGTCAAATGCACCTGCATACTACTAGCAAAAGTAAGAAAAAAGGGGCTGCTCCTTGAAATGCCTCCTGCTTTCCTGTGATTGGCAGCTGAGTGAGGCAAGGAGAACATGGTGACTCCAAAAAGTCCAAAGTAAAGAACAAAAGAAGTAGCTCTGATTTCAAACCAATAATAGATTTTAAGTGCCCAGCGCATGTGAAGTGGAGCAGGGGACCAAAGTCTTAGACGTGGCTCCTGCCTTCAGGGAGGCTAGAATTTCCTTGGGCAGCTGCCACGGAAACACTGAGCCCGTGCGAGCAGATGCCACAGTCTAAGAGGGGCTGTGCACACTGTTAGAACTCAAAGGAGAAGGATGGAGAACAGGGAGGCTGGAAAGGTGAGCATGAGCCCGATGTTGCAGGGCCTGATTCAGGTTAGGAAATGGTGCCTTTATCCTAAAAGCAAGGAAGAATTATTAAAGAGTTTTATGCAAGGGAATGACAATATCAGATTTGTGTCTGGGGAAGACCACCTTCAGGACCAAGATAGAGAGAAGCCAGCCTAGGAGAGAAGTTCAGTCACATTTGTAGAAGGGACGATGGCCATGGGGTGGAGAACAGTTGGAAGATGAAGGACATGAAGCAGACGCTGTGGGCCAGTGAGAGCGTCACTTCCTTGGTCCAAGTGAGGGCTGACAGTGGCTGGGCCTGGGGTGGAGATAGAGATGGAGAGAAATGAGGAGTTTTGAGAGCTATGTGGGACACAAAAGCTATCAGACCTGTAGGGGGGAAGAGTCAAGAATAACACCTACACGTCTGACACTCTTGGTGACGGTGGTGCCACAACAGAAGCCAGGGGGAAGCTGGGTTGACAGGGTGTATGGTCAGGAGTTCTGTCTTGGACAGGTTGAGTTTGAGCTACTTGGAAACATCCGAGAGGAGAGTCATCAAGTACATGGTTGGCTTTAAGGTCAAGAGCTGGAAGAAGAGGTCCAGGCTGAATACTAATCTGGGAGTTATCTGTGTGGAGATGGGAATAGAAGGCATGGGTGGTAAAGTAAGTACGGACGGAGAGAAGGAGCACCTCGGAGGGAGCCTCAAAAAACTTTAACCATTAACGGTGGGGAGGAGGAGAAGGCACCTCCAGAGAGGCCGAGAAAAACCAACTCAAGAAATAAATGAAGGGCTTGTACCCTCAATGAATCCCCAACAATAAAAAAAAAAGAAATAAAGAATAGAAAAGAAAAAAGAAAGAAAGAAATGAAGGGCGGTGCCTGTGGCTCAAGGAGTAGGGCGCTGGCCCCATATATCGGAGGTGGCGGGTTCAAACTCAGCCCCAGCCAAAAACTGCAAAAAAAAAAAAAAAAAAAGAGAGAGATAAGTGAAAAAAGCCAGTGTTTTATTAGGCAGTCCAGGGAAGAGTGTTTCATGAAGGGAGAACACACCTGACAGGCCAAGTAGGAAATCGGGTTTGGTGGCAGGGAGGTCATCTAGACAGTGGACGTGTGGCAGTGGTGTCCCGGGAGGGCAGGAAGAGTAAGTGGTGAGTCTTTCAATCACCCAGCATGCACCCGGCACAGCACAGGTGCGTGGTAAATATCAGTGCTGCTTCTCCTCGGCCCCTCTGTTTCCAGACACACTGCCTGGGTCTCTCCCTTCTGCCTGCACTCAGCAAACATGAATGCTCCGACTTGTGCTAACTCCCACTCTGCCACAAACACAGGCAAATCCAAGGTGGTTTGTGAGAGAGCCCCAGCTCCCAGGGTGCCACAGAGAGAAGTGAGCACCTGCCTCCACGTAGGGAGCCCGTTCTGTCCCAAAGCCACAGGGAGCCTGCCTATTTGCAATTCTGGCTTAACCTGTCAGCTACAGAGTGACCCTCCAAGTGGTTGGGGTGTTTTATAAGACAAGGAAAAAATGATGTGTTGCTGTGCATCAACAGCCTGCCATTTTGTTCCTTTGGCTCATGAAAGCAAAGAATTAAATGCAAACTACAGATGGGGAGCTGGGCCAGGGTCCTGCACAGATGCTGAGGCTGCACAGCGAAAACTAGTGTTTTCAAAAGAATCAAGACCCCAGTTAGCCAGAATCCAGGGGATTGGGATAGTGTCTTCTGGTAAACCGATTCTCCTGATTTATCAGGCATTAGCTTGAAAAAAAATTTTTTTTCTTCAAAATCTTTCTAGAATGTGCTGGCCTGCTGTCCTCATTCAGGAATTAAGCTGTAGTGAATACAGTTTAATCTTTTCTACTGAGAATTTTTCAGGATACTGTACAGTGGATTTAAGAGGCATAGAAAATTAGACTGAATAGTGACATCCGGACATACCCTGGGAACATTTTTAAGGCCTACTATCAGCTGGTTTCCTTGTGCTTTGCCTTTTTTTTTTCTTTTGAAAAAAGAAAAAGTGATTTGGTTGAGAATTCCGGGTTTGGAAGGTCCTGGCTGAGGCGCTGCTGTACCTGCACCCCCTCCCATTTTTCTCTGCATCCCCTAGTGGGTGCACTGCAAAAATATATCCACAGAATGACTGGATTCCTCTGGAAACACAGGGTGCTTAGAGTCGAATTATCCCTGAATGGTGCTTAGCTGGTATTTTCCACATTCTACAAGGTTGCTAAACGTTAGCCCTGAGATGGACTCCCATTCCCTCTGGGTAAATCATGAAGTTGTTAATGTCTTTGTTGGTCCTTGGCCCTAACAGCTCAGAGCCCAATCTCCTGCTGGTGAAGGGACGAGGATAGGTGTGGCTTGGGGACTCTGGTACTTGGTCCGTCCACCAACCCTCACATGTAACACTCAAGTTCACCACCTCACAAATACACAGTAAAAGAAACACAGAAGGCACAAATGGAGAGAAGGAAAAAGGGGGGAAGACTTGGCTTCCTCCTTTGCACAGGGACCCATGGGTGGATGGGGTATCTTATAGTTAGAACAGGTCACTGATGTGATGAAAGACCCAGGAAGAAGGGTCCTGACCAGTCAGATCCTCAGGGATGGCTAGCAAATGGTGATCTTGGTGGGGGACCCTGGGAAACCTCTCATTTAACCCCTATCTGAAGTGTAAGCTCATAAGCTGGTCAGTGGTGGAAGGTCAGGCTTCTTCCAATCTGGAGCATCAAGGGATGGACCCCTTACCCTCTGTGACATTATTAAAGCCTGTACCCTCTTTCTTCCGTTTGGGCAGGCTGGACCCTGTGGGCATTTGAGTTGAGATTGGGATGGACTGGAGCTTGAGCCTGGGTAGAGGTCCTGGAGTTTGGCTGGCTGTGCTGTGACATGGGTGTCTTCTCTCCAGATTCCTGGGACTTTAAGCAGTCCACACGTAACATCTCCCCCACCATCAACCAGGCCAACATCGTGGACCTGCACCCTGCATCTGTGTACAGCATCCGCATGTACTCCTTCAACAAGATTGGCCGCAGCGAACCCAGCAAGGAGCTCACCGTCAGCACTGAGGAGGCTGGTGAGGACTGCCTGGCCTCCCCTACCCATGACCTTGGGAACCAGGACCTCAGGGGCCCTCACCAACCCTGTCTATTGGCACTGAGCTTGCAATTATAAGAAAGGAAGAGAGAGATCCCAAAGTATTTGTGTCTGCCTCTGGATCTCTGGAGGCTGTTCTGTCTGACCCTTATCCAGGTGGGGGTCTAGATACTGGGCTTTGGGGAGCTGTCCATGGTCCTGCCCCAATCCTCTCGTCACAGGCTGTCTGGAAAAGACACATCTGCAAAGAATGGAGTACTAGTCCCTGGACCATTTTCTGCAACCTTTGTCATGGAGTTTCCTTGGAAGTTTAAACAAGATTTCTCTTGCTATATTTTCTTTTGTTTGTTATTGTGAAATATACGATAATGCAAAACCATACATATAATGTATATATACAGCTTTACAATCATTAAGTAATAACTAGCATAACCAACATTCCTTATCAACTCTCAGCATGCCAGGGGTCCTTCAAATACCCCTTCCTGAAGTAACCCCATCCCTCCCCTGAAGTAACCAGGACGCTGACCTCTGTGCTACTAGTTTTCTTGCTTTTCTTTTTTATACTGTGCCCACAATGTGCGTGCAGAAAGCCCTATAATTTCATTTGGCCTGTTTTTCAATAGATTCATAAAATTACACTTCATATATTCTTCTGTGTCTTGCTTGTTTTGGTCAATATTATTTTTGCAGGCATCATCCTGTCATGGGTATAGCTATATCATTGTGCACTTTCCATGCTGAATGCTATTCTGTTATGTGGCTGGATTATAGTCTGTCCACTGTGAATGGACACAGGGATTGGTTATAGTGTGGGGCTACACCAAACTACTGCAGTGGCCATTCTTGTGTTTATATGCTAGTGCCCAGGTTCATGGGTTTCTTTAGGAGACATAAGCAGTTGTCTAATTACAGAGTCATCAGACAAGCATATAATTCTACCTTTAACAAAAAAGTGCCAGAATGTTTTGCAAAGTATTGTACCAGTTTGCTCTCTTGTGATCAGTGGATGAGAATTCCTGCTGCTAGAAGGATTTCCTTGCCTGAAGCAAACACTTGATACCACCAAACTTTACAAAAACCTTTGGCCGTCCTAGTGGCTGTAGGGTAGTACACATCATTGTTAACTTTATTTTCAGCAAATTATAGAGAATGAAGAGAAAATTGAAACCCTATGATAATGTCAGAGGAACTCAAAGTTTCTCTGCTACCCACATCTGAGTTTTTCTGCCCAGGAGTCCTCTAGCTCTGGAGGAAGGGGTGAGAACACAGACTTGACTCGAAATGTTGCTTCTTCCCCCTCTCCTCAGCTCCTGATGGGCCCCCCATGGATGTCACCTTGCAACCAGTGACTTCACAGAGCATCCAAGTAACCTGGAAGGTAAGTGAGGTTGGAAGCACCTCCCTGAAATGCCTTCTTGCCTCCTCCCTCCTCAAGCTAAGAATGAAGGCCCCAGCAGGCTTGCTAGTCTCTGGTTACATATAATGCCCTTGCCTGTTTTTCACTAAACCCAGTGAGGTTTGAGGCATATAAGGAAAACGGCATAAAGGATAGGTCCCCCTGCCAACCCCCACTCCCCTCTCTGCCCTGGCTCACTAATGGAGCCTGTGCCTGGAGTGGGATGAAGAATCCGGCAGTGCCAAGAAGGGAAGATTGTTCTTCACTACACTGGCCCATTCTCCAAACCCCACATGTTGTAATCAGGTTGGAATTAGATTCAAGTTTGTGCAAAGTTCCTCCTCTCTAACAGCAGGATGAAAATACCTGCCCTTCCTTCCTCTGAAAGTGGGAGAGATGCAGAGAAAAGAAACCAGAGTGTGCTGCATTCATTTCTAAGCGGCAGAGACCTATAAGATCTAGGGAGTGGCTGAAACATCTGTCACTTAAGGAAAATCTTAGAGGAGATTCCACAGCTAGGCAGGGAAACAGAGCAGAACAACCTTGAGCAGAACTAAGCATGCTTTCATGGGTCGCTCTGGCCTACTGCCATATCCCTCCCTGGGCCCAGAAGGGCTGACAATCCAGAAGCTTCCTATAGCACTGCATCCTCCAGTCTCCATGTGCTTTCCCGTACACTGACTTGACTGATCCTCTCCTCTTCCCTGGGGGTGGCTGGAGGAGATATTCTCATCCCTATCAGAGGAGACCACAGCTGGGGGATCAACTGCCCACAGTCATTCAAGTAGAGAGGAGTCAGGCTTCGATGCAGTCTAGAGCCCCAGACCGTCTTCCCTCCACAGCCCATTGCATGGGCTTCTGGAGCAGAGAACATTCTTCCTGCCCATCCAATGTTCTTCCTGAAGGTTTCCCATCTCAACAATGGGACTTGGGGTGAGCTTTCCCGTCTTCATTAGGAATCAATTGTCCAAGGTCATTTTCTGACCCTAACTTCTAATAGGAAAAGCCCAGGTACTTCAGAAGGGAAGACTTAAGAAGAAAGGAGATTCAGTGATGTTTTCCTGAGAAGACAATATTCTCTTTCTCTCTCTCTCTCTCTCTCACACACACACACACACACACACACACACACACACGCCAGCAGCAACAGCAGCAGCCTGGTTCCAACCACTAGGAAAGTGAGGCAGGGGCTGGACAATTGATCCTTCCTGGGGACCCCAGCCTACCTAGTAAATATCTGGAGCCATGGTCCCCCTCCAAGATTCAGAGCTGGGCTCCTGAGCTCTTCTCAGAAAGTGGGGTGAAGCCTGGGGCCCAATCCCCAAGTCTTGCTGGTGTCCTGGCTCTGGACAGGTTTCCTAGGATTACTCCCAGGGACCTAGGAGGTGCAGGCAGGGAAATGACTAAGTATGTAAAGTACTGAGACATTTATCTACACAGCTCTGACCCAGAGGTTGATAAAAATTTAGAATCAGATTTATTTCTCCAAAGTCTTGTCATGAAAAATAAAATTGATTAGAAAGTTAGAACTTCAGAATGAACCAGCCAGTCAATAAATTTTGGGCTAACTTCTCAGGGGATTTTTTTTTTTAACGCTGAGAAACAGATTAATGAAAAATAAAGATTCACTTGAAGATAAGTCACTTCATTTTAAGAGTCTTTCTGCGAGATGGATCACCCCTGCTTTATGACATAAATTTGCAATCAGCCCTATTGATTTCTTAATGCTTCAGAGAAATATTAAGATTAATTTAAATCTTGAGTGTGTCTGTTGGGGGAGATAGGGGAGGAGAGAGAAAGATAGGAGAAAAGAAAAATGGAGAGGAGGGAGGAAGGATCTGTTGAGATTTGTATAAATATGGAATATTATATTATCATTATCAGACGTGTATGTATCGGGTATGCCTGGACGCCTGTCCAGGTCTTGGTCAGTATCTGTTGATGGGTAACGTGCACAGATGTGTATCATGGTGTAGAGAGCCCTGGGAAGTAGATAGGTGTGCCATTGCATAATGATGTTTATACCAACGTGCCTGGGGATGGATATGTGTACATGTAATGTGAGATTAGCTATCAGACGAGGGTATCAGGCCCTTAAAGAGCTGTTCGTGTCAATCGTAGGTGTCTGTGTGTGTGTGTGAGTGTGTGCAGACCCAAATACAGAAATGTGCCCACTTATAGATAAACAAGTGGGACTGCCCATGTGCAAAGAAAAACATTATTCAGGCAACAACAAAAAGTCAAGTCAATTAAACACACGCACGCACACCTATTGAGTGAGTTCAAAACAATTATGTTAAATTAAAAACTTCATTTTATTGAGTTAACGGTGAGTTTAGAAATGCAGTTCATTTAAAACATTCATCAACTAAAAACAAAAATAACCAGGAAGGCTGTTTTACTAACTTAATTGTTTTTGATCTTACTATTTCTTAGTACAATAAAAGGTGTGCTTTTAAATTAACTTCATTGTTTTTAAAACCCGGATTCAAGCTGGTTTTAAATGCACTGGGGTGGGTGTTCTGTCTCAATTTATAGATGGGCAGGCCCGGTCGTTAAAGGAGCCAGCTTCTATCTGGGAGTCTAAATGTGTCTGGGGGCAGGGAGGAGGTGTGCGGGTGAGGCTGTTTGCTTTGATGGCTCTGAACCTGTGTGTTCCTGGTTCTGGGCGTGAGTAACCAAGATTGCGTGTGTATGAGTGTGGTCATGGGTGAGCATGGCATGCATCAGTACTTAGTCTGTTTTCTCTCTCAGGACATCCATTTATGTGTGTGTGTGTGTGCGGGCGCACGTATGTATGTGTCTCTGTGTGTGGCTGGGTGTATTCCAGTGTTCAAAATTGGAATGAGAGTATATTTTCCAGCTGCACATGAAGGTGGCTTTAGTTTTAGTGAAATACACATAACATGAAATTGACCATTTTCACCATGTTTAAATGTGCAGTGGAGTGGCAGGAAGCCACTCACAATGTTGTGTTCCTGGAACTTTTTCATCACCCCAAACTGAAACTCTGTAACCCATAAAACATGAACTGCCCATGTCCCCTCCTCCCAGCTCCTGGAAATCTCTATTCTACCTTCTGTCTCTGTGAATTTGCCTGTTCTAGGTATAAGTAGAATCATCCGATATCTATCCTCTTAGGTTCTGGTTTATTTCACCTTCCATCCGTCTTCAAGGTTCATTCGAGTTGTAACATAGTCAGAATTTGATTCTTTTGGTGGCGCCTGTAGCTCAGTGGGTAGGGTGCCAGCCACATACACCCAAGCTGGTAGGTTCGGGCCCGGCCAAGGACAGCTAAATAACAAGGACAACTGCGACAACAACAACAAAAAAAAAATAGCCAAGGCGTTGTGGCGGGTGCCTGTAGTCTCAGCTACTTGGGAGGCTGAAGCAAGAGAATTTCTTAAGCCCAAGAGTTTGAGGTTGCTGTGAGCTGTGATGCCACAGCACTCTACCCAGGGTGACAGCTTAAGACTCTGTCTCAAAAAAAAAAAAAAGAATTTTGTTCTTTTCATGGCTGAATAATATTTTATGTCTGGCTATTTCATATTTTGTTTATCCATTTATTTCTTGATGGACATTTGAGTTGCTTCCACCTTTGGCTATTCTCAATAATGCTGCTGTGAACATGGGTATACGGGTATCTGTTAAAGTCCCTGAGTTCAATTCTTTTGGGGCATATGCCTAGGAGTAGAACTGGTGGATGATCTGATAATTCTGTTTAACTTTTTGAGAAACCACCAAAATGTTTTCCACACTGGCTGCACCACCTTACAATCCCACCAGCAATGTGCAAGGGTTCTGATTTCTGCACATCTTCAATAACACTTATTTTCTGTTATTTTTCTAATAGCCATTCTAATGGATGTGAAGTGGTGACTCAGGACTGTTTTTATGCAAATTAGTTGTTCACCTTCCTCTCCATCTGATTACTTCGTGCCTGATGCTCTGTATTTCCCAAGCCCCAGGGCCCGTGCCAGTGACATTCCTGGTCATTCACTCAGCCATTCATACCCAGTGAGGGCCTGCCATGCTGGGCCCTCCTCGAGACACTGAGGGTACAGCAGTACCCAAAGCAGACAATGCTTCTTGTCCTCGTGGTGATTACATTCTAACAAGGTCAAGTTAGGTGGTCAAGTGCATAAGTAAAAAATGTGGAATGTCAGATGATGCTAAGTTCTGTGGTGGAAAATAAACCTGAAAGAGAAATGGAGAGCTGGAGAGAGGCAGGGAGCAATCTTATGTAAAGAGCTAAGGAAGGCTTCGTTAAGAAGGGAGTGTCCTGGGAGGTGCCTGTGGCTCAAAGGAGTAGGGCACTGGCCCCATGTACCGGAGGTGGTGGGTTCAAACCCAGTCCTGGCCAAAAAGAGAAAACTGCAAAAAAAAAAAAAAATAAAGAAGGGGGTGTCCCAATAAGGATGCACAGGGCAAGGAGGTGAACAGCATTCACCTGGGAACCACCTTCCCAGCGTCCTGGGAAGCAGTGACCCGGGATGTGGGTACGCCTGGTGTGAACATCACTAGCCAGTGTGCTGTAGTGTCGGAGACTTTGACTTTTGGTCTGAGCAAGATGGGGGCCTTTAAAGGGTTGAGAGCAGAGGAGTGGCATGAGCTGACGTTGGTCTTCACAGCATCATCTCACAGCTCACCTGTGTCTTTGTCCCCGCCCCTCCCCTGTGCTCACAGGCGCCCAAGAAGGAGCTGCAGAACGGCGTCATCCGGGGCTACCAGATCGGCTACAGGGAGAACAGCCCTGGCAGCAATGGGCAATACAGCATTGTGGAGATGAAGGCCACCGGGGACAGTGAGGTCTACACCCTGGACAACCTCAAGAAGTTTGCCCAGTATGGGGTGGTGGTCCAGGCCTTCAATAGGGCTGGCACAGGGCCCTCATCCAGCGAGATCAATGCCACCACCCTGGAGGATGGTGAGGGCTCCCACAGCAGGGAGGGGGGTAGAGACCCCAGCCAGGACCACCAAGGAGGGCCTGTGGGTCCTTCTGCTTGTGTCCGGGCCCCATCTTGGTGTGGGTCCACACAGGCTCCCTGGGTCTCCTCCATCGCCTCTTGACCTTTGGATCCTCAGGGGATGTTTGGTGAACTCAGCACCCAGGCCTCTTAGTCCATCGGCTTTCTGTCCCTCACCCGTGGATGCCCTGCCCCTCGGTCCATCTGTTGACCTGTTGGCCTATCTGAGCACTTGTCTGTCCGCCTGTGTCTCTCCACCCACGCTTCTCCCCTGCCTTTTCTTCCTGCCTTCTCCTAGCATCCTAACCCATCTCTCTGACCCAAGCTCTTTCCTCTATTTCTTCTACACCTGCTTCCTGTTTCTCCTCCTTGACAGCTTCTTGGAGAAAGGGCAGAAGCCAAGTTACCTTTGTATCCTAGGCTGGAACCTGTCCACCATCTGTTTTAAGGACCCAAGATGAGGCTGGAGTTAAGAAATCCTATCACCCATGTGGCAGAGGATTTAGAACCCGATTATTTAAAACTTCATTCTTTGATGACTAGAGAAGACCCCACACTCTGATTAGTAAATTAAGGGGCCCAATCGATCTAGGGGGAGAGAGTTAGGAGCAAGCAGGAACATGCCCCCTGCCCAAGTACAAAGAAGATGCCAGCTGGTCTGAGCCTTCGCCAGGTCAAAGAGGAGAGGTGGCCAGGCTGGTCACAATGCCCCAGAGACCAGAATGTAGATGGAGACCTTCTTCCAAGTTTCCTTCTTGATGCCCCAACCCAAAATGAGGGTCTGAGATTAAAACCCTCCATAGAGTCTGAGCCTGCCCACTCTGCCCCCAACAGAGGGACCACCTGCCCCAGAGAACAGGAGCCATTGCCCCTGCACATCAGGATACCAAACATTCCACCATTAGAGAGTCATTCCTTTAGATGAAACAATGCCCCCCGCCCCCCACCTCATCCCTTCTGAAAATGTAGCACCCAGCGGGAAGAGGGGTTAGGACACATCAGGTCAGGAACACCAGAGGGTAGGTTAGCAATTAGCTCATACAGGCACTGCCTAACCTTGGCTATAAATTGGAATTATCCAGAGAGCCTTCAAAATACTGATGCCCAGGCTTCATCCCCAGAAATTCTCATCTCATTTCTTTGGGGCACAGGCTGGGCTTTGAGATGGAGTAGACGTCAATAGCCCTGGAGCTCTGGGCACCTGAGGGAAAGAGAGAATAGAAATGAGGGGGGGGGGGCGGTGCCTGTGGCTCAGTCGGTAAAGGCGCCGGCCCCATACACCGAGGGTGGCGGGTTCAAACCCAGCCCCGGCTGAACTGCAACCAAAAAATAGCCGGGCGTTGTGGCGGGCGCCTGTAGTCCCAGCTACTGGGGAGGCTGAAGCAAGAGAATCGCTTAAGCCCAGGAGTTGGAGGTTGCTGTGAGCTGTGTGAGGCCACGGCACTCTACTGAGGGCCATAAAGTGAGACTCTGTCTCTACAAAAAAAAAAAAAGAAAAGAAAGAAATGAGGGGAAAGGCGTGTGGAGAGCAGAGAGGCACAGAGAAGCCCAAACCCCTAGCCCCGTCCCCAGCCATGACCCCCCAGTCCCCTCAGCTTCCCTAGCCTGAGATGCTGGCCGTAGGCCTGGCTGGGTTGAGGAAAATCAGTTTGTCACTGTTTAGTACCAGTGGTATTAATTCAGGCAGCACCTAACACCAAACCTGAGTGTACATCGGCATCTCCTGGAAGGTCTGTTAAATGCTGACTGCTGGGCCCCAGCCCTAGGGCTTCTGCTTCTGCAGATCTGAGGTAGGGGCCAAGAATTTATAGACCCAGCTAGCTACTCAGGAGGCTAAGGTGGGAGGATCACTTGAACTTGGCCAGAAGTTCAAGGCCAGCCTGGGCAACATAGCAAGACCCCATTTCTTTAAAAAAAACATTTCTAGGCCAGGAGTGGTGACCTGTAATCCTAGCACTCTGGGAGGCTGAGGCAGGAGGATTTCTTGAACTCAGGAGTTCAAAACCAGCCTGAGCAAGAGCAAGACCCCATCTCTACTAAAAATAGAAAAATTAGCCAGGTGTGGTGGTGGGTGTCTGTAGTCCCAGCTCCTCAGGAGACTGAGGCAGGAGGATTGCTTGAACTCAGGAGTCTGATGTTGCTGTGAGCTAGGCTGACACCGTGGTTTTCTAGCCTAGGTAACAGAGTGAGACTCTGTCTCCAAAAGAAAAAAACATTCTAGTAAGTTCCCAGATAATGCCAACTAACACTGCTGGTCTAGGCAGCACTTTAGAGAGCCACAGCACCAACAGCTCTGTCCCCTAAGGAGGGAGTCCAGGCTTGTAGAGGTTAAGTAACCCGTCTAGAACCGCCTAGCTATTAAATAACAGAGTCTGATGAAATCCAGGCCAGACTCTGAGTCCCATACTCGCCCTCCTTCACCCCGTGGGGTTCCCCTTTTGCTTGGGAGCAAGGCAGGATGTGTTGGTGCGAGGCACGTCCAGGGGAACAGTTGCCCCAGCCCAGGCCAGCCCGTCCAACCTAACACTAAGCTCTGTCCCCAGGGCCACACCAGGGCAGTCAGGCCACCTGCCTTTGTCAGAGCACCACCTGCCTTGCCTTGTTGGGGTGGGGGGAGGCCTGGAATTTCCAACAGGGAGAGATCAGCATGGCTGTGGAGTCATTTTCAAAACAAAGGAGGAGAGGGGGGAAGAAAGTTTCCAGCAGTATTTGCTCAGCAGTTTTTCATACTTAATTAAGGCCCTCGTTAGCCTGTCAGATCCTGATCATTTCCTGGCAATATCAGCACTCCTCCTGGGGTATTCAAAGGCCCCTGCTTTAGCAATAGTGTCTTTTCCATAATTATATTACCTTCATTTTGTTCGAACAGGCTATCTGTATTAGTTTATTACACTGGGTCCCTAATTACATGGTGCTTGTATTTTTACACCTAAGTAATATGAAACAATAATCATTCTCAAAGAGGATCGTTAGGATGATGTATTATCATTTAAATGCTCATAAAAATTAGAGTTGCCTCTTGTGGGGCAACGGGATCTAATTACCTTCCATCCAGCCTGTGCCTCTTTCTCCCATTCAGAGCACAGCAGACTCAGTCTTTTGCTTTGTCCCTGGCTCCTCAAAAGCCAGCAGGAAGTGCCACCAAAGTTCTCCCTAGCTGAGGTGTTCCCACTGTCTATCATCTCAGAAAGGGCAAGCTGGCCCAGGCCAACCCAGAAGAGTGGGCCTCAGGTTAAGTACAAAGGTAGCTCTCAGAGGGAGAGTCTCTTAGAGGGTTAGAGACTGTACACTGGTCCCAAAGAGTGTTTCCCATCATCCCAGTCCTTCAGGTGTGTTCGTGTTATAGGGCAGGGGAAGAGGTAGGAGAAATGGGCTCCAAAGGCCTAAGGGTCTCTGTGAACGCTCCCCACCCCCCAACCCTGAGCCAGGGTTGAGATCCTCCTCCCTCCTTACACAGGAGTCCCTAGAGCCAGGCCATGGCTTGGACCCCTGGTCAGATGATGCAGAGGAGCTGGCAGCCATCAGATAGAATCCTGAACTACAGACACCTGGTGGGGGGTTCTGGCGCATCCATCAGAGGTGGATTCCCCTGAATTCCCGGGGACTCATGCTGGAGTTCCTTGCCTTCTTCCCTAGTCCTTGACAAAAACAAGGAACTTGCTACCCAGAGAACAAGGAGACAAAGTCTGCAAAGATCTCTGTCCAGCCCAGTCCCCAGGAAAGGAGACTTGGTTCACTTTCCAGCTTCCCCAGGACTCTTGAGTCAGGAGATCCCTCCACTTATCTAACTGGACACTCCTCCACTTGGGCAGCAGGGCCCAGCCTGGGACTTGTTACCGTCACTCCCACCCTTGACTGACTGGACTCTTGGCTCTCCCCTCGCCACATGCAGTGCCCAGCCAGCCCCCCGAAAACGTCCGGGCCCTGTCCATCACTTCCGATGTGGCCGTCATCTCCTGGTCGGAGCCCCCACGCAGCACCCTCAATGGTGTCCTCAAAGGCTATCGGGTCATCTTCTGGTCACTCTACGTTGATGGTGGTGAGTCTGCCAGGACTGATGACGGGGTCTCAGGACAGAGGTGTGGGGTTGTGGGGTCTGCTTCCAGGCTTAGAGCACAGCGTCCTCCCACGGTGTGCTGAGTGCAGTGGGGTACCCCCCTTCTCCATGAGAGGGATAATGATTAGAAGGACCAAGGGCTAGTGAGGGAGGGTTCGGGGTCCAGTCACACATGTCCATGTTAGCCTGGGTCTGACCAGGGCCAAGCGTGGATGGGGCCATACGTGGTCCTGTCTCCGGTAAGTGACGAGGAGACACCCAGCTACTCCTGGACCACAGTATGTTTGGGGAGTTACTCGGGGCATGATAGTGGCATATTTGCTTTTCTACTTTTACATATTGATATTAGGCCCTTGGGGCTGCATCAGTCAGGGTCCCTGCAGGGAACATTTGGTACATTCAGATGGGGCAATTGTAGAGTGTGGTGAAGGGACTATTCCCGGGGGTGGGGAGCAGCTGGGAGGAGCACCAGCCTGAAGAGCAAGAGAGGCAGCAGGGTCACCTGAACTCAGGGACAGTCTCCCTCGGCCAAACCTAGCTTCAGCCAGGCGTGTAGTCTGTGTCGCAAGCCACTGAGGACCTGGAGAAGGACACACAGCATGGAACTGGGGCTCAGAAGGCAAAGGGAGAAAAGCTGGTACAATGGTACCACCTACCAATGGTGTCTTCCTTGTCCTGGGATAGACTGCAAACCGGTTTGGGTACCTGCCTCCCAACATACCAAGCTCCTGCCTGTGGGCATACACAAAGACCTCCAAGTGACCAGAAGGTTTGTATCCACACGAGCCGGGGCCCAGCACCCCAAACTGTGGAACTGTTCTCCTGAAGGCCTTCCTCATCTCAGCAGACCACAAGGGCTACAATGAGTTTGCCTCCCCAGATCCCGAGCCTTCTGCCCCTGTGCCCTCTTCTTTCCCTGGAGGACCTGGGAGTCCAGCACAGCTGTCCAGAGCTGCTACCACCCCCCTCCCCACCTATATTCTGCTCTGACCAGACACACTGCCAACAGGAAGTGTCTTTCCCACCACCATCTCCATTGTGTCCTACAAAAGGCAGAGGCCTCTAGCTCGGGTATTTGGTCTCTGAAGTCCTCCCGAGTTCTTTTGCTGTGAGATGCCACACCACACTGCTTAGAAGGTGACCTCACTACATTCATATTTGTGCTGAGCTGAGTAAAGGATTTCCTTAGCCTCAGCCTCTGAGGAAGCTATTGGCCTTATTAATCTTCAAAGAGCACACAGACCATCGGCCACCTGCTGCCTCCTTCCTGGGTCTCTCTCTGGCTCCAGTCCTCCACAAGTCTGCCCTGGTTTCTGGCCTCCTAGGGAAGAAAGTCCCTGCTGCTCAGGCCTCTGAGATTCCTCCTGCACTGGCCCAGAGTCCCCTCACCCTGGGCATGCCTTCTCACCCCCTGGACCCTGGCAGACTGCTACATTCCCCAGGCCAGGTTCTCTGCCTTGGGCCTTTGGCCTACACTGGGCCACCAGCACAGTGCTGGGAGTGGGTTTGTAGGTTCTCATCTCTACAAGACCACTCAGTCCTCATCCAGTGTCTGGGTCTGTCCTTCTGAAAACCCAGTAGTCCCAGTGGGAGGCTCAGGAGTTTGTCTCTTTTCTTCATTCTATGACCTGGCGCTCCCATGGTTCCTTGGTACAAGAAGTTCCTTGGCAGAGCAAGGATGATGGGTCCTCACTGAGTCTGAGGCTGTCAGCTCCAGCAGCCAGGCCCAGGTTCTTGAGCAGGATTTCACAGGGCACGAGTGGATGTTTTCGATGATGGGAAGAAGGCAGATGGGTCACTTAGGCCCAGGAGCAGTCAGAGGCAGGGGAGATAGCCTCAACCATCCCTGGGAATCACACTACCCAGGGTCTCTCACATGGGAAAGGGGTAGAAGCGTTGCTTGGAGAGATGGAGAAATGGAGATGTTCCAATGGGCAAGTATCAAGTTGAAGTTGGTGTAAGGGAAACTGGAGGCTGGGGCCAGGCCAGCATAGTTGCCTTGCCCATACTGGGATACTTAGAGAGACACATGGCCTGGAGTGGTAGCCCACACCTGCTCCCAGGTACCTCAAGGTGGAGGATCCTCTAGGACTGGCCATCATAGAGTCGGTCTCTGAGCCAGGGAAGCGGGAGTATGTGGAGCCCAGGCCAACAGGGCAGCAGCAAGGACCATGGCCTGGTTGGGCTGGACCACCCTCAGAGGCTGCTTGTCTCCAACAGAGTGGGGTGAGATGCAGAACATCACCACCACGCGGGAGCGGGTAGAGCTACGGGGCATGGAGAAGTTCACCAACTACAGCGTCCAGGTGCTAGCCTACACCCAGGCTGGGGATGGCGTCCGCAGTAGCGTGCTCTACATCCAGACCAAGGAGGATGGTGAGTCCAGGCCTCTCCCCAGAAAGGCTGCTCTTGACCTGCCCCACTGCCCACCCCCCAACTTTACCTGGAGAGTAAGGGTGACACCAAGGTACTGTCCTTTCTCCTATCCCTTTGAGCCATTGTAGGGTGACTTTGAGGACTTTGGGGGTCCTGCTTTGGGAAGGACATAGCTTATCATAGGCTGTGGTGAAATGCTACAGGATTCCTGTGTCAGCATATACACAACTGTAAATGACCCCCCCCACCAAACTCTGCAGCATTGAGTCAGAGACCAGATAAACCTTCCTCCCCATCGCCCCAGCCCTGAAGGCATCCTTTTTGTGGCATCTGCTCCCCTGCCAGGTTTAGCCTGGTCTCCTCTGGATACAGATGTGGGGGTTGGGGAAAGCAGGAGTGTCACTCAGCACATCTTGGCTTAGGGACTTGGTAGTCACCTGACAAAGGCCTCAAAACAGGCCAGGCCTGGACTCCCAAGAAGGGGAAGGGGATGTGCCTCCATTTGGAGCCGTATGATCTCAACACCCTTCTCAAGGGAAAGAACTGGAGAAAACCCAGAGATGGAGGCCAAACTCAAATAAGAGCAGGGAAGGGGGAGGTGGGAGTAGAGCAGACCCAGGAGGGACTAGGTTGGGAGAAAGACCAGATTCCACCAGGGCCCAGAGCCACGCTACTCTAGGGGTACCTTCCTAAAGAACACCACCCCTGGGAGATGCTGTGTGTGACCAATGGGCTCCTGCTTCCAGCCCTACCACTTTCTTCCCCACTCTGACCAAACCGCATCATTTAGCTGTTTCTTAAGTGCATGTTCTGAGCCAGGTGCTCTGCTCTTGAAAGGCATGACTCACATGAAAGTGGCTGTTGCACAATGGGCACTGAAATGGTAGCCCTTGTTGGCCTGATGGCTCCCTTCCCACTCAGCCTCAGCCTTTTCAAGGACTATGAAGACCCAGAGTCTAGGTCCTATCCAAACAATTTGTCAGAAGGTGCTGGAAAAGGAGCAATTTGGGAGAAGCTGCCAGCATAGCACAGAGCCCAGCGACTGGACCAGCTCCCAGCTTGGCTTAATCTCCCCCCTCACCCAAAGCCCCTCCTCCCCTTAAGCTCTGAGCACTTCAATATTTACCAACCTGCCTGCCCTACTTTTGCTGTCATTAATCCTCCCATCACAGCTGCCTGGGACAACTCCCAGCAGAGCCACCTGCTCTCATGTGGAGACTGAGCTGGGATGGTCCCCAGAGCCTGGTTATATCTGAGGCCTCAGGGCCATAACTCAAGCACCTTCCTGGCCTCCAGAAGTAAACCACTTGAGCCCCAGCCTTCATCTTGCCCCTTGATGCAGGACTGAGCCATAAGCAGCTGGACATGTTTAACTGACCAAGGTGAGGCCCTGCAAGGGGACTCACAAGTCTAGGTACACCATCCCTCCTTGCAGGGAGCTTTCAACCCTCACCCCAGAGTCCCCTGTGGAACCAAACATGGGAAGGCACAGAACAGGAGCCAGGGAGACACCACCCCTCACCTACAAGAAGGAGCTTCATAGCATGGACCAGGCACTAGCAAATATAACAGAAGTGCACACCCCAGCCCTGGCATTTGTGGGCAAGTCACTTAACCTTTTTGAACCTGTTTCCTCATGATAAAATATAAGAAGCAAGATAATGAAAAGATGCAATGGCTCCCACCTATAATCCTAGCACTTTGAGAAGCCAAAGTAGAAGGATCACTTGAGGCCAGGAGTTTGAGACCAGCCTAAGCAACATAGCAAGACTCCTGATCTACAAAAAAATAAAATTAGCCAGGTGTAGTGGCATGCATCTGTAGTCCCAGCTACTCAGGAGGCTGAGGCAGGAGGATGGCTTAAGCCTAGGAGTTTGAGGTTGCAATGAGCTGTGATGGCACCATGGCACTCTAATCTGGGCAATAGAGTGAGACAATATCACAAAAAAAAAAAAAAGGAAGCACCAGACAACTGTAAAATCTTTTCTAAAAGGTCAGGTACTGGCAAATGATAGTTGCTTTATGGGTGCTGAGAATGATTGCTACAGGCGGGGGCATCAGTGAGCTGCATTTTAGGCAAATGGATCTTTAGGCTCAGAGATCTTTAAAGATCTTTAACTAAGGATGAGGCATGACTAGACCCATGTTTTGGGAAGTTAACTCTTGTTACCTTTGCCACCAGGAAATAAGAACTAGTGTCACAGAGACCTGTTAGAACCTGTCCAGGCAGAGATGTGGAAGTTCTGTACTAGGGAAGCAGCAGTGAGGATGAAGAGGAGCATGAGTTTAGAAAAACCTATCAGAGGAGTTCCACCTCCACTAATGACCAACGAGGTGACTCAAGCCTACTGTCCTTGCTAAGGACAGCTAGGAAATCTGGATAAAATAGTTTTTAAAATTCTTGCTTGAAGGCATCAGAGAGCTGACAGGAAAGTGAAGAATCACTGGGCAGGGATCCAAGGAAAAATACAGGCCCAGGAAGTGAGCCTTGCATTTGTAATACACGTAGCTGTTTTCCTGGGGGACATTTACTGAATCTGTAGGCAGTGGCTGAGAAGCCAAACAGTGTAAGAAAGATGTGGATTGGAGGTCAGGGCCTGCCAGAATGTGCAGATCTTTCTGGTGAATCCTTCTCACTTTAAGTTAAAGGACAGCCCTCTAGGAGTAAAAGTGGATCAAAAGTAGACAGCTCACCTTCAGACCATCTCAGTCCTGGAAATTGGATTGAAGCAATCCCAGATTGCTAGTGCTCAGAATGCAGGTGTTATATCAGAAGCCATTATGAATCCTCTCTTTAGGAAGATATCATCTGAGGCCTCAAATTATTTCAACAAATAATTTTGCAAATGCTGTGTCTGGCATACAATAAAAAATATGGGGAAAACATGAATAAAAGCCAGAAGGAAAGAAATAAAAAGGACACACAAGACAAACACATCCACAAAGTTCTCAAATGTGGGTTTTATCAAACATGGACTATAAGATAATGATGGTTGACAAGACTGAAAATTTCAGAGAATTGGAAACTACCCTATGGAAAATCTAGGGGAAAAAACTACTAATATCTGAAATTAAGAACAGAGTAGATGGGTTTAGACATATTAGACACAGGTGAAGAGATAATTAGTGGATTGGAAGCTAGGTCAGAAGAAAATATTCAGATAAAGCACAGAAAGACAAATGGATGAAAATTTTTAAAAAGCAGGTAAGAGACATAGAAAAGTGACTCTTAAACTTTAATATGTACACAAATCACTTGGGGATCATGTTAAATTCAGATTCTGATTTGGCAGGTCTAGGGTGGAACCTGAGATTTTGCATTTCTAACATGCTCCCAGGTGATGCTGCTGCCGATCCATGGACCACATACTGAGTATCAAGGACATACAGGATGCAGTGAGAGGAAATCCCAAAGAAGAGGAGAAAACGAACAGGACAGAAGAGAAAGTGTCTGAAAATTGTTCAAAACTGATGAAAGATATCAATCCACAAATTCAAGAAGCTCTACACCCCACAAACAACAAATTAAAGAAATCTACAACTTAGCATATCATAATAAAGTTGCTAAAAAACAGAGAGAGAGAAATATCAAAAGCAACCAGAGGAAAAAAGACTGATTGTGTCTTCAAAAGAGCAACAACAAGATTGTCAGCTAACTTACCAGAAACAGTGGAAGCCAGAAAACAATGCAATGGTATATTTAAAGTGTGTAAGAAAAATAGTTATCAGCCCATGATATTATGCCTATCAAAACTATTCTTCAAGGTTAAGATGAAATAAAGATTTTTTCAAACAAATAGAAACCAAGAGAATTTGTCACCAACATGGAGACATATTAAGTAGCATTCTTTAACTGGAAGGAAAATAAACCTGGGTGGAAGTCAGTGATGTAGCCAACGAGGGCAGGGCAATTAAATGGTGAATATATAGGTAAATCTAAATTAATAATGACTGCATAAAATAGAGATGATGCATAAAATACACAATAAAGCATGTAAATTGGAAGAGAGTTAATGAAAGTTCTAAGGCCTTTGTATTGTCTGAGAAGTGTCAATTCATATTGAACTTGGGTAAGCTAAAGATCCATGTTGTAATCTGTAGAGTAATCACTAAATATAGTGGAAAAATATGTAATAGTCAAGCTAATAGAGAGAGGAAAATAGAATTTGAAAAAATATTTAATTGACAAGGAGACACAAAAGGAATGAAAAAGAAAAATAGTAATAAGTGTGACAAATAGAAAGAATTAGTAGATGGTATATTTAAACCCAAGTATAGGTGGAGAATGGTGGCTCGTACCTTTAATCCCAGCACTCTGGGAGGTCGAAATGGGAGGATTGTTTGAGGCCAGGAATTGAGGAGCAACATAGCAGAACTTCATCTCTACAAAAAAAAAAATAATAATAAAATAAAATATCCAGGCTCAGCGCCTGTAGCTCAGCAGCTAGGGCATGAGCCACACACACCAGAGCTGGCAGGTTCAAACCCAGCCCGGGCCTGCCAAAGAACAATGACAACTACAACAAAAAAATAGCCAGGCATTGTGCTGGGTGCCTGTAGTCCCAGCTACTTGGGAGGCTGAGGCATGAGAATTACTTAAGCCCAAAAGTTTGAGGTTACTGTAAGCTGTGTCACCATGGCACTCTACCTAGGGTGACATAATGAGACTCTGTCTCTAAATAAATAAATAAATAAAAATTAAAAAGTGAACTAGCCAATGTGGTAGCTCACCTATAGTCCTAGCTACTCAGAAGGCTGAGGCAGGAGGATTGCTTGAGCCCAGGCTGCAGTGAGCTATGATCACACCACTGCTCTTCAGCCCAGGCAACAGAGGAAGCTCCTGTCCATATTAATTAACTAAATAAATAAATAAATAAAAATTTAAAATATATATCAGCAATTGCAGTAAAGATAAATGCACTAAAATCCTCAATTTAAAAAAAAAGGGGCTCTCAGACAAGCTAACAAAAAACAAAACCCAAATATGTGTTGTTTATAGGAGTCATCTAAAGCATAAGGATATAGAAAGAGTCAACATGAAAGAATGGAAAAAATAAAAGACATACCATGTAAACTGTCTAATAGAAAATAATATTAATATCCAACATAGTATACATTGAGGCCAAAATCATCATTAGAGATAAAGACGGACACTTTGTTACATTAAAAAAAAAAAAAAGAAGAATGTATCAGGCAAATAAAACAATCTTAAACGTGTAAGCACCTAATAACATAACCTCAAAATATACAAAACAAAAACTGATGAAGTATGAAGAGAAATAGACAAATCCACAATCATAGTGGAAGCTTTTAACATACTTCTTTCAACACCTAATAAGAAAAAAAACTTCTTTCAACACCTAATAAGAAAAAAAAGCATGCAAGAATAGATTTGAACACTAACACTACAGTGATGAGTGCACTTACCCAGTAGCCATCCAGAGACTCCACAACTTCAGAGACCTGGCGGAGGTGGAATGGCAGGGCTGCAGCAGAGGGGGTGGGGAAATCGAGGATGATTCCTAGCTTCTGGGCTTAGGCACTTGGACAGATGATGATATTGCATCTATGTATTTTATTTAGCCCCAAATTATTGACCACTTGCTAGCAAAAAAGTTGAAGTAGTTTCCACAAGCTGAGAGTTGGGAAAAGGAATGTGAAAATATTGTTACCACTTACTGAATGTCTTCTGCGTGGTATACACTGTGCTAAGTGCTTTATTTTAATTAACACTAATTCGCACTACAATCTTTTAATGTGGTTATTATCTCTGCTGTTTAGATGGGGAAACTGAGGCTCAGAAAGGTAAAATAAATTGAATAGGATATGATCAGTATCCTCAAAGAATTATAAAAGCTCCTAAGAGGAAAGACAAGTGCACAACCATACTGCAGGGAGGTGAAGGTGGAGAGTGTCGGCTGGGGACAAGAAGCTTCTAGACTCTCAGGCAGAGCCCTGGGGTCCCAGCCAGGCTGGGCAGGCCCAGAGATGGTGAGAGGGAGCCTAGAGTCCTTTTCCTAATCACTCCTAAGGTAGACTTCCCTCCAGAAAGGGCCTACATAGCATCTCCAAGACAATTCCTTCAGCTCACACCAGGAAACACATTGTGGTCTTAGCCTTAAGGAACTTACAGGCCAAAAAAGGGCAAAGTGACCAGTGCCAGTGTGATTTTTTTTCCCCCTGAATATAGGCTTCTAGTTAGTAAGGACACTGACAAGGGGGCGGGGTTAAGATCACAGGTATCAAGATGACTTCCTCCTGGGTCCTGCTTCTCTTTAGCCTATCCTAAGTCCTGGGTTCTGGCCACTCTGAGGACCTCCATTTAAGAGACTTTGTCACAAGCCAAATGATCACCTTTCTCTCCCACCTGTTTATCATACTAGACCATCTCCTCTTTAAAGGAAGCTAAAGATTCCACCTCCAGGAAGTTCTCCCAGATTGAGTTGCCACCCTCTCCTTACTCCCTCCATCATTCTTTCCCAAAGGCTGTGCTTCTCCCTTCTCTAAACTGACCAGGACTTCTCCCTGCACAGTTCCAGGTCCCCCTGCTGGCATCAAAGCTGTTCCTTCGTCAGCTAGCAGTGTGGTCGTGTCGTGGCTCCCGCCCACTAAGCCCAACGGGGTGATCCGCAAGTACACCATCTTCTGTTCCAGCCCAGGGTCTGGCCAGCCGGTAAGTACAGGGAGAAATGATGATGGGGATGGGAGAAAAGAAACCTTTTAATCAGCTGGCTTCCAGGCCAACCCTGGGGCTGCGTGCATCCAAGCTTCTACCTGGATTCACAGATAAAAATGGAGACTGGTCACCCCAAAGTGGCTAACGCCCTACCCAGTGACCATCTTAGGTGCTCTCTGTTCCAGAAGCTGCAAGATTGTCACAATCCCTGGAGATCCTAAGTCAGGTCGGTCATAACCAGGCAGGCAGGTGAGAATGAGGCTAACCTCAGCTCTTCTGGTCTGGCTGACTGCGGATGCTCCAAGCAGGCCCCAGGGCTGATGACTGGGGACTGCCTGGTCTGTGACATCTGGGAATGAATCATCTTAAAGCATGTTAGTCTGGCCTTAGAGCTGTGCCCTGACTGAGCACCTCAGCCTGGAGCCGGCTTTATGAAGGGAAGAGGAAATAAGGGGACAGCATCTCTCTCTGGCCAGGGCCAGGCCCCAGCAAGGGGAGAGAGCTGAGAGGTTGTGACATCTGCCCACACCTAAGAACAGAGGGGGCAGCCCCAGGACTAGCCCCAGCCCTTCTACTGAGCTCTCTGAGGAGCCCCACAGGGCAGGAAGAGAGGGTGGGGGTGGCTGTGGGAAATGCACCCGTATCCTACAACATGCCTCCGTCACTGTCCCCACCCACTGGGCCGCAAAGGCCTGAGTGGCCACTCCAGAGTACACCTGTACAGAGGGCTTCCAGCCAGGTTGGAGCAAGAGCTAGAGGGGAGTGCATAAGGGGGGCATGGTACTGTCAGGGAGATGTCACCAGGGCTGCAGCAGCAGGGAGCAGAAATAGGAAGCCAGCTTCTCCCTCACTCAACAACTGGCCATCAGCCAAACATCTGCAGGCAAGCCCTTGGCCACCAGGAAAGCCACCCTGAAATTGCTCAGTGATCCTGTCATCCTCTCCTCCTTATATGCTCTGCTTTCCTGTGGTCTTTCTGAATCACCCTCTGAGTGGCAGGTGGCCCAGCTCCTCACCAGTGGAGCCAGAGTTCTATGACCAGAGGGGAGAGCCCCCTGATGCCACCCCCTTCTCTCCATCTCACATGTGACAAAGTGCAGACATCACAACTGTGCAGCTCCATGAATTTTTACAACGCACCCAGAGGATGGAACAAGACATTACAATTTCCCCAAAGACCCCCTCGTGCCCCTTCCCTACCCACCCCTTTGCCAGGGTAAGCACGATCCTGACTTCACTAACAAAGATTAGTGCTGCCTCTTTCCACACTTTGTATAAATGGAGTCTTGCCATTCATCTGGCTTCTTTCACTCAACATTGCTTTCAATTTGTGAATTTCATCCATATTTTCATCCTCCATTCTCACCCCTGTATTGCTGTTGGTCTTGCGCGAACATTACAATGACTTATCTGTGGTGCCCTCTGTCGACATCCATTGATTGAAGACTGGGGTAGTTTTCAGTTTGGAACTATTCAAATGGCGCCACTGTGCACGTTCTTGCACGTGTCTCCTGGTGCTCACACGCACGCATTTCTCTTGGGTGTACACCTAGGAGAGGAATTGTCGGGGCACGGAGTCTGCAGATGAGAGCTGAGTACTCCCTGGGTGGAGTTGGGAGCTTGTGTCCTGCTCACAGGGGATCAGGGCTCCAGTTACTCCCCACCGGCACAGACACTTGGTTTTTCCCCAGGGCAGCATTTTCAGCCGTATCCTCTGTGGCTTTCCCCTCTCTCCCTGCCCTCCCCAAGCGCTAACACTCTGGGCTCTTACAACACTAAGCTTTTCTCATGCTGAACCCTCCCCCCCATGCCTTTTCCCACCTCCACACCCTTCCTCTGTTGATTCCTGCCATGGCACACTCCACACTCCTCTGTCATACACTGAGTGCCTGAGACAGCAGTTCCTGTCCGTGTATCCATCTCCTGCACCAGCCTCTGAGGCCCCGTGGGGACAGGGGCGGCATCTTTTCATGTTTGTGTCCTCAGCTGCCAAGTGCTATGCCTGGAACATCATGGTCACTGAAAATGTGTCCAGTGAATAAGGAGCAGCCTGACCACTGTGTAGCCTTAGATACGGGCAAGTTTCTCTCGCACTGATGGGTGGTCATTCTCTAGCTTGGGTTTTTGCAGTATTTCCTCCTCTGATATTGGAGTCTCTCACAGGATTGGTGTCAAGGTGCTCAGCCTCATTACTCAGGCTTCAAGAGGCCTCAGCAGAGTGGCTGTGACTCCTCTCCCAAGGCCCAGAACAAAGCGCCAGATCCCCACCCCCTCGTCCTGCTGCTGGGGATCCTGGGACCCTCCCCCTATCCTCTTCCTGAGCACATAGGAAGCCTCTCTCTCCTGGGGAAATTCCCATCAGTGTCACACAAGGTCTGCTGGTGTGATGAGAACTTCAGTGAGGCCATGTTGGGGAACACTAGGGACAAGAGGAGGGGAGGGAGGCTGAATTTAGTGAGGGACGTGGGGACCTAACCACCATGACACTGTCACTGTGCACAAATGTATTCCAAATTTCAAAAAATGCATTACAAACCCATTTGTGAAAAGCAGTCCTGGGAGGGGACTACAAGGGGTGAGGCCACTGTAGGTGATGATGTAAATCGCAGGTACAACGTGGGGGTGGAGGTGAATGCCCGAGGCTAAGTGTGTTCACAGTGCTGGCAGGAGAGTATATAGGTGCAGGATGCTCAGAATAGAAAGTGTATGGCACTGGCACTTCAGGAGTTACCCCCTGGTGCAGTCCCAGCTACAGTGAGTCCTGATAGGGCCAGACACAGTGGCTCATGCCTATAGTCTTAGCACTCTAGGAGGCCGAGGCAGGTGGATTGCTTGAGCTCATGAGTTCAAGACCAGCCTAAGCAAGAGCAAGGCCCCATCTCTAAAAAATAGCCAGGCATGGGTCAGGCACGGTGGTTCACACCTCTAATTCCTAGCACTCTGGGAGGCCAAGGCAGGCGGATTGCTTGAGCTCACGGGTTCAAGACTAGCCTAAGCAAGAATAAGACTCCGTCTCTAAAAAATAGCCAGGCGTCATGGCGGGCACTTGTAGTTCGAGCTCCACGTGAGGGTGAGGCAAGACGATAGCTTGGGCCCAGGAGTTTGAGGTGGTTGTGAGCTATGACGCCATGGCATTGAGGGTGACAAAGTGAGACTCTTTCTAAAAAAAAAAAAGCACAGTGAGTCCCAATAGAAATTTTACCAAATACTTTAGTACGTTTGTTATTGTTCTCTGATTATAAAAATAATGCAATTTTATTATAGAAAATTCTGTAGGAGATATAAAAGAATAAAGAGGAAAATTAAAATTACTTGTACTCTCACTCCCTAAAGATAAACACTGGCAATGTTTTGGTATGTAGCCTTCCAGTCTTTGATCTGCATATATCTTAGGGGTTGTTGGGGAGGAGGGGGTTAACAAAATCACAACAAAATTTTACATATGTTACGTATCTGCATTTTTCACGTAATACACATAGGTACTGTCCTACAAACAGTAGGACGAATATTCTTCTACAAACCATGATCTAAAACATAAACATGGCTCTTTATACATAATCTATTTAACCAGTCCCCCATTATTCCACATTTAATGCATCTTTCAAATTTTCACCATTATAAATAGTGCATCTGTGAACACTCTTCACAAACGTCTTTATGTACATATTTCAGTATTATCATAAGGTAAATTTCTATAGGAATTTCAGAGTCACAAAGAATGTGAATACACATTCAGAAAGTTTGTACGAATTTGTTTTTTCCACCAGGATTGTAGGTAGCTGTGGTGTGTATGGTGTGAACCAGCAGCCTTGTCCTTTGCACTTATGCTGATCCCAGTCTTATTTTTGTTTTGTTTCTGTCAGCTTGATTTTTTAAAGTATCTTTTTTTAAATTGCCTTTCTTTGATTATTAGCTAGGCTAATTATTTTTATACGGTCATTGGTCATGTTTTTCTTCCTTCGATAATTGTCATTTCATGTCCTTTGTACATATTTCTATTCTGTTTTCTTATGTTTTTCTTATTGATTTGTAAGTGCTCCTTACATATTAAGGATAATAACTATTTTCTACCATATAAGTTGCCTATAAGTGCCTCTTTTTGAGGCACCGTAGTTTTGCTTTTTACAAAATTCAAATTTATCAAGCATTTCTATTTATGATTTTTGCCTTTATTCTTATAATTAGACAAACAGAAATATTTACCTATAGTTCTTTTGTTGTTTTCCTTTTTTAAAGAAACTTTGATCTGTTGGTTCTTAATTTGTGGATATGACCATGTGCTTCTGAAGGTGATTTCAGGAGATTCATGGGGAGTGCAGGTTAAAAGGAAGGCACCCAGGATCAGGGTAAGATGCTAATACTTCGAGGGGAAGCCAAATGTCCCTGTCTTGTGTAGGCACAAATGTACACTTTGGTACACACTGACATACACAAGCAAATGCACTCAACTCTTCTCCATGCATACTCATGCACGCATACACACACTCCTCTACCTCACCAAAAATAAACCCAGAGAGGAACATGTCCTAGTTTACAAAAGACTATCACATGCCTCGCCTCACTGTGCCTCATAGTCACCACACAGGGTACCCATAATATTACTTTCCTACTTTGCGGGAGAGAAAAGTGAGGCCCCAGCAACCATGAGTCATATGCCTAGTAAAAAAGGAAGGCAGGTGTTGAAGCTACTGTGCCACCCTGGACTCTTGCACAGATAGGAACTCTGTAATTCACACAGATACGCACACCAGACCCCCGAGTGCTGTAACCTGAAAGAGCTTCCCAACTACCAGGGCTCAGGGTGGCTCTGTACCTGCCCCCAGTAGGGACCTACTGGTTAGAGGACCAGACACACCCCGCCCCACAAAGGGGGCAGGAGGAAGACTCTGGCAGGAAGCTCTGTGCGTGTTGCAGACCCCTGTGCCTTCTCCCTAACATTTCCCTGCAGACAGGCTGGGACCAAAAAGGATGTTTTCTCCTATTTTTAAAGTCATTTGGCCCCTCAACCATCCCATGAGGCATGGAAAATGTCGCTCTGTGGCCCCATGTCTATCTGGAGGTCTGTCCCTTGGCATGTGTGTACATGCATCTGTGTGCCTGTGTGCCTGTGAGCGTGCGTGTGCAAGACCCCCTGTCTGCAGAGATAGCTCATTATTAGCTCCCTCTGGCCTCGGGGCTCCCCATCTGTTCCAGGGCTGCTTCCCCTCCCTGGACTTCTGCTCTGATTTCAAAGGGACTCTGGTGCTATCCTCCTCTTCCTACCCTGGGGCTGACCAAAAAATAAAATAAAATGAAAGTCAGCCCCATCCCGCCTGTACCAGGGAAGAGGCTGACAGGAGGTCTGCAAACTAGCGCTTATCAAAAGCTCCTTCTCAAATTCATTTCAATATCTGAGCCTCTGGTTTCCAAGGCAACATAATCTTTTCATCAAAGCAACTGGTAAAACCACTGGGATCTGATATTGTTTTGTTGGCAACTTGTCAAAACTGTCATTTTGTTAAAAAAAATTTATGGATTTATATAACCTACAAATATATATGGCGATCTATACCACTAATAATCATTAATAAAGTGCTGCCCAGCAAAGCTTTCACGGTTACTCTCCTGCCCCTTCCTCCCCCAATGGGCTTGCCGCCTGCAGAATGGAGTGGTGATTAGACGCAGGGCTGGGAGGTGACTGAGCCCGGGACAGGCTGGAGGAGCCTGTCTACAACCCTAATAAGACAGAGGCAGTAATCTAGCTTCTTCCCAAAGACTCCTTTCTCTGGGCTATGTTGGGACCCTCCCTATCCCATTCTTCTGTCTCCTGGTTCCCCCCATCCCACACCCAAAACCCTCGCATGCCCTGGCCTGAAGCCACAGTTACCTCTTTGGATCAGCAAAAAAGGTAAACTGAGGAAGAGCCAGCAACACTGCAGAGCAGGCTGTCAGCTCACAGGGGCCAAGTCCAGGGCAAACTGTCCACTTCTATTTCAAAACTAGGGTCGGGTAAACTGGACTGAAACCTGGCCTCTCACCCTGACCTGCCATCCCCTCCTCCCAGCCCAGGGCCCTGAGGATGACTTGGAGGCTGGAGGCTCCGGGGCCCTGGCGCTGCCTCTCAGGGTCTCTTCTCCTCTGCCCTGCAGGCTCCCAGCGAGTATGAGACGAGCCCCGAGCAGCTCTTCTACAGGATCGCCCACCTAAACCGGGGGCAGCAGTACCTGCTCTGGGTGGCCGCTGTCACCTCTGCCGGCCGGGGCAACAGCAGCGAGAAGGTCACCATTGAGCCAGCCAGCAAGGGTGAGAAGCCCAGGGTCAGGGCAGAGGCACAGGTGCTCACAAAAGCTCCCTTCCAAAATCTTGGT
The DNA here is from genome assembly GCF_027406575.1 of Nycticebus coucang. Lineage (NCBI taxonomy): Eukaryota > Metazoa > Chordata > Mammalia > Primates > Lorisidae > Nycticebus > Nycticebus coucang. The sequence continues at coordinate 122,067,176 of NC_069785.1, read as the reverse complement.
TCCTCCAAACAGGGACTTTCTCCCTTCACTCTGTCTGTGACCTGTCTGTGAGGAGCTGGCCATGCTAGCCTCCCTCCAACATCCCCCAAGACTAGGCCTCTGCTGCCCCCTGACTCCAGGAGTGCCTCACAACAGGCCGCAGCCAGCCCAGAATCCTGGCAGGTGACCTGGTCCCGGCTCCAAACCCTAATCCGAGCTTGAAAGACAAGGGGTCATCCCTGCCCTGATCCCCAAGGAGCTGAGGCTCAGGGATAGCTCCTTACAGAAGCCTGGACCCCTGAGGCACAGGTGCCACTGCTGATTCCTGTAAACAGGGACAGTGCCACTGCTGAGAAGGGGAATGAGACCTTAATAGAAGTGTCCCACCAAATCCCTGACCCAGACAAGAGTGTGGTGTTGGAGGGCACCCCACTTTTCAGAGGAAAGACAGCTCCAGGGCCTCACCCCAGCTCCCGGGTGCAGCTACCCAGAGAAGACTGTGCCGATCCTGGAGAGTGGGAACTGGCCACGACCAGCCCAGGATTATAGGTCCTCTCCTGGCCTCCAGACCTCCTGGTGCCCTTCATCTCTCCCCGTCTCTATTCCCTGCCACTACTGAGCCCCTGGCTCTCAAGCCCTGGGGTCCCAGCAGCCAGATTGATGAAGAGGTTTGTGCTTGCTCAGCCCAGCACCCTTCCTGGGGTGACTTGAGCTACCCTTGGCTCAAACACAAGAGCAGCAGCCCTCCCCTGCCGCAGGCTGAGTTAGCCGTGTCTGAGGGAAGGCCCACAGCAGGCCAGGGGCTCCCAGCTGCCCTGCCAAAGGGTGTGTCGTCCCATTCCACAGCTGAGCGGTCTGAGACAGGAGTGGCGTGGTCTGCAGGAACACCTGACAAGGGGTGGGCTAGCTCTTCCCGCTCTGAGTGACAGCTCTTTCCACTCAGCCTCTGCGCCACCACCCACCCTGCTTCCTCTGCGGCAGCTCCAACCCCTCGTTCCTTCCTCCCAGACCCCTTCTCCTAGAGCCTGTGGTGTCTAAGAACATAGGTCTCTTGGCAGAAGTCTGGCCCCTTATCCTGTGGCATTAAATAGAACTCGCTCCTAGAGGGCTTTGTACTTCCTAGAACACAGGTACACATGTGCCCTCGTGTCTTCCCTCATGGCTGCCCTGAGAGGCAGGAGCCAAGCACTGCTGCCCCCCACACATACTCGCACACCTGTGCATAGACCTGAGCCACAGAGGTTCCAGCAGCCAGCCCCAGCTCATGGAAGAATCAGATCTGGAACTGGGTCTCTAGAGAACCTCAAATGCGCCCTGGGCCCCCAGGCTGCTCAGTGCCCCCTGTGGAGTGTGACTTAACTTGGGCCCCTCTGCCTGGCCCTTCCGTCTGGCCCCGAGCAGCCCTTCTCCCTCCTTGCAGCAGCCCCCCAGGCCTCCTCTACTCTAGGAGCCCCATCGCCCTGCACTGCCCTCAGAGACCAGCTCCACGCCTCACCCCGGCCTCACAGCTGCTTTCCCTTCACCCAAGAAGGGCCTCAGCTCCCTGGGCCCCCTCTGACCCTCTGAGGCACTGGGGCACTTGGTCCTTTAAATCTGGGTCACTCAAGCCCAGAAGTTCAAGGCTGCAGATCATGCCCCTCACTCCAGCCCGGGCAATAAAGCAAGACCCTCTTTAAAAAAGAAAGTCTCCAATTTCAGAAGCCTTCCCCAGCCATTGCCTCCCCAACTCACATAACAGGCAGAGTTCATTCCCACCAGAGTATTTTGCACCCTGTAATGACACTCTCCCTCTTAGACAACTTGAGAATAGGATAGGAAATACATCTTATTCACTTTTTGATTCCTCAGAGCCTCACGTGATACCTGGCTCATGAGAGGTCTCTGAGAAATGTTGGTTGAGTCAGTGACTCCCAGCAGAAATTCCCTGATGTCTACCCAAGCTCAAGGTGGAGAGTCAGATGGGGGCAGGGGATTCAAACTGTAAATCTGGGGAGTCCTAAGAAAGGGGGGTCAGGGCACGTTCAGGGGTAGAAGTGGGGTGACCCTCATCCTCTCTTCCCGGTAGCACCAGCAAAGATCATCTCTTTCGGGGGCACTGTGACAACACCCTGGATGAAAGATGTCCGGCTTCCTTGCAATTCAGTGGGAGATCCAGCCCCTGCTGTGAAATGGACCAAGGACAGGTGAGCAGTGAGACGCTGGAGGGATGAGGTGCTCCAGAGAAGGGACAGAAGACCCCTGATGACAAGACTCTGGGGTGTCCTTGTGCAGGGTACACAGCTACTGCTCTCTCAAGCAGGCCTGGTTTCCCTGGCTCCCTTTGGCCAGGAATGAAGGATCTCCCTTCCCTGGGTGCTTAAAGAAGCCAAGTTATCCAGGAAGTGCTGAGCAAAACCCCAAGAACCCAGGGTTCCCTGGGAAGCCTTCCTCCACTCCCAGCTCTATTTGCCTACACCAGGGGGAGGGCCTCACAATGCGGAACACTTGCCATAACTCACCCTACCCCTTGCCCTGGTAGTGAAGACTCGGCCATCCCTGTGTCCATGGATGGCCACCGGCTCATCCACACCAACGGCACACTGCTGCTGCGTGCTGTGAAGGCCGAGGACTCGGGCTACTACACCTGCACGGCCACCAACACTGGTGGCTTTGACACCATCATCGTCAACCTTCTGGTGCAAGGTGAGACTCAGCAGGTGGTAACAGGGATGGAGAAGGGGCAGAAGGAGATGGTGATATCTCTGGGGAGACAGACCTTGGTGGGGCAGAGGTGCAGGTGGCCAGTAAGGAGAGAGGGGTAAGAAGCAGGACTGGGAGCCTGGAAGAGCCAGGACCTCTCCGCCCTCAAGCTCCCGACACCCCCCATCATTGGGTTCACCCTTTGCCCTGAGGGCTGGTGGCTTTCCCTTCACAGTGCCCCCAGACCAGCCGCGTCTCACTGTCTCCAAAACCTCCGCTTCATCCATCACTTTGACCTGGATTCCAGGTGACAATGGGGGCAGCTCCATCCGAGGTGAGGAGGGGTCTGGAGGAGGACGGGAAGACTCAGGAGGGATTCTGGGCCCCAGGGAAAGGATTTCACCTGGTCCCACAGGTTGTCCCTGTAAAACCCAGGAAATGATAGGGTCTGGGGGAGTGACTCAGCCACAAGAAAGTTACTCCCCACGCACCGGAGAAAGTGTGCTGGCTGACCTGTCTGGGCTTTAGTAAACCACCACCCCACTACCACTGTGAGCCATGTGGGCCTGGAGAAGTCTGTTTCCTCTCTAGGCCTTGTTTCCCCTTCTATCAAAGTAGATAAATGTACTCAATCAGGGCGTCTCCAACTCGAATGTGAATGTGAACTACCAGGGTGTCTTGTGCAAGGGCAGACTCTGATTCATCAGGTCTGGGGTGGGGGCTGAGAATGTGCATTTTTAACAAGCTCCAGGGGACCCTGACAGCTGCAGTGTAGGGGCCCACACAGCGTCCTTATAAACCTCACAGCTCCGGTCTTCTGCTCCCTCCCCACTTTGGCTGCTAAACCCTAACACTGGAGCTGAAGACAGAAACTCACACAGGGGCTGGACCCAGGATCCTTCCATTTTGCATCTGATTTGCATATGCCCCTTTCTGGCCACTCTGCCCCTGCCTGGAGCCATCCCCCCCACCCCCGGGCCCCCAGGGATGCTTGGTGGGGAGCCCAAAGCAGGGTTTCTGTGCCTGCCCTGCCCCACTGTACCCCGCTGAGCCTGGCAAATGTCCCGGGCAGGCTTTGTGCTGCAGTACTCAGTGGACAACAGTGAGGAGTGGAAGGATGTGTTCATCAGCTCCAGCGAACGCTCCTTCAAACTGGACAGCCTCAAGTGTGGCACGTGGTACAAGGTGAAGCTGGCGGCCAAGAACAGCGTGGGCTCTGGGCGAATCAGCGAGATCATTGAGGCCAAGACCCATGGGCGGGGTGAGGCCCAGGGGACAAGGGTGGGACTGGAGCATCGGGCTGGGGGAGGAGCCAGGCGGGGGCCCAGGGCCGGAGGGGAGGAGGGGCCCAGGGACACAGGGAGTGGTAAAGGAAGAAACTGGGTCTCCCTCCATCAACCAGAGCATCCGAGGAAGCCCTTAGAAGAAGCTGGTCCCATTTCCCAGCCAGGAGTGGCAGAAAGTGGCTCTCCTCTGCTGAGGTCTCTCTCCAGGCCTTTCCCCTCTCTGCCCTCTCCTTTTCCTCCTTTGCTCCCTGGGGCACCCCCACTCCTGTCTGTGCCAACCAGTTACCCCTCCAGAGACCCTGCGGTCTCACGTGCCCCATGGAAATCCTCTCCAGCCCCGCGAGTCCTCCTCCCCTCAGTCTCTAACCTCTCTCTCTCCCTCCGGCCCCCAGAGCCCTCCTTCAGCAAAGACCAACACCTCTTCACCCACATCAACTCCACACATGCTCGGCTTAACCTGCAGGGCTGGAACAATGGGGGCTGCCCTATCACAGCCATCGTGCTGGAGTACCGGCCCAAGGGGACTTGGGCCTGGCAGGGCCTCCGGGCCAACAGCTCCACGGAGGTGTTCCTGACGGAACTGCGAGAGGCGACCTGGTATGAGCTGCGCATGCGGGCTTGCAACAGCGCTGGCTGCGGCAATGAGACCGCCCAGTTCGCCACCCTGGACTACGACGGCAGTGAGTCGGCGAGGGTGGGAGAGGGCAGCATGGAGGCTGGGACAGGATGGGGTCCGGGAAGCGGGCAGAGTGGCAGACTCATAAAGACAGGGACAAATAGAAAAACAGGCAGGGGCGGCGCCTGTGGCTCAAGGAGTAGGGTGCCTGTCCCATATGCCGGAGGTGGAGGGTTCAAACCCAGCCCCGGCCAAAAACCACAAAAAAAACAAAAACAAAAAAATTGAAAAGACTATTAAAAAAAAAAAAAAGAAAAACAGGCAGAAACAGCCAGGCTGGGTGGCTCACGCCTGTAATCCTAGCACTCCGGAAGGCCCAGCAATCTGGGTGGATTGCTTGAGCTCACAAGTTTGAGACCAGCCTGAGCAAAAGTGAGACCCCCCCCCCACCATTCTACTAAAAAATAGATAAACTGAGGTAGGAGGCTCACTTGAGCCCAAGCTGGAGGTTGCTATGAGCTATGACGCCCTCTACCCAGAGTTTGAGACTCTGTCTCAAAAAAAAGAAAGAAAGAAAGAAAAAGATAAAAAGAAAAACAGGCTGGAATGCAGGCAGGGGAAAAAGCTGGCTAACAGGTGAAGGAACAGGCAGGTAGGTGGGCAGACGCACCAGCAGCTGTACAGACAGACAGCGGGCAGGTAGACAGGTCAGCAACACCAACCATAGAGTCTTTGAAGGTGCCGTCCACTATCCATTGTTTCCGGGAGACGAGAAAGGAGGCGGAGCTGGGGGTGAAGTCCTGCCCTTTAAGAACTCTGCCAGTGTGGTGTAGCAGCCAGGAACCTGGAGGCTTTGGCCATCTTTTAGCCACCCCATCTCATGGAGCCTCCAGGGTTGCCAAAGAGAGAAAGAGAAGAGGCACCTGGCTTGTAACTGCCTCGGCCAGCAGGTGGCGCACATCACTAGTCCCACTGTTGCCCAGAACTAGTCGTGGAGTCTGACCTAACTGCCAGGAAGTCTGGGAAACCCAAACAAGCACAGGGACATGTGGTGAACATGTAACTGGTGTCTGCCATAGGGGCGCCACACGCGCGCATGCACACAAGGAGACACTGAAGGAACAGAGAAGGTTGAACTTACAGGGCCATTGTCCAAGGCTACCTGTGTGTTAAGGGAACAGTAAAGGCAGTATCAGAAAGGGTGGGCTCAAACAAGGACGGCTTCATGAAGGAGGTGACTCAAGCAAAACTTTGAAACAGACAAGGATCGGTACTTGGAGAGGGTTATGTCAGCAGGAGAGCGTGTCACGCCTCCCTGCAGGTGCCCAAGGCGATCGGGTCTCACCCATGGGAAGGGGGAGCAGTGAGATGATCCAGGGTTTTTAGTGAGTTTTGGCCCCATCCGGGGAACAGAACCCAGAGTCCTACTGCCTTCTCCTTCCCGCGCTCTGCCTTTGTCACCCACTCCCCCATGCACACAGCTAGATATGGGAAGTTAAGCCCAGTAATCCACTTTCTGGGACTGAATACTGACCACCAATAGGCAGGAGACTAACCTGAGACTTCTGGCTAATTCTAAAACAGCACCAGAAAGGCATTAGTAGAATGCAATGTAAAAACTGCATAACTCTTCATGGCTGTCCTGATGGGAGCAGAATTTGGGAAGTAGAAGGGAGGATCAGGGCTCTATGCCAGGTGGTGGAGGTCAGTCACCATGGGCAGCCGAAGGGTCAGAGGCCTGGCTCACCCACGGGACTCTGCCTAGCAGATGGCTCATACGAGACATCTGATTCCCTTCTTTACCTCCATTCAGGCACCATCCCACCCATCAAGTCTGCTCAGGGCGAAGGGGATGATGTGAAGAAGCTGTTTACCATCGGCTGCCCGGTCATCCTGGCCACACTCGGGGTGGCACTGCTCTTCATTGTACGCAAGAAGAGGAAAGAGAAACGGCTGAAGCGGCTCCGAGGTGGGAGAGTTTCCTGTGCTTTCCAGGAGCGGGTGCTGGCTGGCCACCCTGAGCAGCTCCCAGCACCACCTGGCTTGGGGCCGTGCCCCATGAAGGAAGGGCTGCCACTCAGACCTTCTGAAACCCCCTGGATGTTCACTACATCCTCCTCTGTGCCCTCAGCACTTTGTCCCTGCCCCAATCACGGCTTACATTTAGAGGTACACACTAGTAAAGCCACATTGATTGTTAAAATATTTAAACATTTCCATATTGGTTGGTAAATATACTGGACGTTCTCCCTTGCACCTTGGATGCTCCATTCTCTCACATGGGATCACTGCAAACTTCCTAGGATCCATCCACTAAGGAATAGAACCACAGGGAGTCTCCAGGACCATGCTCAGTTCTGACTGGGCAATTTCCATGCCAAGTCAGCATTGACTACTTTGAATATCATCCCCTTTTCCAACACCTATTACCATGGTATGGTACAAATGGGACTGATTTATTTCAATTTCCCCTAGTCCTAATATAGTGTCTGGCACCTATCAGTTGCTTCATAAATGTTTGTTGTCTTATTTGAAAAACAGTTTTTGGATCTGCTGGATCATAGACATTGCCAGACATTAGAGATACCCTTATAGAGTTCATGGTCTAATGTAAGAAGCCAGTGGGAAATGATAACACAGAAGAGGGAATGACTAATCCCTCAGGATGTTCAGGAATTAGGTGGATGGATGAATGGGTGGTTGAGTGGATGGTTGGATGGTTGATGACCAGATGGATGGATGATTGAATTTGTGGTTGGATGATTGGATAGATGGTTGGGTGGAAAGATATAAATGGAAAGATGATTCGTTGGATGGTTGAATGAAAGGCTGGATGGATAGATGGTTGTATGGATAGGTGGTTGAATGGATGGATGGATGGATGGATGGATGGATGAGTAGATGGTTGAATGGATAGATAATGGATGATTGTATGAACAGTTAACTAGATGGGTAGATGCTTAGATGGATGGATGGATATTTTGATGGCTAGATGTATGACAAAATAGATGGACAGCTGAATGAAAGAATGGTTAGAATAGTGGGATAACTGGATAGGTGGTTAGATAGTGGTATAGATGGTTGAATGAAAGGTTAGATATATAAATGGAAAAATGGTTGGATGAATATTGAATGCATGGTTAGATGGATGGGTGGATGGTTGAACAGACAATTAGAGGATTGGATAAATGATTAGATGATTGGATGGATGAACGGATGCATGGGTTAGATCAATGAGTAGATGGATAAATGGATGAATGGGTGGATAGTTGAATGGAAGAATGGATGGAAGGATGGATGGATGGATGGAAGGAAGGAAGGAAGGATGGATGGATGGATGGATGGATGGATGGATGGATGGATGGATGGATGGACGGACGGACGGACGGACGGAAGGAAGGATGGATGGATGGATGGATGGAAGGAAGGATGGATGGATGGACGGAAGGAAGGAAGGATGGATGGATGGATGGAAGGAAGGATGGATGGATGGAAGGATGGATGTTTGGATGCACAGATCATTCTCAGCTATCAAGGGGCTAATGGATTAACAATGCCCTTTGATTCTCTTCTCTTTCAAATTCCTAATCTGAGAGTCCTGATCTTATTCAAGGCTCCTCTGAGACAAATCATAGACCTCTAAATCTATCCATGGACTTTTGAGGGACAGATACCCTAAAGGAGAAGCAAAATCTATTGGTTGATTTAAAAAATTAGTCATCTGGGGCTTCTCATTGACCACCTCTACTTCATCCTCTGCTCTCCTCTTCCAGCAGATAACTGAGGATAGACCATCCAGGAATGCCCATAGCCAGGTGTCTTGTTTAAATAGAGTCAATTAATGAAGTAGATGGAGCACTCATATGCTTTGGGAAGAATCTCCCTATTAGATAAAAATCTGAGGAAAGGAAAATGGACCTGAGGGAACTAATGTGCAGAGTGGTGACTAACAATACACAAGGTTCGTATCATACACTTGAAAATGGCTGAGTTATTTTAAATGTTCTCACCACCAAAAAAAAATTTTTTTTAATATATGAAGTAATGCATATGTTATTTAGCCATTTCACAATGTATACATATTTCAAAATACTATTTTGTACAATTTTTATTTGTAAAAAAAAAAAAAAAAACAGACCTGAGCCAAATCCTGAAATGGGAGCAGTGAAACCTCGTCATGTTTGGGGCTGTCCTGTAGGTCCTTACATTTCTCTTTTGCTTCATAGGAAACCAGCATTGGCCCCATTTTAGCGAATTCTCCCACTGGTTCCCCATGCCTTTTCCAAATGTCATCTTGCTAAAACCTCGTTCTCACCCAGGCCCCCCTCTCTATTGTTTCACAGATGCAAAGAGTTTGGCAGAAATGTTGATAAGGTGGGTATCCCTGAGCTCTTTCCTCTCTCCTCCCTTTTCCCTTCTCCCCTGCAAGGGACTCTGGAGCCTCCCTTTGTACTTCCATGGTAGGAGACAGGCTTCTAAGATGCCACTGTCCTGCAAAGCCCTCTCCCCCAATCCCTTATGGCCACCTATCTCCCCAGCCACCTACCTCCCAACCTTCTCTTCCATAGCAAGAACAACCGAAGCTTTGACACCCCTGTGAAAGGGCCACCCCAGGGCCCACGGCTACACATCGACATCCCCAGGGTCCAGCTGCTCATCGAAGACAAAGAGGGCATCAAGCAGCTGGGTGAGTGACAGGTGTCACAAGCTCTCTGTCCTGCTCTGGTGTGCTTCCCCAGGCTTCAACCCATGGAGGGCAACCACCAGCCCTCCTGGCAGTGCTCAGGGTTCTGGCAGCAGCCCCGTCAACAATTCAACAATCTTGGAACTCACTGCAGCTTGTCTCCCAGGCTAAGCTTTCTCCTCTGTCCAATAGGGAGAATTATAGTATTGGATAAAGACAAAGAAATTTGGCTAAGCACCCGTAGTACAGTGGTTATGGCACCAGCCACATACACTGAGGGTGGCAGGTTCAAACCTAGCCCTGGCCAACTAAACATCTGCAACAACAACAACAAAAAGACAAAGAAATTTGGGAAGAGAAATTTGGAAAAGACTCCTGGTGATTGTCTTTCTTTCCCCTAGGAGATGACAAGGCCACCATTCCAGTGACAGATGCTGAGTTCAGCCAAGCTGTCAACCCACAGAGTTTCTGTACTGGTGTCTCCTTGCACCACCCAGCCCTCATCCAGAGCACAGGACCCCTCATCGACATGTCTGACATCCGACCAGGAACCAGTATGCATTATTCCCGGGGAGACAGCCTTCTTCTCATACATGGTGTCTTGGGCACAGCATGGGGCAGATGTGATAAAACAAAAGTGGAGGGGAGAAGCAAGAGAAGAATGGAGTAGAATGGAAAGGGCACTGTGGTTAGAGTCCAGAGATCTCCAGGGCAGACCTACTTGCTGTGACCTAGGGCATATCACCAACCTTATCTCTCTAAGCCTCAGTTTCCTGTTGGGCATTTTTGCTGTCCAAGGACAAGAGTACTCTATCTCAAGTACTGTAACTCTGGACATAAGGACATCAAGGACTGTAGGGAATGAATGGACAGTCAGGAGAGGACCTCACATTCTTTTCCAAGTGGCAAGAAAAGATAGGGTAAGAGTGGAGAGCCAGGATGCCGTCCACTGGTTTCAACCTTGATTCTTCTATTCTGGGGCCAGCCATGGGGTCAAGAAAGGCAGCTTGGTCAGCATTCCCAAGGGAGCTTCTGAGGCTGCTTCTGCCTCCTCCTTTGCTCCCACTGCCCCTTTCTGATAAACACCAGCTGCCCAAGCCCTCGTGTCCTCAATTGGAGGGTGTTATTTTTTGCTTCCCTCTGTCCAGATCCAGTGTCCAGGAAGAATGTGAAGTCAGCCCACAGCACCCGGAACCGGTACTCAAGCCAGTGGACACTGACCAAGTGCCAGGCCTCCACGCCGGCCCGTACCCTCACCTCAGACTGGCGCACCGTGGGCTCTCAGCATGGTGTCACTGTCACTGAGAGTGACAGCTACAGCGCCAGTCTGTCCCAGGACACAGGTGTGCCCAAGGCCCTGCCTGCAAGCTGCCCACCCTCCTCCAGTTCCCCAGCATCCATCTCCATCTTCCATTCTTCCCAACGCCTACACGTCAGCTCATGAGGGCCAAGACACAAGTCAATTTCATTTCTAGCTGCTCACTGATTCACCATGTAGCTGGGACAAAAGCACTTGACCTCACGGAGTTCTGCTTGGTCAAAGATTTCATTGTGCTCTCCCCAAAAATTGTCACAGAAAATGGTACAAAGGATATTTGTTGGAGAAAATAGGAAGTAGGGGTGTTCAGGGGTTGGTCACTTATTTTTAAGAATGAAATATTCTCTGCCTTTCTTTAACCAGAGACCCCACTTCTGCCACCACTGCCACCCTCACAGGAGCTTATCATTCTGGTGACAAGATCATGACCAGGATTTCAAATGGCTGCTGGGGTTAGGAGCAGGGGAACTGCTCAGTCTGGTCTCATTTGCACGCTTCTCCCCATAACTACTCCCTTCCTCTGAACCCCACGCCTTCTCTGTCCCCAGACAAAGGACGGAACAGCATGGTATCCACTGAGAGTGCCTCTTCCACCTACGAGGAGCTGGCCCGGGCCTACGAGCATGCCAAGCTGGAGGAGCAGTTGCAGCACGCCAAGTTCGAGATCACAGAGTGCTTCATCTCTGACAGCTCCTCCGACCAGATGACCACGGGCACCAACGAGAACGCTGACAGCATGACCTCCATGAGCACGCCCTCCGAGCCCGGCATCTGCCGCTTTACTGCCTCCCCACCCAAGCCCCAGGATGCTGACCGGGGCAAAAATGTGGCTGTGCCCATCCCTCACCGGGCCAACAAGAGTGAGTGGTCAGGCCATGTCCTGGGCTGTGTCCCCTGGCCCCAATCCCACAAGGCCTGGCTAGATCTAGTCCTACCAGCCCCTAGGTCCGGCCAGCCCCGCTTGGCTCCTTGGCAGTGCAGGGGAGCCCAAAGAGCATGAACTTGAGAGCTCTCAGTGTCCTGGCTCTGTCTCCTAATATGTTTATGGCCTTGAGCAAGTCACCTAACCTCTTTAACCTTAATGTTCTCATTTGAAAAATGCAAATGGTAGTATCTTCTTAGCTTTGTCATAATAGGTATTAAAAATGATATAGAGGCGTGGCTTATAGTAGAGTCTTATTAAGTGCTGATCACTCCCTTGATCAGAAGCTGTGACAGGATGGAAAGTGACCCCTCATGGGGTCTCCACCAATGGCCTCTGGCCTCAATGTTAGTTGCACTTAATCCAGACCCATAATATCAAACCTGGCAGCTCAGCCACGGTAGGCATATGTCATGGTGGGCAGAGACTTGGCCTGCCTGGGAACTTGACCCCAGGGGCCTGGCCACAGCCTATGACCTCAGAGATTGGGAGAGCAGGTCTAGGATTGCCCGGGGGATCCCTCGGCAGACACTGAGGACACAGGGTACAAAGCACAGATTACCCAACACTGCAGAATCTGGTCTGCTTGGCACTGGCTGCGCTCGCAGGCAGGGGGCGGTGGCAGGGGCTCCAGGGCATCTAAAGAAGAACCTGGAGTAAAAGAAAGTCCTCAAAGACCAGTGGCCCTGAATGACGTTCTAACTGTGTGAATCTGGGCAAATTCTTCAATCTCTCTAAACCTCAGTTTCTTTACTTGCAAAATGCAGACAGTATTAACCAATCCTGGGGGCTGGTGCCTGGCACGGCTGGCAGGTGATAGAAGCGGATGCTCACGGAGCAAAGGGGGTGGGATGTGGAGTCTGGGAAGATGCCATATGGAGGCAGCTTAAGAAATTAAGGCAGAGGCTTAGCCTTGTACTCAGTGGTTAGGGCACCGGCCACATACACCGGGGCTGGCGGGTTCGAACCCAGCCTGGGCTTGCTAACAACAATGACAACTGCAACAAAAAAATAGCCGGGCATTGTGGCGGGCACCTGTAGTCCCAGCTACTTAGGAGGCTGAGGCAAGAAAATTGCTTGAGCCCAGGATTTTGAGGTTGCTGTGAGCTATGATGCCACGGCACTCTACTTAGGGCAACAAAGTGAGACTCTGTCTCAAAAAAAAAAAAAAACAGAAAGAAAAGAAATTAAGGCAGTGACAGGGAACGATATTCCTTTCATCCTCAGGGTTAAGAAAAGCTTTCTGGCAACCAGAGTTGTCAGGAAGTCCTGTGGGCTCTCCACACCTAAAGCTGACCAGCCTGTAGTAATCACTGAACAAGGCTCAATTTATTGAGCAACTATTAGATGCGCCAGCCACAGCACTTTCCCTACTTCATCTCATTCACTCCTCTCAATATGATCATTAGATAAGGAAACTGAGGCTCAGAGAGGTCAAGGACCTGATCCTTCCTCTCTTCTTTATTGCCCAGGTGGTGGAGGGGCTCCTAAGCCAGATCAGGGAGAGGAAGGGGACTTGAGGTGGGGTGGGGGTGAACAAGCTGGTTCCCAGAGGCCTCTGCCTCCAACATCCTCTGCCTCTCTGCTTCCAGGTGACTACTGCAACCTGCCCCTGTATGCCAAGTCAGAGGCCTTCTTTCGAAAGGCAGATGGACGTGAGCCCTGCCCTGTGGTCCCACCCCGTGAGGCCTCTATCCGGAACCTGGCTCGAACCTACCACCCCCAGGCTCGCCACCTGACCCTGGACCCTGCCAGCAAGCCCTTGGGCCTCCCACACCCAGGGGCCCCCGCCGCCGCCTCCACGGCCACCTTACCTCAGAGGACTCTGGCCATGCCAGCACCCCCAGCCGGCACGGCCCCCCCAGCACCTGGCCCCACCCCTGCTGAGCCCCCTGCTGCCCCCAGCGCTGCCCCTCCGGCCCCCAGCACCGAGCCTCCGCGGGCCGGGGGCCCACACACCAAAATGGGGGGCTCCAGGGACTCACTTCTTGAGATGAGCACGTCAGTAGGGAGGTCTCAGAAGCAAGGGGCCGGGGCCTACTCCAAATCCTACACCCTGGTGTAGGGCACGGTGAGGAAGAGCTGGCTACGCTGGGACCTCGCTGCACCTCAGCCCTCACACACCAACTTGGCTGTTTCCTGCATTATTTATATGAAACTGACAGACAAAAATCAACCAACGACAGAGCAAAAACCCCCAAGTCATGAACGCTTGTACATAGAACTCTTTTGTACAAATGAAAACTATTTTCTTCTTCTCCATGAAGCCAGGGCACAAAGAATTTGACAGTACAAGTCAAATCCCCCACCCCACAAAATACGCGTGGAGATATATATACATATATAGAGATAGGGACACATCGACGAGCTATATATCTATATATTTCTCTCACCCTATTTTGAGACAGAGGCACAAAGACTCAGCAATTTTTTCCCTCCTACTCACCCCCCTCCAATCTAGGTGGTTTTGACAAAGACACAACTCAGAGACACTGCATGCGATTTTACTGTTCCAAGAAAACCAGGAGTTGCTTCAATTTGCAGATGCTTATGTGTTAATACCTTTTTCTATGAAAAAAGACCCAGCGCCGTGTGCAATAAAGGTTATGTTTCTAGGTGGTAGCTTTTTTCCCATCTGGCGAGGACCAGTGGGGAGGGAGGAGAGACCTCTGCCTGTCTCTTGTGAAGAGACTTTGTAAGAATCCTGGGCTTTCACGCCACACTTTAAGCTTTATAAAAGGCTTTCAATTAGCCAGGGTGCGTCCTCTCCTGTTCTCAGAACTATGCCAGCTCTAAGGGGGACCAGCTCTGTGGCTTTCAGTAAGCGCCTAAACCTCTCTGCGCCACAGTTTCCTTAACTGAAAATTGAGGGAAGCTTGTAGCAGATGAAATGAGGTAACCTTGGCTCACCAAGTACAGGAGAGCCCTGGATGGGGAGGGGTTGTCTACCAGCTTCCCTCCCCTGGGAGAGAACAGGGAGACGTGGCTGCACACAACCACTAGCCAGGAGTGACAGGAAATTTACCTTTGAATTGGGAACAAGGCTGGGCATGGTGGCTCACGCCTGTATTCCCAGCACTTTGGGAAGCTGAGGTGGGTGGATCACCTGAGCTCATGGGTTCGAGACCAGCCTGAGCTAGAGTGAGACCCCATATCTAAAAAAAAAAATAGCCGGGCATCGTGGCAGGCACCTGTGGTCCCAGCTACTTGGGAGGCTGAGGCAAGAGAATTGCTTGAGCCCAAGAGTTAGAGGTTGCTGTGAGCTACGACACCAGGGCAGTCTACTGGGGGTGACAAAGTGAAACTCTGTCTCAAAAAAAGGAATCAGGAACAAGGAGGGAAAGGACATATTTTCCACAGGGATCAGGCCAGGGCTGAAGTTCTAGGCTGATTGTCAGAGCAAGGTGAGGGCAGAGGGAGAAGAGAGGTCATCGGAGGCCAGAGGGGTGAAAAGGTCTCATTACAAAGAAGAGGGACAGGGCTCAGCCAAAGTGAACCAGGTCAGCAGGCACACCAGGTCCCTCCCTGGTTTCTAAAGAGCTGGCATCTTGGCTGACTGCCAGGTAGAAGAAAATGAGCCTACAGGGAAGCGCAGGCAAAGTACTGAGTGTGTGCAGAGGAAGAGCAGGGAGGTGGCGGGTGAGCTGAGCCTCCAAGGATGTGAAAGTTTGGAGAGGCAGAGGCAGAGGCAGAGTCAGGACACCAGCAAAAGCCCGGGGGCATGAAACTGGTGGTCTGGAGGGGAACCCATACCCCTGCTGTGGTGAGGGCAGCTGGAAAAGGAAGCAAAGGTTGTACTCAGGAGTTTGAGACCAGCCTGAGCAAAAGTAGAAAATTTAGCCGGGTGTCAAAGTAGGTGCCTGTAGTCCCAGCTACTTGGGAGGCTGAGGCAGGAGGATCACTTGAACCCAGGAGTTTGAGGTTGCTGTAAGCTAGGCTGACACCACAGCACTCTAGCCTGGGCAACAGAGTGAGATCCAAAAAAATGGGCCAGGTGCAATGGCTCACGCCTATAATCCTAGCACTCTGGGAGGCCGAGGCAGGTAGTGCTTGAGCTCAGGAGTTAGAGACCAGCCTCAGAAAGAGTGAGACCCCTGTCTTTACTAAAAATAGAAAAAACTAGCCGGACTTTGTGGTGGGTACCTATAATCACAGCTACTCAGGAGGCTGAAGCAAGAAGGCAGCTTGAGCCTTAGAGTTTGAGGTTGCTGTGAGCTATGATGATGCCACAACACTCTACCTAGGGCAGCAGAGTGAGATTCTGCCTCAAAAAAAAAAAAAAATTAAAAGAGAGAAAAGAAAAGAAAGAAGATGAAGAAGTGAAAGGGGCTCCTGGGTGAGGACTTCAAGTTGGAGCTGAGTTGTGGATGAGGAATCTGGAAGGAAGGTGAGTGTGGGACCTGGGGTTCCCCAGCAGCTGAGAGGAGGAAGTGGAGTGGGTGGGGAGGGGTCTGTCCAGCATGCAAGCAGAGCATACCTGTCAGCCTGGAATGTGTGATCTTTAACAGAAACATCTTTCAAGCAGCAACTTATGTCACAAACATCCTCTGAGCTCCTGGCATGTGCAGGATGCAGAAGAGTCCCAACCATGAATAACTACGTTCCCAGGTAAAAGAGTCTGCACCAAAAGAGGGGAGGGGCGGACAGTCTGTACTTCTTGGTATTCCTAGACTCACAGAAAAATGCCCTCTCAGCCCCTAACACCCAGAAGCCACCCCCAGAGAACCTGCCAACAGCATCAGTGAAGACGAAGGCCTTGGATTCCAGACACGCGGTGACAGCCCATATTCCTTCCATCTCTGGGAGGACAGAGACGCCGCCCAGGGCCGCGTGCGCCATCTGCAGGTCATATCCAGAACTGCAAGCACAATGATCAAACCTAGAAGGTTCTTCCCAGAAGGCTCCCAACCCCACTCCCTGCACGCTGGGCACTGGGGAAACAAGCACGAATTAGATCTGGCTCCGGTCAACACAGGGAAAGAACAACTCCCCAGAGGCTGGAGTGGGCAGAAGATGGAGTCACCCGCCTAAGGGTGGCAATGCGGGGAACACAATTGTGAAAATACAGATTCCCCATACTACATGCCAGGCACTTTGCAAAACACATTCCTCCCACTGGCTCCTACTACCTCATTGCAGATTTGGGGGACGGTAACATGATTTCCATTTGACAAGTCAGAAAGCTTTGGGGAGTTAAGTAACTAACCTGAGGCTGGAAGAACAATAAGAATTGGAGATGAGAGGGCAGGAATCATGAGTGTCTTGATCCCTTAACTACTGAGCCAGAGCACCTGGGATTCCACTGGCCAAAGTCTGTTTCTGTTCTGCCCCAAGGACGTTGCTAGGCGAAGGGTCCACCAGGTCCAGGTGAGCAAGCTGGACTTGCAGACAGGAAAGCAGTTGTGTGGAAGCATCAGTAACCAGTTCAGGCAGGTGAGCCAATGCCCAGCACTGGATCAGGGGGTCTGAGGTAAGTGGGGATGGATGCAGCTCTGGGGGCTGCTGGAGAAGGCCTGGGACCTGAGATGGACTGTGTAGGATGACAAGGATTTGGAAAGGCCACAGAAAAATAAAGCTTGATTGGGGGGGGGGGTCACGGTATATGACACACCTCTTGGGGGCAGGACACAATTATAAGAGGGACTTTACCTAACAAAAAAAAAAAAAAAGAAAGAAAAGAAAAGTAAAACTTGAGGGCGGTGCCTGTGGCTCAAGGAGTAGGGCGCTGGTCCCATATGCCGGAGGTGGCGGGTTCAAACCCAGCCCTGGCCAAAAAACAAAAAAAAGGAAAAGTAAAACTTGAGCCAGTTAAACTTGTGTTCAACTGGGCTGGGCCCCTTCCTATAAAGGACAAGTTTCTGGAAGTTCAAACGACTTGTGCAAAATCCATGTAATTTTATGTGCTAATAATCTCTAACCTTGAAATGTTCTTCAGCTGAACCACAAGCCTACCTGTCTGGCCTGTACCCAGAAGCTAATTCAAAACTCAGCAGAGAACCTGCCCCTTCTCATTCATCTCCAGCTCATCCTCACTAAACTATTTATCTGGAGCAACCACCTTAGGCACTGGCTTGTTCCTTCCCAGATCTCCACTTTGTCCACTATAGACAAGCCAGCCAGCTGTCCTCGAGAGCCTTGATACTCAAAGTGTGGTCCATAAGCAAGCAGCACCCAGGAGCTTGTTAGAAACGCAAAGTCTCAGGCCTCACCCCACAAGCAGTGAATCAGGATCTGCATTTTAGCAAAATCCCCAGAGGATTCATATGCACATTAACATCTGAGAAGCCTTCTCTAGAAGACCTTCAGAGAGGGTCTTTTAGACCCTAGAGAAGGGTTTTTTCCCCTTTCTACCAATAACCAGAGCTAGACTCTCTAGATTCATATTTACCTGAGGAGCCTGTTAACATATAGAAGCCCAGACCTCATCAGTCTTAACTAAATCAGAATTTATTGACAGACAGCCCAGGCATTTATATGTTCTTGGTGGTGAAAGATACATAACATAAAATTTATCATTTTAACCATTTTTTTTTTTTTTTTTTTTTTGTAGAGACAGAGTCTCACTTTACCGCCCTCGGTAGAGTGCCATGACGTCACACGGCTCACAGCAACCTCCAAGCTCTTGGGCTTAGGTGATTCTCTTGCCTCAGCCTCCCGAGCAGCTGGGACTACAGGTGCCCGCCACAACGCCCGGCTATTTTTTGGTTGCAGTTTGGCCGAGGCCTGGGTTTGAACCCACCACCCTCGGTATATGGGGCCGGTGCCCTACTCACTGAGCCAAGTGTAAACCTCAGCAGTATTAAGTACATTCACAGTGCTGTGCAACCACCACTACCCACTTCCAGAACTTTTTCATCATTCCAAAAGAAACTCTCTACATGGTTAATCAATAACTCCCCAATTCCTCTTCTACTTTGGCTTATTCTAGTTTCCCCATCTAAGTAGAATCCTATGATATTTGTCCTTTTGTGTCTGGCTTATTTCCCTTAGCATAACATCTCTGAGGTTCGTTATGTTATAGCATACATCAGAATTTCATTCCTGTTTAAAGATGAATAATATGCCACTATTTATGACATTTTGCTCAGCCATCCATCTTCTGACCGAGCCCTGAGTCGCTTCCACCTTTTGGCTGTTCTGAATAATGCTGCTGGGAACACGTTGTGCTTGAGTCCCTCTTTTCAGTTCTTTTGGATGTATATCCAAGGGTAGATTTGCTGACTCATATGCTTATTCTAGGTTTAACTTTTCAAGGAATGCACAAACCACTTTCCACCAGGCATTTGCATCTTTAACTATCAAGATGATACCCAAACCTGTGTTCCTTGACAAAACACAGTGAAGCACTTCCTGTGAGCTGCCTGAGCTAGGCCTGAAGGTGCACAGGCCCTGTGGGTCTCTTTCTGCCCCCAGATGGGGAGGAGGAGGAGGACTACAGGGATGGCTAATGTCTACCAAAGCCTCGTTACTGCCCCTCCCGTGACTACAGTTTCAGGCCCCGTGACTTCTAGGCAAGGCTATGACCTTGAGCTCTGAGCAGTAGAATATGGCAGAAGTGATACATCTACTTTCAGGCCTGGCTTATAAAATCCTTCCTTGCCAGCCTCCACGCTCACCAACTGGATGTCAGTGCCCAAGCTGAACTTGGAAGGTACTTACTGAAGATGGCAGAGCCTCTATCGACTGGGTGATACATCTGGGTAGACCAGACTCCAATGACAACTGGCCTTAATGTGAGCAAGAAATAAACATCTCATGTATCAAGTCACTGAGATTTCCATGTTTATCTTTATGATAGCTAGCAACATCTTAACTTTACAGGAAAGGACGAGGAACTTGGCTCACCATGGACATTGTCCCTTGATAATCCAGGTCCAGGGCATCTTCCCCACACGCCACCTCCTCTCCCTCTACATATCAGATTCCTACACAGGCAAAGGATTGGGCTGGTGAGTAGGGAGGAGGAGGGAATGGTGAGTAGGGAGGAGGAGGGAATCTGCGTGTCTGTAGGAGAGAAAGGTAGAAGGACCAGACCAGGCTTGAGCCTTGAGCTGGAACTCCTTCCTTCCTCCCAGAATCACACCTTCTTCTGGGCAGTGGCAGTGCCACCCCAGGCAGAAGGCGAAAGAGCGGCTAGCAGGAGGGTGTTGTCCTAGAGGTGATCCATGTTTGATTTTAGTGTCTGTAAGACTCAGAAAATCTCAGGACTCAAAGAAACCTTCAAGGTCACCTAGTCCGGGCTTCCATCCAAATCATGAATTCCTCCTACAGTCAGGAGGGTGGACTGGCCTTCCCGTGGACACCTAATGATGGAGAACTCCTCCCTGCCCTTGCCTGCCCGGCACACCTTTGGACAGTTCTACCAGCAACCTCTCCCCCACACTAAGCTTGGGCTGCCCCCTCCGGCTTCCACCATAAAGGCTTGCTATCATCACCCCTTCGGGCCCACAAACAAGCATCATTCCTCTCCCAACAGGACAGACCTCCCCATGTGGTATTTGAACATTGTTCTTAGATGACGAACCCCACAAGGGCAGAAAAATGTTCCATTCCTTCCCTGTTACATCCAGAGCAGTACGTGATTTACTAGAGACAGACAGAGAGAGGGTAAAGAGTGGGAGAAATGGGCAGAGAGGAGATCGGGAAGACTGAGACTTAATGAAACTTAGTTCCAAGGTATAAGGAAACAACACAGGCCAGGCACGGTGGCTCACACCTGTAATCCTAGCACTCTGGGAGGCCAAGGTGGGTGGATTTGCTTGAACTCAGGAGTTCTAGAATAGCCTGAGTAAGAGCAAGACCCCATCTCTACTAAATAGAAAATACTACCTGAGCATTATAGTCCCAGCCACTTGGGAGGGTGGGGATCGCTTGAGACAGGAGTTTGAGGTTGCTGTGATCTATGATGATGCCCCCTGTACTCTACCCAGGGCAACAAAGTGAGATTCCGTCTGAAAGAAAGGAAGAAAGAGAGAGAGAGAGAGACAGAGAGAGAGAAAGGAAAGGAAAAGAAAATACGACAGAAATCGTAATACCTGCTGCCATTTATTGAGATCCTGCTTGTGCTAAGTGCTCTGCTCTCCATGTGTTAACACGGATGGATACTCTATCTTCACCACTACGTGTAAAAAGCGTAACTCCTCTGAACACAAAATACCCATGCAGTTCAGTCTCAGAGCAGTGGGACTGGTCAAAGAACCTCCACCCAGTAACCAAAAGAGAAGTTTTAAATAGCTCGCCCATTAGCTTTTTTTCTAATGACCTTGAAGGGATCCAAATGACCTGATGGAAGTAAAGCCCACTGACACCCTTCCTCCTCCGAGTCCTCACACCCTGCACACCACCAGGGCCTAGGCCTCCACCAACTCTTCTTCTTTTCCACCCTTCTCAGCTCCATCCTTTTCTCCTCTGGAGAACTTTCTCTCGGAACAGCAATGGTTGGGTACAGGGGAAGTAGAGGAGGTGGGAGAAACAGCGACAAGGCAGGCATCCTCTCTGGTGAGTAGAGGGAAGGAGCTAAGGATGCAAAATGAACGTGTCCAGAATTTTGGCCCTCAAGAGGTATTATTGCCATTTTATTGGCTAAGAGAAAAGTCAAAGAGGTCAGGTGACTCACACAAGGTCATTCAGCTAGCAAGTGGCATAGGCCAGGGTTTGAATTCCAAAGCCAGTGTCCAACCAAACCCCTCAGAATCCTTCACAGAAGCCCAGGTGAATTGAGCATCTTCTGTGTGGCAGGCACCATGCAGAGCCCTGTGATGGGAAAAGCAGGGACTGCAGAGTCACATCTCGGCACTCACTTTCCAGCTCTGTGGCCCCGGGACAGCAGCCGCTCCTCACAGACCTCAATTTCCTCTTCAGTGAAATAGGAAAATAATCCCTGCGCTGCCCCAGGTTGCTGAGACGGAAAGGCCATAATGAAGGTTAAGTGCTTTTAACTGTGGAGGTGGGATCAGGTGAGATAAAGACCACCAGCTCAGAGGGCAGATCCCAGAGAAGCTGGAATTTGCCTGATCTGCCCAGGTTTGTGTCCAGAGCAGCAGGTGAGCTGTGAAGGTCCCTTGCTGTCCTGGGGAACCTACTGAAAGTCACCAAGACAACACGTATAGGAAGGGGAGCTCTGAAGGGCGAAGATATCCTTAAATCCACCATCTTTGCTGGCAACCAGGAGCTGGCCCTGGGCTGCCTGACTCCAAACAGGAGTCTTTAAGTAGAGGGCTCACGTGTGGTAAAGTGTCACCCCACCCGTGCCACTGTGTCAGTGCCCTCAAGGTCCCCACCTCACCAAGGAGGTCTCAGCCAGACAGGATCTCTGCCCTGAAGTTATTATCTCCTTAACTCTACCCTTCCCTGCAGTGAAGGCAGATGATGCCGTCACAGGCCGGACCCTGCGCGTCCCCAGCTGCCAGGGCCCGCCAGCACCTTGGTGACAAACTTCGTCGTCCACCAGCTCCTTCCCCTCCCTCCTACAGGCGTCCACGCTGCCTGTCATCTGGGGGCCACCAAACCTCTTCCCCAGGAGAAGGCAGGTCCCACACCTCTGAGGCCCTGAGACCCCTGCATACAATGACGCAGAGATTAGGGAACAGCAGCTGAGTCCCCAGGTAGATTTCAGGATGACAGGACATCCCATGGATAGGAGCAGAGAGCAGCCTGAGGAGCTCATCGCTGTAGCAGGCCAAGACTTTGTGGGACTGCAAGGGGGTACTCGACATGGGTTATCTCATTAATCCTCTCAGTGTGAGGTAGTTTCAGCTCCATTATAAAAATAAGAACCTGAGGCCTAGAAAGAGGACTCATTTCCCAAACTTCTCATTCTCTGCTAGTAAACAGCAGCCAGAATTTGAACCCAGGTCTTTTACAGGCATAATATAGAGGCAGCCCAATAGAACAGGTCATCCGAAGGAGTCCTATCTCCACCCCTACCTCTGCCCCTTTCTGATTCTAGGCCTAAGTGCCCAGGCTGCCCAGCAGTGGCCCTACGAGGAGACTGATCACTAGGAGAGTGGTCAAGCCTGTGTCCTCAAACTTCCAGGTCCACATGGTTGACAAGCATGAGCCACTCTTGGGCTCCAACCCACGGTACCATCTCTCAAGCCTGCTCTGCCTCTTGTCTGTACCTCTGCCTGCCCCAGAGTCTATGCATTCCACTTCTCCCCTCATCTCCCTCCCCTCTCCTTCCCCTCTGCAACCCTCTCCTCTCTACTCTTTCACACATAACTGGCCATGAAGAGGAACACAGTCCCTCAGCAAATTTTTCCTTGTTTTGTCTTTGTGTCCAAGACTTTTGCTGTTACTCAGGGGAAGTCACACAAGTTCCAGCATCTAAGTCATAGCTCCTGACCTCCCTGCCGGGGTGGTGATAACGACAGCTAGCTAGCATTCACTGAGGGCTTGCTACCTGTTGAACACTGTTCTGGGGACTTCTTCAGCCTCCACACCACTTTAAGGGATAGATAATACTACCAACCCCATTTTCACAATATGAAAATTGAGACATAGGCTGAAGTGGGAATCCTTGTTTGATTCATACTCTCTCTGCTGTTAACTCTGAAATGGGACTCCACAAACTGTCTCTCTGCTCACTACCTCCCAAGAGCAGATGTCCCCCTCCTTTGTACAATACAGGCCATCAGGAATGCTACCTTAGCCCTCCAGAGAGTGAAGCCAGGAAGCAGGCTGACCTCTCTACCTAGGATTTTTTTTTTCTTTATTAAATCATAGCTGTGTACAGTAATGCAATCACGGGGTACAATGTGCTGGTTTTATAAACAATTTGAAATATTTTCATCAAACCAGTTAACATAGCCTTCATGAATGGATTAATAAATTGTGGTATATGTACACCATGGAATATTATGCAGCCTTAAAAAAGATGGAGACTTTACCTCTTACACGTTTACATGGATGGAGCTGGAACATATTCTTCTTAACAAAGTATCTCAAGAATGGAAGAAAAAGTATCCAATGTACTCAGCCCTAGTATTAAACCAATTTATAGCTTTCTTATGAAAGCTATAACCCAATTATAGCCCAAGAAGAAGGGGAAAGGGGAGGGTAATTGGTGGGACCACACCTACAGTGCATCTTACAAGGGTACATGTAAAATTTACTAAGTGTAGCATATAAATGTCTTAATACCTAGGATTTTTAAAACTAGGAGAGAGGGGCAGCTCCTGTGGCTCAACGGAGTAGGGCGCCGGCCCCATATGCCAGAGGTCACGGGTTCAAAGCCAGCCCCGGCCAAAAAATGCAAAGAAAACCCTAAAACTAGGAGAGCACAACCTGCAGCCCATCCTGCTAAGTGCCTCTGTGCTTCCTGGAGGTGGGGGCAGCACCCTGCCAGTCCATGCTGCCCCCACACACATCATTTCATCACAAATACTATATAGAAGAGCTCTCCCTGCATAGCTAGGAGGCTGCCTGGGAGCCAGTAATGCACGTGGGAGTGAGGGCTATGGCTGAGCTGCTTAATGAACCCATTAGGTCTCTCCCAACTCCAGATAATCATCCCAAAGACCCAGATCCAGCCCCCTGTCTGATCAGAGTGCAGAGCCTGGTGGAAGCAACTGACATATGGATTAAAGTTCTTTCAAGAAGAAAACACAGGAGGGAGAAAACTAACCAGATGTTCTAACTCAAAGAAGAGGGGTGGTGATCCTTCTTCCCAGGCCATCTTGTCCTAAGCCTGGCTCCAAACAGTGGCCATTGGCCACCCCAGAGTATGTACGAGAGCCTGTCCTACTCCCTGCATTCTGGGGCTGGCATCTCCACAGGCCTGCAATCACCACCCTTTGCTCTGCTTCAAGGAGCCCCGGCATCCCAATGAGAGCCTAAGGGTCAAAGCATTGCTGGGAGCCTCTCCACAGTCCTGCTAGCCTTAGAGACCCCGGCAAGGAAAAGGAGGAGCTATTGGACCCTTGGGGAATGGGTCCTCCCAGGGAGGCCTTGTGGGGCCCCACGGGGAAGAGGAGCAGGGCTTTGAGGTCAGTGCCCCTCTCTAGAAGAAATGCCACCAGATCTTCCAACGGCACTCACAATCAGGATGACAACCGTCGATGGAGCTAAGTGCTCTATGCTGGGCGTGTATGTGTCCGCACTGTCCTGGGACATGCTGTTAGAAGCAGAATACCTGGCCATTTCTTCTCCTCCCATCTGATAAAAAACGTTGGCAGATTCTAAATTACAAGGACTCACATTTACATTTGTCTGCCGTCTCCCCAACCCTACTCTGATGTGAGTAATCTTGTGATAGCAGGACACCAGCACCTCTGTTTTACTCTTCCAGAGTGACAATGATAACGTCTCATATAAATTAAGGTTCCCATTTCAATGGACTCACTTACTAGAAACAAGGTCATCGCCAATGTGTATGCTGACACATGTGAACCACCAGCTTCTGGGAATGGGAAATCACGGGTGTATTCTTGTTTCAAATTAGAGAACTGGAAAAGAAGAGTAAGCCTGTCTTCCTTTGGCTGTAGTCATTCATCATGGCAAACACTGTTACATCGGCCCTTCACTTGGAGACACAGCTGCTGGAGAAAGCACCTTCCATGGGGCAGGTAAGCAGATAGAAGATGGAATAAAGGAAGAAAAGGCACTCTGCAACTCTTCAGGACACAGCTGGTGGCAGGCACTCCATTTTTTTTTTTTTTTCACAGCAGAGAAACAGTTTATTTGCAGAGGCTAAGCAGAGAGACAGGAGAGTTCTCTCAATTCTGCTTCCCTGAGAATTGGGGGACAGGAAATTTTTTTTTTTTTTACTTGAAGATGAAATTTTATTTATTTTATTGTTGGGGATTCATTGAGGGTACAAGAAACCAGGTTATACTGATTGCATTTGTTAGGTAAAGTCCCTTTTACAATCGTGCCTTGCCCCCAAAAGGTGTGGCACACACCAAGATCCCACCCCCTCCCTCCTTCCCTCTCTGCTCTTCCTTTCCCCACCCTCCCTCCTTCTCTGCTCTCCCCTTCCCCTACCCCCACCGTGTCACTGTCATTAATTGTCCTCATATCAAAATTGAGTACATAGGATTCATGCTTCTCCATTCTTGTGATGCTTTACTAAAAATAATGTCTTCCACTTCCATCCAGGTTAATACAAAGGATGTAAAAATCTCTATTTTTTAATGGCTGAATAGTATTCCATGGCATACATATACCACAGCTTGTTAATCCATTCCTGGGTTGGTGGGCATTTAGGCTGTTTCCACATTTTGCAAATTGTAAACTGAGCTGCAATAAACAGTCTAGTACAAGTGTCCTTATGATAAAAGGATTTTTTTCCTTCTGGGTAGATGCCCAGTAATGGGATTGCAGGATCAAATGGGAGGTCTAGACTGAGTTGTTTGAAGGTTCTCCATTCTTCCTTCCGAAAAGGTTGTATTCATTTGCAGTCCCACCAGCAATGTAAAATTGTTCCCTTCTCTCCACATCCATGCCAGCATCTGCAGTTTTGAGATTTTGTGATGTGGGCCATTCTTGCTGGGGTTAGATGGTATCTCAGGGTGGTAGGCACTCCATTTTTTTTTTTTTCTTTTTTGAGACAGAGTCTCAAGCTGTCGCCCTGGGTAGAATGCCGTGGCATCACAGCTCACAGCAATCTCTTAACTCCTGGGCTCAAGCGATTCTCCTGCCTCCACCTCCCAGGTAGCTGGGACTACAGGCGCCCGCTACAATGCCCGGCTATTTTTTGGTTGCAGCCATCATTGTTGTTTGGCAGGCCCAGGCAGGATTCAAACCTGCCAACTCAGGTGTATGTGGCTGGCGCCTTAGCCCCTTGAGCCACAGGCACCGAGCCAGCACTCCATTTTTTAACCATCATTTCCCTACCTCCCTCAAAGAAGCTGGAGGTGGGACCAGCCATCCCTTCTCAGCACCCCTCCCACCCTAGCCCTACTCTGGCCCTCCAGCATTCCTCTGGATGAGGCCAATGCCCCATCCAAGGTGGACCCATTAGAATGCTAAAGCTGAGGCTGCCACCCTCCCTCATCTCTGGAGGGTGCATTCAGGCTTAGAGCTTTTGACCAGGAACCAGAACAGACTTGCTCAGGTCACAGAGCTTGTAGGCAGCAGAGTCAAAAGTAAACCCAAGTATCTTAAGGCCAGGGTGATTTCCCCATACTGCTGTTTTGTGTAGAAGGTTTTTTTTAGGGTAGCGGAAGAGTCAGGGGTGATCTATCATCATTCCCAACATGGCTCCCTTAGGAAACTAAACAAACGTCTCACAACAGAGCTTTGGGCAATCACCCCATCCTCTAATAGGAATGACCCATACTCCACCAGTAATGGCGAAGAGAAGCATAACATTGTCCCTTTTTATTGTTCCTTCAGTTCTCCAGAAGAACCTGGTAATATTTGTTACCCTCGAGGAGGAGCAGTAGATAGCTCATAGAAGGAGTAACTTTTGTCCCATCTGAATTTTGAGTTATGTGTGCATATAGTTTATTCAAAATAAATATCCTCTTTAAAAAAAAAAAAAAACAACAAAAACTCTTTCCTGAAGCCCCAGAAAGTTAGAACTCTCAGGTCCTGGTCCTCCTCTACTGCCAGTGCAACATGGAGCAGCTATTGTAATCTTGCTAAGCTGTTTACTGCAAAGCAGAATGCTATGGCATCACACAGCTCACAGCACCCTCCAACTCCTGGCCTTAAGCGATTCTCTTGCCTCAGCCTCCCGAGTAGCTGGGACTACAGGCGCCCGCCACAACGGCTATTTTTTGGTTGCAGTTCAGCCAGGGCGGGTTTGAACCCGCCACCCTTGGTATATGGGGCCGGCGCATTACCGCCTTACCGACTGAGCCACAGGCACCGCCCCCTCCCTTTTTTTTTTCTTTGTCTTTCCTTCCTAGGAAGTGGCTGGGACACTAGTCTCCTTCTTTCGTAACTTTTGTCTGCAGTTGGCTTTCTTATGCAAATAAATGAAAGGAGCCATCGCAGTTTGC
The DNA here is from genome assembly GCF_027406575.1 of Nycticebus coucang. Taxonomy (NCBI): domain Eukaryota; kingdom Metazoa; phylum Chordata; class Mammalia; order Primates; family Lorisidae; genus Nycticebus; species Nycticebus coucang. Next base: position 122,039,745 of record NC_069785.1, on the reverse strand, counting down.
CCTCCTCAAATTCTCTTGCTATAAATCCAAGACTATATGGAAGCTGCTCCTACCAGAGGAGCAAGAAAAAATCAACTTAGGGACTGGGGGGGGGGGGTGTCTTATCTTTCATTTATCTGCATTGGGGGGAAAAGCCAGCTGGCCTTTGGGAAATGGCATTATGGGTCTCCAGCTGGCAGGTGGGGGAGCAGGAGGAGGCAGAGGGAGAGGGAGAATGTCAGCACTTCCAGGGACTGGGAAAGGGTGCTCTAGGGGTACACGATTGGAGTGCAGAGAGCTCAGCTACTTTACTAGGGACTCTACCCTAGGCACTTAAAGATCTCTGAGCCTTGGCTGTTCCTCTTCTTCTTCCATAAAAATGAAGCAGAAGGGCGGCACCTGTGGCTCAAAGGAGTAGGGTGCCGGCCCCATATACCAGAGATGGTGGGTTCAAACCTGGCCCCAGCCAAAAACTGCAAAAAAAAAAAAGGCAGAAAATACCTACATACCTATCTACATTGTTGGGATGATTAAATCAGATACTAACTAGGGTGGCGCTCCATGAATATTAATTTTTCCTTCCTCCCTTCCCAGGAAGAAGGAAGCCAAAGAAAAGTAGACACATTCACACAACTGCCTTGTAGAAAATGGACCCGCAGAGATTTAATTGATGTAGAAAACACAGGATTATCACTCGAGTTAGCTGTATCACATGAGCTATTCCCAAAGCACACAGAATGAGGCAAATAACGTAATGGGCTTTTTCTGTGTGGCAGGCTGATGCCTAAAAGGCATCTAACAGATAAAAGAGTCAATTAGATCTTAGGTTCTTATTGCATGACAAAGTAATGGGGGGGGGCAGCGAGAATTGGTTTCCTTGTGTTACAGAGGCAAGGGCAACCCCACAGCTTTTAAGACAAGAACAAATGGGGGCATTTTATTTAAACCATGAGCCATGTCAGAGAACATCTCCTGCAAACCCCCACCCCAGGAGCCCACCGATGGAAAGTGGGCTGTGGAAAGCTCGGCCAGAGTGGCAGCAGCGCCTACTGACATGAGACCCCTCACTGCCAGTACCAACGCTGGCCCAGCCCCTCGCCAGCCAGGCTCTGAGAATAGGCAGCAGTGGGGTCAGGCACAGGTTGAAAAGCAGGTGGAAACAAGGACTAATGAATACCAAAGGTGTTCTGGGAAGAGAAAACCCAGGTGAGGCCCGGAAGCCATCCCAGTCTTGTCCTATGGCTTTTTGGCTTCCTGGAGAAGTTGTACACTGGAGACCTGAGATTCGCTGGGATGGCTGAGGAGAAGCCCAGGGGAAGGAGGAGGGGCGCTCCTGAGGACAGCCCTTGGGGAAAACACAGTGCAGCAGAGGGACAGGCCCCAGCAACCTTCCGCAGGGCTCTGGGCCAATCCTGAGATAGTCAAATGGAAAGATGGAATGCTCAAGAAAAGGAAAAAATTTTTAAAAAATGAAACAAAAAGGAAAAAAATGAAAGGGCCTAATGTCTAAGGCTAAGGCCTTGGAGAGACAGGGGTGAGCCCCACAGATCTGGCCCCAGGGTATAAACACGCTGGGGGACTTGGTCCTGGTGAATCAAGAACCATATACACAACCTCCAAGGGAGCCCCAAGACGTGCCCCGCAGCGCCAAGGGACCAGCCCAGTCCCAGAGGTTCCCTGGGTCCTGAAGACAGCTTCTTCCCAAAGGTGTTTGCATCTCCGTGCTCCACAGCAGCCGTGGGCCGTCAGCATGCCACATCATGCAGGAGCTTGCAGCAGTCCCACATTTCAGCCCATGACCCATTACGTGGGCACAGAGTATGAGGCTGTTTCACCCACCCTGCAGTCCCTGTTGCCCCTCAAAGTCCTGAGTGGGGAGAGTGGCAAAGGGGACCAGAAAATGCTTTACCAGGCAGCTCCTCAGGCACTTGGTCTGGGTGGAGGAGAGGCCAGGCTGTCCCACGTCCCCATTCAGAGACTCAATAGTGAAACACCTTCAGCCTTCTCTTCTCATCCAGGCCCAGCTGCAGGAGGCTGGAAGTGGCTGTTGGCTTGGGCACCGAGGAGAAGAGATGTCTGGCCACGGGGTGAAGGAAAACTGCAATCAGCTGAGCACACCAGACAGGGGCCAACAGAAGGCCATAGGCTGAACGGACGGACGCTCCCTGGACCCCCCAGGGCACAAGGACAGGCCTTGCAGCCCACCTCACTGCTACAGTAGGAAGGGACCAGGATTCTGGAACCAGCTAAAAGGATACAACTTGGAGTCGTTCTTGAAATTTTCTAGCCACTTTCGGTTAGCCTCGATCATGCCCTGAAAGTTGGTGCTGCCCCCTTCGGGGATTTGGGAATGTGGGCGCTGCAGGAGGCGGAGCTGCTCACTGGGAAGGAGGAGAGTGTGGGGAGAGGAAGAATGGAGGCGGGGGCTGCCCGAGGAAGGACATGTGTACAAGACCAACCCGTCATCCTGCCTCCTACCAAGTCAAATCATCCTTTCACAGGCAAATCTGCCCCTCTGGAACAATTCCCAAAAGGGAAGGTGGTGATAGACCCTGCCCCACCTCCCAGGTTCATACTACAGACATCAGCCTCTGGGTTCCCACATCTGCCTGTTTCCAGCCAATCTCATCAGCAAATAGCTCCCCTCCAACAACTTGGGCGCAGCACCAGCTCCAGAGTTGGCTAAAGAGATGGTGGGGGGTTACTTATGGCTGGGGGCCTTAGCAAGAGTGAGGGATACATTTGGCAAGGAATAAGATGAATGGGAAATTAATAACAGGTTTAAATAATTGCCCGTCTGTCTCCCCAGTGGGGTGCCCCTCTGGCTCCAGATGTTGCTCAGCAGGACTTGGGGAAGAAAGGAGCCATAGGAAGCAAACAAGAGCTCAAGGACAAAGACAAAAGGCCAGACTCCAAGGCTGGAGAGGCCATAGGAAGGGGCAGGGGCTGATTTTGCCCCCGTGCCACAGGGCAGCTTCCTCATGGAGCTGGCAACATAAGCCAGGCCCTGCCCCCACTGGGACTTCCTTCTGGTTGTGGAGAGGCACCTCAGACCCAGGCAAGACATGGGTAGCTCTGTAGACTGGGAGTCTTCCTGACCTCTTGGGACAACAGGTCCAGAAGGTCTGCTCCCCTCACAGCAAGAAACTTGATTGTGAGGCTCTACTTGACCAAGCCCCAGGGAGGCTTACCTGGCAGATACGTAACCCAGCCTGTTCTCCAGGGGGGCAGGGCTGTTGTTCAGCAGTGGGATGCCTGCTGGAAGGGCAGGGGGAAAGGGCTCAGCACCTGGCAGAGGCACTGAGCCACTCTCCTCCTGAGCCTGCAGGATGCCTTCCTGCTCAGCTGCACCTCCTGCTTCCCCAGAGCAAACAATAAAAGCAAGAAAAGCCTCAATGGCTAGAGGTAAGACAGAGGATGGTCCTATTTATTTAATTTCTAAAACTTAATCTACTTTTCAAACTTGAGTTGAAGCAGAAAGAAGAGATTTATATTTTCCTCAAATGCCAGTGTGTTGTGGCTTTTCGCATTCCTTAGGGGCTATAAGACCAGGAGAAGCCACCTGGCCAGAAGCGAGGGGAAGCCACACACCAAGGGGTTACAAGCAGAATCCTGGAGTCACAGAGCCATGGGTCAAAACTCAAGTTTGCTACTCACTCCCTGGGTACCCGGAGCACATAATTTAACCTGAGTCTCAGTTTCCTCATCTGTAAAATGTGGATAAATAATTACTACCTCAGAAAATTACCAGGAAGACTTAATTAGAAATATACACCAAATGCCTGGGCCATAATGTACTGCACAAGATGGTAATTATTGATGACAACTATAATGACTTTTAGGTTCTGTTGAGTTCTAGAATCCATAAAAAAGGGCCCAATCAACCCAGGCTCCATCCTAAACCATCCTGACCCACAGAGCCTCTGGCTGCAGGACCACCAACAAGGTCTTTTTCATCAGGGACCCCCAGAGTCAATGGACCAATGACCATGCTAAAGTTGGGGAGCAAGGGACAAAGGGAGGAAAAAAGGAGGAATAGGAAAAAGAGGGCCAAAGAAAGAAAGAAGAGGAAGAGGATGGTGGGAAGGCTGAGCCCAGATCCAAACGCCAGCCCAGAGTGAGACTTACATGGAAAGTATTTGCGCCACTTCTCCAGCAGGAAGTCATCTACTGTTTGAGCCATGGAAGAGGAGAGCCTAGGGCCCAGCCCCGGGTCCCAGGCCCACTGCGTGGATGTGGGTGTCACAGGGGATGAGGCCGAGGCCCTGGCCAAGGAGGGGCAGTAGGTGGGAGTGGAGGTGCTCTTGAGGGCCCGGAGGGAGAAGTTTGCTGGCGTGGATGTGAAAAGCGGTGGTGGCTGAGCACTGAGGCTGCCCAGGAGGCCCAGGACGGTGTTCAGCTGGCTGCTGATCCGCTGCAGGGAGCTGCTCAGGTCATGGATCTTGTCGGGAAAGATGGGACTTGGGGACAAGCCTATTGAAAGGTAAGAGGTGGACGGTGAGGAAGAACTCAGGGTCAGGCCTGGAATGACCTCAGACCCAGCTGGCACTGCAGCCCCCTGGTGGCTGTCCTTCCCCGTTCCTCCAGACAACCAAGACAACAGCCTCTTGGCATATGGGGGTTTCAAGGGATAGCAGAACTTCTGTGTTCTAAAAGCTGGCCATGAGAAACAGGCTTCCAGGGCAAGGCCCTGGGAAATGGGCCCAGGACCCTGGAGAGAAGGCAGACAGGAGAGGGCCCTCTGCTCACATTCAGGCCAGCACAGCAGAGGGAGAACAGCCTCCCCCACGAAGGCCTTAGAAGACCAGAGACTAGCAGAGATAGCTCTCTCATGATAAAGTGCTCTGCAGCATTCAGAAGGCCCTCTGACCCTTTGGGCCCTGTGTGCCAGCAAACCAGGCATTAACTTTGGGCCCTTTGGGCCAGCAAACCAGGCATTAACTCCCTAGCATTAACTGAGTACCTTGTACAGACACCAGCTCAGAGACCTCCCCCTGCAAGGCTGAGGGAACAGCCTTCTGTTCCCCTATTCCTTCCTATCCTTGGAGACTACAGTCCTCACCCTGCATCTCACCCATCACCTGCCTGCTGCCATCACCACTCACTGCGAGGCGGAGAGGAAGAATCGGAACTTTCACTGCTTGTGCCATCCAAGTCACTGAGATCGAAGGTCACCTTCTTGGTGGGAGACTCTTTCAAAGTGTCCTCGCCTAAGTCCTGAGAGGTAAAGCAGTGATTATTACCACCCCTTCCAGTGTGCTGTCTACCTTGCCTCCTGCCTTCCCAGCAAGTGGCTAGAATGCTGAGCTGGGTTCTTTTGCATTTTTTGTCTTCACACTGGCTTTCTTACACAAAGCCATGAAACATAGCCATCTCTGTTTGCTCGCCTAGCAATTATGTTGCTATATATCTGAGACTGTCTGTAGGCTGCTGCCCTTTTGACATATGGGGACTGTGGACTCAGTGGGTAGGCTCTTCTGGGGCCCAGTCCCAGCAGGCACCATGGCAGGGGCTGGGGAGACCACACAGGCTGCCTCACAGCAGGCTGGGAATGGGGTGAGACTAAGAGAATCCAAGCATCTGAGCTATGGCCAACAGGGCCACCAGGACCATAGATACCCGCCCCACTCTCCCAGTAGACTCTCCCTGCTGGATCCAGCCACCTGATCCTCCCTCCTGCCACAGCTAAACCTCAGGTACCCAGCAGAAAATCCACAAGGTCACAGGCCAGGTTGGAAAACCTGTCATGTGCGTCCATTCCTGACACCCCAGTCAAACTTCTCTTTTGGTACACTGACAAAGTAAGGGCAGGGCTAGGCCCACTTCTCGGGACTCTTCAGTAAGAGGTTCCAGGTCAGCACAAATAGCCAAATCCACAGGTGGCTTCAACAAACTCAGAGCTGGAACCAGTCATTTCCAGCAGCCAGGAACCTAAAGCCCACTGCCCAGTCCGGGCCCTGAGGACCAGTTCCCGTGCCCAGGACCAAAGAACCCAACCCAACCCCAGAATCAGAAGAGGGAGGCAACGATCACACTGGGCTCCCTGGCCACAGGGCTGCACCTCTTCCCGCAGGGAGGACTCCAGCTGATTCAGCTTCTCCTCTTTCTTCTTCAGCAGGTTATGGCCTTTCCGCATAGCCAACTTCATCTCATCCAGGTGCCTGGTCTCCTGCAGCCAGGGAGAAAGGGGAGGAGAAGTGACTAACCACACAGATGTAGTCCCAACTCTGCCATTTGCTGGCTGGGTGATCTTGAACAAATTACTTAACTCTGGAAAAGAGAAATGTGACTTTTCACAAGGTTGTGAGAATTAAATGAGATAGTATATCACATGTGTAACACCATGCTAATACCTAATAAAGTTGCAAATTGTGACTGCTAACCAAATGGTGACTGTCATCACTGCTCCAATTATCACTATCATCCTCCTCCTCATCATCAGAATTCTAAGGGCACGGGAATGATGCAAGAGAGCCCCCAGGTCTGCCAGGACCCTCTACCAGTACAGAGATTTGTAACACCAACTTACAACAATAAAATCTCTGCCTTTCTGATGCAAATTAGGCTATCAGAGAAGCTACTCAGAGTCTTATGCTGAGTGTGTTTAAAGGATTTTCATGTATGAAAGAAGCACCTAGTCTGACAGAATGAAAAAGTTTTCATCTAAAAGTTTTAAAAGTTTTCTGAAATTTAAAGTTTTAAAATCTTAGTTGTTACTATTCTCCTAGAAAATGGGAATAATAATACTACCTTGCACGTTATAGAGTATATGGTTACTGTGAGGATCCAGTGGTTTGCTATTAGAGAAGTGCTATGCATTGCCATGTAACTGTAAGTAACCCCAAGGCCCAGGAGGTTACTCTCATTTTAACCAACTTAGGGAACCCCAAGCGTGAGCAGTGGGCTGGCTCCCTCAGTGCTCCCCCGGGACAAGGCTGGCAGCCTCTCCTCAAGCTCCTGACCTCCTCCAGGTTCCTGCGCACATCTCCCAAGGCCTTGGTGTCTGTTGAGTCTTCGGCCACATCCTGAGCACAGGCCAGCTCATGGCGCCAGTGCTGCTGCGCAGCTTTCAGAGCTGTCTGCCGCCTCCGCATAGAGCGTGTCTGCTGCAGCAGAAACTCCTTGGCATTACGGAGGGCTACCCCCTCAGCAGAGATGTAGTGCCGCACACTGTGGGAGGACAGGTCAGGACAGCAAAATTGGAGAAGGAAAACAGAAGACTCCAAGAACCCTGCTTTGTCACACAGCCAGTTCCCTAGCTAATGCCCACCCTGAGCACAGGTAGGAGCTGCCAGGCTGCAACTGGGCAGTGTGCTGAGATGCCACTGTTAAGTGCCTACAGTGTGCAGCATGCGGGACTAGCAGTGGCCCTACCCTGACAGGGTTGCACCAAGGCCCTCCACACGGATGACCAGGCACTCCGGCAGTCAACCAGAGGTCAGCAGATGCCAGAATGCTGTGTCAAAAGTTATAGCAGACAGTTTCTTTTCTTTTTTTTTTTTGTAGAAACAGAGCCTCACTTTGTTGCCCTGGGTAGAGTGCTGTGGCATCACACAGCTCACAGCAACCTCCAATTCCTTGGCTTAGGCAATTCTCTTGCCTCAGCCTCCCGAGTAGCTGGGACTATAGGCACCTGCCACAATGCCCAGCTATTTTTTTGTTACAGTTTGGCCGGGGCTGTGTTTGAACCTGCCAGCCTCAGTATATGGGGCCGGTGCCCTACCCACTGAGCCATAGGTGCTGCCCAAGCGGGCAGTTTCTTAACCTGCCAGAGAAGATTTCTCAGTTCCCTAAGGCCTCCCTGCTGAACCAAGCCCCATGGGTGATAACTGTCGCCTCACTTCAGCTCACCCCAGCTCTCTAATCAGGCACTCACTCACTCGCTCCTGCACAGTACCCCCAACCCAAAATAAGACAGGTCATTCGGGAACTCACCTGTCCAAGGACAAGTCCTCCTTGCTCTGAGAAAGAGTAGAGGACACCTCTTTGGCTTGGTTCTAGGGATACACAGTAGAAAAGACCCAGTGAGTACAGCAAAAGCAATTATCGTGCAGGCTCAAGAGACCCCAAAGGCCTGCCAGTGGCCTAGACAGGAAATGGCTCTGCCAGCTGCCAGGCAATATTCTGGCAATATTCTACGGGACCAGTGGAGACAGTGGGAGGTTGGGAATAAGAACCGGAGACCAGGTCCTACAGAGAGCAGAGCCACGATCCTTCCGGATGCCCACCCCTAGTTATGCACTCTCCTGATGAACCCCCAATACCCTGCCCCTGGTGCCGCACCCCTCTTGATGTCCTACCCAGTCTCTAGGTCCCAGCTCACCATCCCAAGAGATTTCCTCAGGTCCTCAATGTGGAGTTCCGGCTCAAAATGTGAGGAAACATTACTCTCCTCAACGGCCAGCTCTTTCAACAGGTCCTGCTTCCTCTGCGCTTCTGCCTCCAGGTTGCTGTGGAGAGAAAGCAGAGCAGGCAGTAGGTGTGAGGCAGGGTCTCATGATGAAGCAGCCCAGGCAGCGTCCTACTGGGACATCTCCATTGCCTTACTCCAGCCACAGTCCCAGAGGTGGGGCTGAGATGCAACAGTACAATCAAGGATCCCCTGCTCTTCCCACCCTCCTGACACCCCCTACTTCCTACAAAATGCAGCAGCCACAGGCTCTTCTGCCTGGCCCCCAACTCAGCAGCTCCAGCCCCTCTGCGTCTCCCTCTGAACTGGGCCATGATTAGACTGGCCCCACAACCAGCAGACATCAGAGGGCAGGGAGGAGGCAGGCAGGGCGGCTAAGTGCCCACCCCACCTGATGCGTTTCTGCAGTCTCTGACTCTGAGTCTGCAGCAGGTCCACTTGGGACTCCATCTCCAACTTGCGAGACCGAAGTTTGTCAAGAATTCTTCGGAGGTGCCGGTTTGACTCTAACAGGTGGGCATGCTCCTTCCTTGCCTCCTCCAGGTGCTGATGGGTGGCTGTGGCTTCCTGGGGGCAGAAGGAAAGATCGAAGCACCCAGAGACACAGTGGGGAGAAGGCAGGGAGCAGCAGCATGAGCAGGCAGGGAAGCCTGAGGAGGCCGGGCCGGGGGATGGGACTGAAGTCATCGTCTCTGAGGTCAGGAGGCCTGCAGGCTCCTGTCCCACCACAGCCCCAATTCCTCAAGGTTCCCAAGTGGAGGTCGACAGAGTGACGCTAATAGTGGAATATTAGCCAACAGAGCTTAGAACTCCAGGGCCCTGATCAGGCAAACAAAAATGGTGTTGGGAGGGCAGGTGTGGAAAGGAAGGGGATCTGGAGGAAAAGCAAACGGATGACAAGACCAAGAGCAGCAGACAAACCTCGTTCTCCAGAGCAACCTGCCGCTGCACATGGAGCAGCTGCTGCTTCTCCTTCCGGGCAGTCTCCTCCTGGGGGGAGACAGAGCATGCTGGCTGCCTACAGACCCAGGGCTGAGGGGCAAGGCCCGTCTTCTAGAGGAGCCGTCACTCTAAGGGCAAGGCCCTTGCAGATCCCTCACCTGAACATCCAGCTGAGCCAATCTGGCCTTGACATCTTTAGTTCTCATTTCCAATTCCATCTCTAAATCGTGGAACTTCCTTTCCTGCCCAGAAGAGCAGGTGGAGAGAAAGACATAAGTGTAGAAGAGTATAAGGCATCAGCTGAGAGGCAGGAGCAGGTTCCAGAACCCACAACCCCCCAGGCCACACCACGACCGCCACTCTGGGCTCAGACTTCCTCCCAGTGTGCCCTCGTAGCCTCCCAGGAAAGCACCACACCTTGTGTATTTCCAGCAGGGACAAGGAGAAGCAAAGGACTGATTCCAAAGCGTTACCAAGGCTGACCTCCCTTTCTAATCCCAAGCATGTCCCCTAGCCCAGAAAACAAAGGAGCAAAGATGCCCCAGCTTGGAGATGGCCAGTGAGAGACCCCCCAGTCTGGAAGCTGCTGGGCTCTATCCTGCTTCAGCCGTGGCATGTGCACCCAGCACCTTCCTGCCTTGCACAGAGACGTCATGGTGGGCTCTTCTCACCCCGACCCCTCACCTGCTCCCGGTGCCGGCGCCGCAAGTCCTCCAGATGCTTCTCCTGCTCCTGCTTCATGGTCTCCAACTCTCGCTCATGGGCCTTCCGGAGGCGCTCTAGCTCCGCAGTCAGGTGCCCCAGGAGGTCAGCCCGCTGCTTCCTCTCCTGAAGGGGGGTGAGCCCACCAGTGGGAAACTGCAATGGACCTTCCCACCACAAAAGTCATAGTTCCCCCACCCCCAGGTCAATAAGCTCAGGGACAGGCCGGGCACGGTGGCTCACACCTGTAATCCTAGCACTCTGGGAGGCTGAGGTGGGTACACTGCCTGAGCTCAGGAGTTTGAGACCAACTTGAGCAAGTGCAAGACCCCATCTTTAAAAAATAGCCGGGTACTGTGGCGGGCACCTGTAGCCCCAGCTACTCAGGAGGCTAAGACAGGAGAATCATTTGAGCTCAAGAGTTTGAGGTTGCTGTGAGCAGTGACACTATGGCACTCTACCAAGGATGACGAAATAAGACTCTTGTCTCAAAAAAAAAAAAAAAAAAAAAGCTCAAGGACATCACCAGCTCCCTAAGGCCAGCTCTTAGAGATGAGAGGCAAAGCTACAAGGCCAGCACTGTCCCATCCTCTGCAGCTGAAGCAGATGCCGGCCAGATGCCATGAGGATGCTCCCTGGCTCTCCCAGTGCTCCACCATGTATAACTCTTCCTCCTTAATGGAAGAGAGGTCACGGATAAACTGCCCCTATTCTCCAGCAAGGTCGAAATTAGTCAGGGATGGCATTCAGCTAAACATCACATAAGCACTATTTCTGCCTGGGAAAGATAATAGAAAGAGTCTGGAATACTGTTCCAGTTACACAAGACTCAGCCATGGGCTACAGTCAGTTACTCCTACCCACTGAACAAGCCAAGCCAGCTTGGGGCCACTCAAGTAATTGAACTTTTCCACCTTAAGGCCAAAGGCTAAAAATGGGCAAATATTACCAATATATTATCCGGCTCTTCCATGTCTATTATTTTTTTCTCACCAGTCTATTTCACAGTGTTCCAAAATTTTGATTAACCCTACTGGCATGGCACTGGAGGGATGACACTGAAGGCTCTGGAGTCAGACAGCCTGGGCTTGAATCCTAGCTCCTCTACTTACTAGCTGGGTGCTACCTGGGAAATTTACTTAAACTCTCTAAGTCACAGTGCTCTCATCTTTAAAATGGAGATAATAATTGTACGTACTTCCTACAGCTGCTGTTAAGAACAGACGGGTTAATATACAAGGTGGACATAAAGTTCATGTGCAATTAACTATGTTAAACCATTTTAAATTGCACACAAACTTTATGTCCACCCTGTATATAAAGAGCTTAGAGCAGTGCCAGGCACACAGTACGAGCTCAGTATATGTGGCCATCATTCCTGTTAGAAGACAGCACAGCCTGCCCAATAGACAGGACTTACCCCCATTAAGTAGAGGTTTAGTAAAAAGGCAAAAAACAACTTCATAATTGCAGGAGACGAGGGAGGAAAGCCTCCCACAAGCCCTGACCACATCAGCTGGGAAGGAAGAGAACGAATCAGAGAGAGAGAGAGAAAACGCACAAGGGACATGGCCAAGCTACCTCGGCTTCGTACTGCTCCCTGGCCTCCTCCACCACTTGCTGGTGCTCCCCCTTCATCTTGTCCAGCTTCCTCTCGTGCTCCCTTTCTATTTCTTGGCGCTTCTCTCGTAGGAGACTGCTGAGCTGCGGGGCAGATGGCAGGGATCCGGCATGAGGACTGACGGTGGACCAGCACTTGAGGCCTGATACACACCTCGCACCCAACACACACAATCACTACACTTATAGGCTCCACGGCATACATGTGGCCATACCACTAACACCCTTTCACATGCAAAGAGGGGCCTGGGGGTGCAGAAGTACCTGGCTTCAAGGGAACTAAGATGTAAAAGTAGAACCAGAGAAACTAACCCCAAACTGGAGGACACTCAGCCCAAGAGGGAGCCCGTGCGTGACAGGTGCATACAAAAACTGGGGGCACAGCCAGTGTTCAGCACTCACCTCTTGCTCATACTCAATCACTTGGTGAACCTTCTGGAAAGCTCTCTGCTCTACCCGCCCAAGGCTCTCCTGCAGATGGGCCTCCTCTTTATACTGAACTTCCTCTATCTTTTTCTGGAGGCTGGAGACCACCTGAGGAAGCCCCAGCACATAGGAAATGTAACCCTCAGAGAGACCGCAGATCTGCTGCTGGGGGACACATTCCTAGGACCCAGCACCCATCCCCAGGGAACTGGAGGAAAAGGGAGGCTTGCTCCCGAGATGGGGCTGAGCCCCTTTGCTGACCAGCCATGAAAGGGGTCCTGGGGCTCATACTCAGGGCCAGGACACCCAGACTCTGCCCTCTTGGCCAGCCACATCTCACCTCCTGGTGCTTGGTCTCCAGTGAGGAGCAAAGCTGCTCCAGCTCAGCACTGTGCTCCTTCTCTAGCCTTGCCACCACCTGGGGAGGAGCAAAGGGCCTGTGAAGGAAGCAGGCTGGGAATGGCTGGCCTGGTACTGACCACCCCCAAGGGCACATCTTTGTTCCTCAGAAAAAAACTCAATCCCTAAACTCTCAACTGGTGAATGAACAGGAACACGCATGCTGGGACAGGGGGGCATTTCAGTCTCAGCTCACCGCTCCCATCCCCCTTCCTCTGGGCTAAGCCTGGGGTCTACAGATGGCGCTCATGATATGAATAAGATCAGAGCTAGGGAGGGCGCAATCTCTCTGAGCACCTGCAGGACAATGAAGTTCCCTCAATCCTGCTGCAGTTTTTCCCTGTGTAATAGCTAAAGCACCGCTCCTCACCAAAAGAGAAAGGATGCCCTGACCAT